>NW_026606607.1:0-497500 GCF_029890125.1 Rhinichthys klamathensis goyatoka | reverse complement strand
TAAAAACAGGCTTCATTTATCTTTCTTTTGATTCCGGGCATAAAAATGACCCTGACATATTCTTGACAGGTTTCACCCTTTGAAAACTCTTTCTGTCTCTATGAGCTTCCAGTTCAGGCGAAGCCCTTTACGTGCGATTGGAGCTTTGACACTGTTTCTAAAGCTTTGACTATATATGAAAACAAAACAGCACATTAAGCGCTAATGCTTGGCTAGGTGTGCGGGGGAGCTCGCCGGCCTTTGGCCCGAGGGAAGTTAACAAGCGTCTAGCTCAGCTCAGTATGTGCCGCCCCAGCGCTAGACCTGTAATTACCTCTGTGCTGTTATTAGGTGCTGGGCTAAAATGCCTGACCACGTTAACAGTATCGCTTAAAGAATTATAATAACACGGCACTGTCCAGCTGCGGTTTTTCATCTCCCCCTCCCTCAGCCCTCCTTTTGTTTACCGTTGGTGTAATTAGACATCGGCAAGCTCTGGGGATGGAGGTTTAATAACCACAGTGATGAAAGACAGGAAGAGAGATAAACTTCACATGGACGCAGACAGCCACTCACATTCTCTTTCAAGTCATCAAGGGAGCGGGGTGAGACAGCCTCCCTGCCTCAGCTCTTTCCAGGATGGATGTTATTCCATGCGGAACGCCGTGTCCATTACTCCAGAATGCCGTCACCACCAGGAATGTCATTGTGTAATTGCTCCAAAGAGAAGCTTTTCGTGAGAGGCATCTGTGAGATTTCATTGCAGTCACCGTGTTTTTGTCTTTTGGTCAAGAAATCCACGTGTGTATCTTGGCATGTGCTTTTGACAGCTTTTGGCTGTAAATGTCAAACCAAAAAGGCCGTAAAGCTAATATAACTATTTCTATTAACAGTTCTTGAACATCTGCGTTCTTCCACAAATACTCTGAAAGTGATTCCTGTGCTGCGACGGAGCTGCACTCTTGACTGTATCACAGTAATGAGAAATGAATTGATCATCTTCTTCATTTGTTAATTAGCCTAATAAATCTTATTCAGTAAAAATAAAAGGTGGCTAATTCTTAATTTGTCTAAATCCCAGTGATGGGTAGGTTTAGTGACGGGGTCAGGGGTAGGTACGTACAAATTCATACGAATTGGGCAACTCGTAAAATCTGTACGATTTAGCAAAGAACGTACAAATTTGTACAAGTGAGGTCGTATGAATTCATATGAATTAGCCACCTCGTAAAATTCGTACGAATTTGCCTTGAGATCGGGTTGGAATTACTGACGACTCTTTTCAGGCAGTTCAGAATCGGTTCTTTCTTTTGGAGAGACAATAACTTAATTTATCTGCAC
This sequence comes from Rhinichthys klamathensis goyatoka, assembly GCF_029890125.1. Lineage (NCBI taxonomy): Eukaryota > Metazoa > Chordata > Actinopteri > Cypriniformes > Leuciscidae > Rhinichthys > Rhinichthys klamathensis. The sequence goes on along the minus strand of NW_026606607.1, from coordinate 496,180 downwards.
TTTTAAACGTTGCAGACCTTCTACATTCACAAACAGCTAGATTACACACTACATGAAAGGTGATATCTGAAACAAAACATATTGCGGGGCACTAGAATCAGAACTGTTTAGTAGAATCAAATCAGAAGCAGAATCATTAAATTCCTTGTGATAGTCATCCCTACATATGATGAGCAGGCAGTGGTCTTCATTCGAGGGCCAGCAGAGGCCCACAGGACCCATACACAGCAGTAACAGTGTGGCATTAAATTTTACTGCCAGGAAGAGAAGCGCTTTATGGGGTACCACAAATCTGGCCTTTACACTCAATGAAACTCCACACTAAATATCTGCTTTACTCCTAAAGAGCCCTTGACAGTAAATACTGGCAGTAAATAAAGGAAAGGTAGAGGTAAACAAAACTGGAGTGTGTGAATACAGTCTGAATTCAGTGTGTTAAGGCTGGTCCACACTAAAAGAAATCTTGTCAGATTTTCAAAATGTGAGAGACAACAAACATGACGATAAAAAAAGTGACTTTAGAGTAAACAAACATGGCGGACGACGAGCAAGAAGAAATGGGGATAATATGTTTGGACTGCTTTTTACAGAAAAATCGCTTTCACATGACAATCTACGGTGTGTGCATGTTTGTCCTCAGAGTTCCCCACACACAATAAAATTTCTGATCGTGAATATTTAACATATTGGATATTTACGATTTACGATCGGTGCTGTCCCGACGTTCTTCTGACCAGATTCAATCACTCTTAACACACATCACACCACAGAAAAATCTGATAAGATAATCTTAGAACCATCAAGATAATCTTAGAACCATCAAGATAATCTGGACTTTACCTAGAATTGTCGTAAGGATTGGGCCCAAAATCGGCCCAATTATCTTGTAATTTATGGGTGCCTTTAGTGGTGCCTGTTTTGGTTCATGGTTCATGTTCATGTTGAATACATGTAGATGCCTCATATTTGGGTGACTAACAAAAACAGTTCCAGGTTAAGAAATTATATTCTGCATGAAGGTGAAGCCTGTTTTAGGACCATTGCGATTTCTGTTTTCTTGACATTTCTCATGACTGTAATATGAAAAACACTATCATTAGCATTATACAGCCAGTTTCCCTTTTGTGTTTGGTTATAATTTTCATAATTCTCAATGATTAATACAGCCCAGACAAGATAGAAACAGTGACATATTAATATTACTGGTAGTAATATTGGTCATAAAAATGCCTTTGTTTTTTATGCATTTTAAAATACCCTATTTTTGGGAAGAAATATGACCCTTCAGGAAATTTGCCCATTTAAAAATACTTTAGAAGTGGATCAAAAGAAGAAAATGGCCAATATTCATCTTAAGCAATAGCAAAATGCTGTTTAAAATAGTATAAAAGGGAGAATAGCATGTCACACCACAGGACATGTTAACTTCCCATATGTATGAGTTGTGTGTAACTAGTGTGTCAAAATCTGCCGTTCTTTGGTTGTAGTTTGGCCTCATTCTCAGGCCTGTGGTTAGATGTAGAACATTCTTGACTATAAATGTCACAGTTGGGGATCTGTGTAAGACAGGTTCACTGCTCGGGATCAGAGAGGAAGGGGACCCCTGGGGGACCGACTAAAAGGCCACTCGGGAGAGCTCGGGGGCCACTCCTGCTGGCGGATTTATCTCAGTAAATATTTACCCTAGTCCTGCCAGACAGAGTGAGAGAAATAAAAGAAGGGGTCTTACTTTGGGAGCTAAAGAAGGCCAGAGATTTCACACTGCATCTCAAGCTGTAAAACCAGTACCTATAGTTTAAACAGAAATTATTTTGAAATAATCAATTTCAGTTAGTCAATACTGAATATATTAATATTATCTTTTAACTGAAAATTACAGCAAACTACAAGTAGGTCTTAAGGCACTGTGGTTAAAAAGTGCATTTGATTTTATTCTCATCTAATCCACTAGATGACACTTATCGCAGTACTTTCCTAAATATCCGCGTTTTACTATTCACATGGAAATTTGCCTGATTCATGACTCAATTGGGGGCAAAGTTGATTCTGTGTTATTTTTTTTTTAAATGTTATAGATTTATGTAGCAATTGACAATTGATAAAATTACCAAATATATTTTGAAACAAAAGTCTTGATAATGATTTTCAGGTTTGATCAAGGTAATTAAATAATTACCTAGTTCTGGCATGAAACTCTAGATGGAGCAGGGCTGATAGGTCTAATTCATTTGGGAGCATTCATGTCATTATCTACATAGCACAGCTGATTGGTTGTTGTTGCATCAGCGGCCAATGAGCTGCCATGAGAACCCTCCACCTTCCCCAGCTCCACCTGTATAGATCTGCTACGGGGGTTAAATCATGGATGTACATGTACAGCAGCAGCATGCAGCCGACATCAATGTCTGTGAATGTATTGGCAGTAGCAAGTCTCGGTACTTGCTCTGCAGAAGCACCAGCGTAGCAGATCTATTCAGCCAAAACCAAATACATTAACATTGCCATATCCATTACCATGCCAATCTCTGTTACCATACCAGTCTCCTGAGATCTGGCATTAAAGAACTGAAGAATATGTAAAAGTATGGTATTTGGGATCAAAATCGCCACTGCTGTTGGGGCTAAAGGCACAATAATTGACATGATAATAAATAGCTGGCAGACCTTTTACATGTACTGACACGACATTGGTAGATTCGGATGGTTAATAAAATGTATTATTTTGGTCCCCAATGAACATTTTAATGACAGTATTTTATTAAATACAATCACAGCTTTAAGACCAAGAAGCTTTTGCCAACCAGTTGCATCAACAGTGGATTTTCAAGGAACTTTCTCTTAAAGGAGAAAGTGGGAAACACCTTAGCCCTGGATGATTGTTGATTTCTTAGGATGACCTCAGAGATTTGTCTACACATGTGGTTTCAGTTACAGCCTTTATTTCTTCTCTACATTACTCAGAGACAATCATGTTGTTAATAAAGGTAGTTTTTTTTTTTTTAGATGAATAACTTGAACAAAAACATTCTTAATTTGAAAGATTTTTGCTATTATCTTAAGAAAATATGCAATGCAAATTTGGTCAGTTCTATCTAAATGTTATGATCCGCGCTTTAGTTGAATAATTTATTTGAAAGTCTATCTACATTATCAAGTATCATTTGACAAAAAAAAAAAAAAAAAAATCGGTTTGTAAATGTTTTCATTTATTTGTGTTTTTGTAGAAATGTCTAGTTTAGTTTTGAGCAAACATTAGAGAAAAACACCTTTTCTATCTTCATGGCTAGGAACTTTATCTGCATGTCTAGGCATAGCGATGTTATGGGTGAAGTTAAAGAGGCCATATTATGCCCTTATTTAGTTTTAGGTTTTCATGCTTGAATGTACAAAAACACATAATTTTCCACATATTTTACATTGTTGTAGCACCTCTCTTCCCAGTCTGTCAGTAAAGCTCTGTTTAGTTCCTGCTTTTATAAATCCCAATCCTTCCAAAAACCGCAATGTGCTCTGATTAGTCATCTGGAACAGTGTGTGATTGTTCAACTTTGCGTGTTTTTCGGAAATATCACTCCCCTTATCATAACCGTGAGTTTCAACAAAATACTAACTCAACTCAACCTGGCCTCGCCCCTTTTTAGCATATGCCCTGGGCGGGAATTATTTAAATGAGAAATTTTGGGACATAAGTTTCTGGAAAGAAACCCAAGACTACAATTGAGGCATTTCAGGGAGTTCAAAGTTACGTTGTGACGACGAATGGGGTTCGCTTAGAAGCCTCTCATCTTCGAATGAAATAAAACGAGCCAATGGCAAGGAAATGGCATGGGTCTGCGGAATTTGCATGGCGTAACTCCGCCCCACTGCGTGGGTATAAAAGGAGAACACCGGCAATATGCAGATATGTTTCTTCGCTGAGTAGCCAAGACTGAACTCGGCTGTTCCAGCGGTACAGCGGAAGTGGCAGGGAGTCGTACATCCGTAACCGAGACGTTCACTTTCGTAGTCACTACGAGTTACGTCGTGGCGACGAATGGGGTTCCCAGTCCAATCACGCCACCTCGGCTGTCTTCCAGTGCCCTGCGTAAGTCTGAGCTCCCTGTCGTGAGACTAGCATGGATGAAGGACGAGTGGGTCCTAGTACCGGCTGGTTGAAGCGAGTACACGGGAGGACACTGGCTCCACTCGAAAGATTGTAGAATCTGGCGAATGTGTTGGGTGTCACCCAGCCTGCAGCTCTGCGGATGTCTGTTAGCGAGGCGCCATGCGCTAGAGCCCAAGAGGAAGCCACACTCCGGTGGAGTGGGCTGTCACACCAAGGGGGCATGGTCGACCTTGCTGCTGGTAAGCGAAAGCAATGGCATCCACTATCCAGTGAGACAACCTTTGTTTGGAGAGAGCCTTTCCCTTCAGCTTCCCACCATAACAGACAAAGAGCTGGTCAGAGGTCCTGAAACATTGCGTTCTGTCTACATAAGCACGGAGGGCGCGTTCTGGACAAAGCAATGCCAAGGCTGGGTCTGCCTCCTCCAGGGGCAGCGCTTGCAGGTTCACCACCTGGTCCCGGAAGGGAGTGGTGGGAACCTTGGGCACATATCCAGGCTGGGGTCTCAGGATCACATGAGAATAGGCCGGCCCGAATTCCAGGCACGCTTCGTCTACAGAAAATGCGTGCAGGTCCCCTAACCTCTTAATGGAGGCCAGTGCAACCAGGAGCGCTGTCTTAACTGACAGGAACTTAAGCTCCACTGATTGCAAAGGCTCAAAGGGAGCACTCTGCAGGGCAGTTAGAACCACTGAGAGGACCCAAGAGGGAACGGGAGGAGGGCGAGGAGGATTTAGTCTCCTCGCTCCTCTCAGGAACCTGATGATCAGATCGTGCTTTCCCACGGACTTACCTTCAACTGCGTCATGTTGTGCGGCAATAGCGGCAACATACACTTTCAGGGTGGAGGGAGACAGCCTTCGCGGAAGGCGGAAGGCGCAGGAGGGCGCGTTCAGCGGCAAGCGGACTGAGGCGTCTGAGTAGCCTCAGTCTGCTTCTGGGCGTCCGAGAACTGTTGGGCAGAGTCCTCGACCGCGCCGCCGAAGAGGCCAGCCTGGGATATGGAGGAGTTGAGCTGAGTGAGATCGCGGGCCCGCATATATCCAAACCCAAATAACCCACCGAGCAGATAACCTGACCGACCAGAGCCGCATCAGAGGACGCCGTCCTCTGATGCGGCTCTGGTCGGTGAACTCACTCAGAACCGCGCTGGTTGCAATGTGAAAGACGGGTTGTGGACTGAGGATATTTCGTCGGTTTAGTTCCAGGCCTGCCGTCTTAGGTCACCCTGGCCACCAGCCGACGTATTATCTCGCGTGGAGAAAATAGATTGGGGTGTGGATGAGGGGACTCTCGCTCTGTTGAGCTCATCGAGTCTCGACCGTTACATTGCGATGGTCATGTTCCCGCTGGGAGAACGTGACCCATCCACGAACGCTGTATGAACGTGATCGAAGCCCAAACACGTCAAAACAGCGCTCGTGCCCATCAGCTGAATCTATCAGAATACCGCACTCAAAAATACACGGGCAGATCGTCTTTAGAAAGACATGCCGCGTGCACGCTCTTTTTGTGAGAGAAAAGCTTGTAGCAGTGCTGAAGCACCCAGGGAGAAACACACACGCTGTTCAGTTCAGCTGGCAGGAATGTGAAACTCGCTGGAACTCGCCATCACATCAACACCGACTGGAAGCTGCTCGTCTAGAAGATTCTCGAAGATAGTCAGAGAATAGGCTGCAGGAATGAAGAGAACTTGGCTCCGAAGCGAAAACATATCTGCATATTGCCGGCGTTCTCCTTTTATACCCACGCGGTGGGGCGGAGTTACGCCATGCAAATTCCGCAGACCCATGGCATTTCCTTGCCATTGGCTCGTTTTATTTCTTTCGAAGATGAGAGGCTTCTAAGCGAACCCCATTCGTCGTCATGACTTAACTCGAAGTGACTAAGAAAGGGAACTGTGCTTACTGATAGAGAATAACTCCCTTTGTAGTGGGCTTTGTAACTTTAAAGATCTATTTCATAATAGGTCCTCTTTAAGCTCATCATTAAACCAACATAGACTCATTGGAAAAATGTGCCTCTTCCTATATTTTTGCAAAATCCCAAACATGTACCAAAACATTCAAAGCACTGCACTTTCCAGATGAAATAAACACTCGAGGCAGTAAAACACCAACAACTTTTGTTCTTTTTCACACGTATCATTTCCGAACTATCATGATACCTGCAACAACCAACATAACAAAACAGTGCCAGATTCAAGTTTAGCTGTTTCGGATAAAAATGAACACTTACTGGACAGTTCACTTTGAAAGTGGAATGGAACATGCAATAGGCAATGTAACATCATTTTGCAGAAATGTGGCCACATGCGTGTTTTTCCAATGAGCCTGGGTTGTATTATACATTACCACCAGGTTCCTGACTGACTTGTATGTTGTTAATGTTGTTGAGCCCAGCTGGACTGTGATGTTGTGTGGAATTGCCAGGCTGGCTGAGTTTTAAATATTGAGTATATTGACAAGAAAAGGGGCCCAAGCATCGAACCCTGGGGTACCCCAGTCATTAGCTAGTGTGTTCTAGACACCTCCCCAGGGCGGTTTCCATCTAATGTCCTACAAAGTGTTTCCTGCAAATGTGAAACCAATGTACAAACTTAGGGGAACACATTTTGTGTGCTGTAAGCGAAATACAGATTTGTTGTGTTGATCATATGTACATTATTATTATTATCAAACCATGAAACATTTATTTCGACAGGTGTATGTATTAGTTGTTTTTCTCAGCTGTATAATGGGTTTTCATTGTCAAGTTGAATCAACATATAATCTTTTGTCTTACGAGAGCAGTAAATTAAATTTACTTACATCATAATGTCATTACAGTAATGAATTACAGTATGGTATCATTAGGGAGGCTTCAGCAGACTGTTTGAAAAGAAAACAAACAGTATAACAGCCAGTATGCTCTCAGACATGGCAAAAGTGTGGTGTATGGGATTGTGGGGGGTTAGTTTGATCAAATGTGGTGGTACTTCTTCTAACTACCTGTCTTGCATGGCATGTCTTGACACTGTTTTGGTTAGCAAGATCTCTGGATGGCCAAAGTTTTGCTCTTTGGGGGCAGGACCTGAAAAAAAAAAAACAGGAAGGGATTGCAGCTGGCCTGAACTGATATCATAGTTTTCTCTCTCCTCTCCCACTCCACTGCACTTAGCAAAAAAAAAAAAAAAAAAAAATTGTATGAGAACACCAGTGGAAAGATTGTGTCAGAGTTTGAATTCAGAGCAGGAGTCAGTGCCAGAGATGACCTTCCCCTTCAGAAAACCCAAACCTACCTGCTGCTGACATGTGGCTAGTTCACGGGGTGGAGCCGTACAGATCATTGAAATAAACTGTAAATGTTGCTGACAGCAACTGGTAAAGTGGTAAAGGATACATTGTTGCAAAGCAAATGTTTTGTGATGTTGACAGGATTAGCAGTCTCACTTCAAATATTGTCTTTATTCTTGTTTTGAGACAAATTTTAAATTGAGGAATCTTAAAGGCACCGTATGGGTTAGAAGTGCACCAAAGATATTTCATGTGTTTGACAAGAAATGCCTTAGACGCCCTCCTGTTCCAAATCTGTATGACTTTCTTCCTTACAAGGAGCATGAAAGGAAATGTAAGGCTAAAAATAAAGCCTCAGTCACCATTTATTTTTACTGTATGGAATAAAGAGTGAAAGAAGGTTTAAAAGTGACTCTCATTCAGCAATTTGGATTCCAAATGCAGTTATAGGCTACTCAACTCTGTGTAAATGATGCCAGAATTTTCATGTGCACTTTTGTGTTAGTAAGCACATCAAAATTAGTGTCTTTAAAGCACAACAAAATAATTTTTAAAACATAATGATTTAAAATGTACTTAAAATAAACTTTTAATTTGACCATTACAAAGTTCACTTTTTAAAACTGTAGTTAATTTTAAGAAACAGGAAAGTGTACTCTCTTTAAGTACACTGAAAATATACATTTAAAAATGTAAGATCTGAGGTAGGCTACACAACTGCACATTCAATACAATTGAGCACACTTTTTCAAAAGGGAACCATTTAAGAAAAATTCACCATTAGTATAAAGCTAAATGTGTAGTATGTTATACTGTAACCTATCACGTGTTAATGTCTCTCTTCTCTGTGAATGGCAGATTACAACAGCAGTGATCAGAAGACCGCCTGCAAAAAGCATGAACTGTATGTCAGCTTCAGAGAACTGGGCTGGCAGGTAAAGAGGAAGGACTTGCATATTCATCATTACAGATATCAAGACTGGTGTAGGCTTCAGTAGCCATTTGCATATAATATAACTGATGATTATAAATGTGTTGATTCTATTTTAAGATTATTTTAGTGTGGGCAGCCATTTCAATTTTAAATGTCTTTTGTCAGGACTGGATTATTGCACCTGAGGGCTACGCAGCAAACTACTGTGATGGAGAATGCTCTTTTCCCCTAAACGCCCATATGAACGCTACTAATCATGCTATAGTACAGACACTGGTGAGTTCTTCTTCATAAAATAAATACCAGCCCTAACAGAACACATCTATTTAAAAGTTTTTCACAGGAGTAATTTAATAATAAAAAAAATCTTGCTCCACTTTTCAGGTCCATCTGATGAATCCAGAGAACGTCCCAAAGCCATGTTGCGCTCCCACCAAACTGCACGCGATCTCCGTGCTCTACTATGATGACAACTCCAATGTCATTCTGAAAAAATACAAGAACATGGTGGTGCGCTCATGTGGCTGCCACTGACATGGGACACGTACCCTCCTGCCCGACAGCTGCATCGCAGACACTGACAAATGTGTGTAAGGACTGACAAAACAAAATGACAAGCGTTATGAACAAATGTGAGAGTACGTCTCGATAGTGGATCCAGGTTTGCTGCTTTCTCCTTATCTTCACACCTAGGACCATTTCTCATGGGACATTTCAGATCCTACAAACTGCCAAGAGGATGTACATCTGAATCTACAGATCAGAAAATGAACCCAAAGAAAATGTAAATTATGAGCTAAAATGCAATACGTATTTAAATTAGTGTTTTACTTACCAAAGTCTTTAAAGGGGTCACGTCATACATCATTTAATTTCTGAGTTCCGCTTATAATGTTACAAAAGTTTCACCAAAAGAGCCAAAATAGTTTTTTCTAATACTATTTTAAACCCTTTCTCTGACCCTTGGAATTACACAGGATGTTTTTTTTTGCTGCTGCTGCTGCTGCTATGCCTTTAGACATCTTGTTCTACAGTCTTTATCTGTCTGATAGTTCCAGAACAAGTTGTTTTTGCAACTTTCAGGAACTTCCTCCCCAATATAAATAGACAATTTGAGTTACAGTAGCTCTTTTATTTCAAAAGAAACTTTGGTTCCTCATGATATGACCCCTTTAATATCTAAAACGGTCCTGAAGCACAGAAATCTGAACAGGAAAGTTTCTACTGTTTCGTCTATTTTTGATGAAGTCACTTGAACCCACAGGACTCTATTTTAGGTCTCAAAAAAATCAAATTATTTTAAGTTTCTCAATATTTGCTCTGCACTACCTGTGGTTTGCATCAGTGAGTCAGAGCGAGTGGTTACACACTTCAACAGAACTCAAAGAACGGAACCATTATGTTGCTGTTCCAAGGATGGAACTCTTTCTTTTTTTGATGCCGTCAAACACCACAGATCTATAATTTTCCTGCAACACCTGCACCTCGGATGGCTTACATCCAAAACCTCCCACAAGACACAAGGACCTACGGATAATTTAAGGTTTTTCAGCAACAAACCAATATTCTATGCCAACATCCTCATATGGGCTGTAGATTTTCCACCATCTCATGTCAATATTTATTGTCAAACCTAACTACGCAGCTACCCATCTTTTTTTTTTTCACTGTGAGCCGTTGAATGGTACAAAGCTCTTTCTGGACAGGCTACATTGTGTATTTTCATCATTGTAGCAATATCAATAACAATTTTCCAAATATTGTCATTTTTATGATCCTAATTATATCACATACCTCCCATAAACTGCTGTTTACATGTCTTAACCATATTTGGATGTTTGTGTGTAAATACTTGTACATTTTACAGTTTATTTATTGCTCCTTTTATGAATCATACACCACAGAGATCATATAACAAGAGTAAAGGAAGAAAATTAAAACGGCTATTTTTGGAAAAAGACATTTTATTATGAAATTTGTCAATGTGCCTTTTTTTTTGTACAAAAACCCCCAGGCAGTGTGTGTACCTCTCTCACACAGAGGACAAAAATACTGCGTTTTTCATCGAGGTCGGCCATGGCCATGTGCCTCCCATAAAGACTGAATATATGTGGTTTCTCTGATTGCTTTTCCCTTCCTTCTCTTTCAGATCCAGTAAAACAGAAAAATAAACATTTCAGTGTGGGAACATTTAAAAGGAAAAATGCAAATTACATTTGTATAAATCAATGAAACCACTTGAGAGCATCAGAGAACACATACAAGTACTATCAGCATTCTTCAAGCAATGATACCAGGCAACACTAGTGTCTGAATGAAGTGGTTGACTGCATGTGAAAGCCATCAAGACTGCATTACAGAGACAAAAATGAGAAAAGAAAGACTCAAACAGTCTAAAAAAACCCAAATCTAATCAAAAATGATGAGCAAAAGAGTCACATCTGCAGAACAAACTTTAAGAAAAAAAATATTACTGTACCGTAACTGCTTTTACCGTTCACAACCTGTACTGTAATACAAAATAAACCGTTTTTCCATAAACTGTCACTATAAAACAAATATTAACTATTCTGCATGGTTTCAATGTTCTGATCATTGACAAAATGACCAGAAATGCTTAATATAAATGGCAGTATGTCTGAAAATGTGTCTGCCTCACTCATATGCCTGTAAGAACACTAAGAAGCTTTAGAAGACAAAACTAACCATTCAAAGTAGTTAAGCAAATGTCCACATTTTGCTTAAACAAGTCTAATGTGGGTTGCTGGCCATTAAGCTGGTTAGACTGGCCAGGTTTGATGATTATGGCCAACCATCCAAACCAGCTTGATCTTGGCCGATTTAAACTGATCTCCCAACCTGGCTAACAAACTACCTTAGTCTAGTTTATTTTAACCTCTGAACAGTAAAACCAATTCAAAACCTAATATCACAACAGAAATGCATTTAAAATTTCAACTGAAAGTGCTGTTTGTAAGTGTGCATCGAATAGTATTTTACATTGAATTGAGAAAAAGGGAGAAGACAATCTTTAGAGGGTCTCCCTGAGGTCATTTTCAGTCTTAGTTGATAATCATAATGAACTGAGCTAAATTAATTTCCTCATATAATTGACATGTACAAAATATGCACCTTAAACGATGTAATGATCTGAAGAGATGTCTTTTTCATACCCACAACTGTTTCTTTCAAGGAGGAAGGGCACAATCAAACGTGTATGGTTGTATTTGCTAGTAATCTCATCGACTGCTCGAGATTAAATCATGTACATTCACATTTTACCATGTGGAAGAGATTGTCCTCACTTCAGCAGGTGTGGGACAGAAATGAAGAAAAAGCAGTCCTTCTGACAGTATAATAAATGAAGATAGTGTTGTTTTGTAGAGGAATCGTGGGAGATACATTGAGGGAAGAGTTACAGCTCATCTCTTGCTTGCTTCATGACAAAACTGTGCAAGCTCTCTAAGTCCCGCCCTCCATTATGCTCCTCCCCTTGTTCCCCGGCCCGGAACATCAGGAGTGTTGGGTATCCACGCACCTACAGAGAACAATGATAAAAAATTGACATACATTTAGATATCCATTTTAAAAAATGGAGCAAAGACAACTTGCTCTTTACAAAAATGTGGTGACAGCATTTGTAGGCACAAATAAGAGAGTAGAGACAAATGTAATTCAGTATAGAAAAATAGATAGAAATGGTTCAAACTAATTAGAAAGGTTATATCTGCAACATGTAAAAATCTACAGAAATCTATTGTAATTCTAAGCTGCATCCAAAATTGCATAGAGCCCCAGAAGCAAAAAGTCTTTTGCAATACAAAATGACATGGTACCTTACAATTAATTTGGTGTTTACATTTTATAATGATGGTCCACTTTAGACAGTTTACTAATTTACAATAAGCAACTTTGAAACAATGTCAACAAACTCTCATTAGAGTATTAGTAGACTGTAGTAGACTTAAGTTAAGGTTAGGTTTAGGTTTTAGGGTTCGGGTTAGAAGAATAAGTTGATCTAGTTGCAAAGTTACGTATAGTTAGTAGAATGTCTAAAGTGGACCATCAAAATGTGTTGTCATTCATTTTTTTGGACGCAAGTTAAAGACACTTAATATAAAGAAGGAACAAAATATTATAGACTGCGAGCCTTCAAGCTTGGGATTGCCAGATTTCAAGAGTTTAAACCCTCCAATCAGAACTTTTCTCATGGATACATTCCCTGCCCTTGAAAATGTAACCCTGGATTTACTTAATCTTCACAATCTGGCACCCATGCACAAGCACTCTCTCTACACTGCAGAAAAAGCTCAGATTATCTGAAAACGCAGACAAACATGTAAGCTGGATTTTAGTGATCTCCACTGAGATATTCTGAACATTACATATAGAGAGTGTGTTCTTCACGTTTGCTGAAACTACATCTAAATGCTGCAAATTATCCCAGTGATGAACTGTAATAAATCCAAACATGGATCTCGACCATATAGTTTATAGAACCGAAACCTGTATCATTGTTAAAATCTCCATTGCTGGTAGCTTTTGAAACTGGCTAAAGAATGTCCTCGTTCAAAAAATGACTTTCTGCCACTAATATAAAGTTATGTCGACCCCATCCCTCAAACATCCACAATCCCTCCCCCCGGCAGGCCAGAATTTGAGTTCCAGACTATATGAGCGGCACTCACAGAGAATCTGTTGCAGAGTGTTCTCTCCACTGTGCAGTCCACTTTAGCAATCTTCACATCAGTCAGACCAGGAAACTCCTTTTTAGATAGATCCTCCCAGGTAGGGACCAGGTTCTTGCAGTGACCGCACCTTAAACACACGGACACATCGCGTGAGTCGCTGAACGACAGAGGAAGAGCCAATCAGGGACAGGCGGATCTTTTGATCAGCTACTAAGGAAGTGTCAAGATGATCAGAGGAACAGATAGGGGAGGGAAGCACACTGTGTTCATATGTGCGTGCAAGGAAATATATACACACACACATACATGTCTGTCAGTGCGCAGGGCTTGGCAATAGAGCTTAAAAATAATCTCAATGTTTAGTCTTTTGATAACATTTGATCCATCTCTAAAAAAATCAAATGAATAAATCAGAGGAACCTCCATTTGAAACAAACAGCAATTGTGAAGTTTTAAAATTTAATATTTGACAACTTGATGATAGAAACGCTACAGCCACTGGAATTTCTTGAACAAGCATATGTGGACATCAAAACAAGCAAACTCAGAGCGAAGGTATAAACTTATTTTAAAATTGCAATGAACAGTTTGCATATTTAGAAAGATATTGATGAATTCTCCTGTGTTGGCATAGGTTTATGAATGATTTACCTTACAAATCTGATGAAATGGTGCACATTGCGTTTCCAGATGAACGTTATAAGCGACCCAAATTCACAGCATTTGCAAAGATGGAGTTTGAGACATGCTTCACGCATGTAAATATTAACAGTTCATGTGGAGCAGCATTTGCTGTGAACGGAGTCGCTCTGAGTTACCTACTCACATTAAATAAAGTGCATATATTAAACCCCCAGGGCATACATTGATTGAATTGAATCAGTCTTTGTGAATTCACAACAGCACTATGCTGTAGTATGGTTTTTATATATCGTGCAGCCTTAGAAAACGTTCTAATAATGCGGTTCATGGATTCTCGTCTGTGGAATGCGCCACGGCGACGGATAAAGTGCAATCAATTTTTTTTTTTTTTTAAATAGAGTACTCAAATTTAATCGAGGAATCATGACAGCCCTAAATATTATTTCGATATTTTGACTAAGAAACACACTTACTAAGAATCCATTTTTGACAATTTACCCATTCATCCATACATGGAACAGTTCTGATCCTCTAATTTAATTCCATAAAAGCTGTTATTTCTATTATAGTACCAAATGTTTTACTGTTAGTATCAATCCACATGATACTGCTTTGGCCTTTTTCAGAACTATTTTCATTGGCCAAAAAAAAAAGCAGCAGCTTTTTCTTTATAAAAAAAAAACATGGAATTTAATCACTTCTAGAGAGCTGTGCGATTCTGGATAAATTAAGAATCACTTTTTTTGGTAACACTTTATTTTAAGGTGCTTGTAATAAGCAGTAATTAACAGTTAATAAGACACTTATAAGACCTTATAAGATGCATATAAGCATTAACTACTTCATATAAGGGTTAATTAAAGGTCCAGGCCCTGAAGAGATCAGGGAAACTACTCCCTCTTGGGAAGGTCAATTTTTAAGGGACTGAGAGTTTGTGTTACCATTTATGTTTGTTCGGCTGTTCTAAAAGTGCAATGTATTGATACTTGAGAAATTTATTATTTTATTTTATTTATTTATTATAATTAGTTAATGCTTATATGCATCTTATATGCATCTTATAAGGTCTTATAAGTGTCTTATTAACTGTTAATTACTGCTTATTACAAGCACCTTAAAATAAAGTGTTACCCTTTTTTTTTGTTTAAAATAGGAATAACGATTCTGAATAAACAATTAAACAAAATAAAATGTTATTGAATAAATGTTCTAACAAAATTGGTTTGAATGAATGATTCAGTAGCTGGGATTCCATCCAAACGTAAAGCGAATCTTTTCGCAAGTTCGCAACAAACAAAAAAAAAAACAAATGGGAATTAGGTGCGTTTCCATCAAGTTGTTCGAGCGGATGACGGTGGTGTTGGCAACCTACACCAACAGTAAATAAAACACCATATGGAGAAACACCCGATTAGTCATTCCCATCTCCCATTATTCGTATTAACTCTTTTTCATCAAAGTCAAGCCAGTTGCAAAGGCAACATTTCTAATTTATGTTTAGCTTAAGCACCTTGAAATTACTATTTGGGTATAATTTATTTTATTTGAGTTTTTGGTTATATTTTAAAAGAAAATACTTGAAATACATAAATGATTACATTTTAATAAAAACTATTTTAGTATATTAATATTGATGCTGCTTAGGTTTTATATCACAAACAACAGTATGAATGAACTATGAAGTAAGTATTTTTCATATCAGCCAGCCCCACCTGCCACTACACCAGACCACTGATAAATTACAGGTCAAATGAGACCCTACTAACACTTACCATGGGGCATAGAACTTGATGAAGGAGAGTCCTTTGGCAACCGTCTCATCAAAGTTGCTCTCAGTCAAGACCAGAACATTAGACTGAGAGAAAACAAAATGAAAATGTTTTAGTGGCAACATATTTTGTACGCATTTAACTAGGGGTGTAACGATATTTGAACCGAACCGAAAAACCGCGATACACCACCCACGATACGTATCGCGATACTCTCATGGCGAACCGAACACGCCCCGCCCCCTGCTGCCCCGGCTCATTGCACCTCATGTGTTATGTGTACACAACGAATACAGGGCTGTTGCCTAACCACCATTAACCACATATAATCGCGATAAGGTCAGTGTTTTGTTACTTTTGATAATAAGCAAGGTGTAATCTTTCAAATTATGTCTATTTGATCACGAAATGCAAACAATAAATGCCGTTTTGGCGCTCTTAGATGTGGCGTGACAGATTTCACTGTATGCATGCGGCAGCGCGGAGCGCGATCATCTCTTCCTCAGTTACAGAATAAACATGAATGGACACCCGAAGGTATGTTGAAAGATACAGTATACTTACTGAAAGGCATCATAACTCGTGTAAACACTCAATCAGTGTTTCAACAGCGGAAATACGTCAATAAAACGCTTAGTTTTTCACATAGCTTTATATTTACCTCAGGCAAGTCATTCAGTGTCCACAGCTTGCTGGTTTGCTAACTCTTTCACTAAATAAATGCTATATATTAGCCTATATATTATATTTTACTTAACCTGTTTATGATGTCTTGATTATTTAATGTATGTTTAAAATAGTTGTCATGAAAATAACAGCAACTGTGTAAATTATTATATGACAATAACAAATTAGAGTAAAAACATGTTAATGCAAAAATTGCCTTATGTGCAGTTTACATGTTTTCATACAATTTGTTATTTGAGTGTTGATTATTATTATATAATTTAGGTTAAAAGTCTAGGCTCTGTTGTTAAGCTTTAATGTTATAGTAATGTGCAAGTAAGGGCTGTAGTTTACAGCATTAGCAGATAATTTTGTTATCCTTGAGAAACGTTTACTTGTAATTGAATTAATTTAAAGACAAGGACACAATTTGTTCATTAAAGCACTGTTCAATAAAAAATAAAAGCAATTTTAGCTTTCTAAACCCCCCCACCCCACCGAAATGAACCGAACCGAACCGAACCGAGACCTCAAAACCGTGGGACGAACCGAACCGTCAGGTTTGTGTATCGTTACACCCCTACATTTAACACTAATAATGTATTCCTTGTTAACTAAAGTGTTAATTACATAATAGCACAACATTTGTGTCACGGGGCAGAACAGCACATAGCATAAACCCTAGAGAATCTCCACAGGTTATCATATCCTGCTGAAGTTTAACTACCTCTCTGGGAAACTGGCTAGTTTCCTTAATTACATCACCAGTTCAGAACATTGTTTAAGAGCAAGGTCTCATCTTAAAGGCATCAGCAAGTCTAACGTTTTACAATCTTTAAAAATTATCCTCAATCTGAAAAAAATCCAGATCTATGATACAGCTCTTGAGGGACGTTCTTTAGCCATCCAACAATTCCAGCCAGCCAGAATCCCTTTATAAAAGACAAGCTTAGACAGGAAAGCCAATTAACAAAACAAAATAACAGCTCTTTAAGTTCCCCGCCCACACCCTCCAGTCCAGCCCACCAACCCAAGCGCACGCACACATGCACATTTGCATCAGCAAGAGGAAATAGCTGCTCTGCCCATAATTACTACCTCGGTTTCAAGATGCAGATTTGTGTCTACGGGCCAAAGTCTGCAGCTTGCTGTTCAAACATCTGCCCGCACATACAAACGAATGAAATCTCTATGGTGCCAAGGAGGAAATTTGCAAACAAAACCCGTATTGTGTGAAAACTTAAACAGACACCCACCTCTTGTTCTTCAGGTTCAGCACTGGGAGGGATTTCTTGAACCTGCTCCTCCTCAATCACAGGTTCATCTTTAGATTCAGCAGCTTTCACTTGATTATCCACAAACTCTTTAAACGAGTCCAGATCGCGCTTCCCTCTGTACTGATCGACCTGAAAACATACATGTGCACAGCTTACCATTATTGTTTGGTGTAAACAGTAATTGCATATTTTATCATGGTTTTGCAGGCATTGCTAAGTGATGTGTGACATTCTGGTCTCTAAATATGGATTGGGCGACCCCAACACAAGCCCGTGGGATTTTTTAAAATAACTGTTTAATTGTCACCAGGTGAAAATCATAGAAATCATAGAAAGATAAATGCATATTTGAAAAACAAAAAACTGTTTGAGATCAGTAAGATTTTTTTATATGCATTAAATTGATCAAAAGGGTCAGTTTTGTAAAAACTTTTACATTTTACTTTTAAGATTTTTGTTAAAATACATTCCCTTAACCCATTTTGTTGTTCATTATTAGAATGCCATTAATAGGTTTATCTCCCTGTCAATCTCTCTACAGTTCAACCTATAAGTGGAAGTGAAAAAGTGAAAGTGACATATGAAGGGCAAGTATGGTAACCCATACTCAGAATTTGCCCTCTGCATTTAATCCATCCAAGTTAGAGCACACACATTAGGAGTATTGAGTAGTGAACGCACACATCCTGCAAGCCGTGGACAAACACACCGGAGCAGTGGGCAGCCATTTTGCTATGACTAGCAAAATAGTCATAGCAGGGAGTGTTTGGGGATTAGATGCCTTGCTCAAGGGCACCCCAGTCATTTCCTGCAGGTTTTTAATAATCGAACCCGCAACCTTCGGGTTACCAGTCTGACTCTCTAACCATTAGGCCTATAGAGCGAGTTTGGGAAATGGCTACAGTAGCAAGCAGAGCCACAGGATGTTTAGCCGCTGTGGGACCATGACTGACGTATTACCTGGGGAAATATTCAGCTTCGGGTACAGGAGAGCAAGCCAAGTTCCCTCAAAGATTAAACAGGTCATGAATGCATCAAGGCGAATGGGGCTTTGCGACACTACATGCTACAATGGACGCTTTAATACAACATCATTCACCAGTTCAGAAAGAAAAATTTAACTATTTATGTTACTGTGATGTGTCCAGTGTAGACCCCCTCAAACCATTGGTAAAACCATTTTAAAAAATGTGTCCAGCACATAACATACACTCGTGGTCTCTCAAGAGTGCACTCAAGAGTGTTAGCCTGCTCAATTCCTTACTCATGACAGATGGCAAAACAGCTAAAAGTACTCCTAATATGTTGGTCCTTTTATTGAAAGTAGCCTACTTTTATCTGTTGAGATATGCTTTTACAAGCACCCGTAAGAGCTGTGATTGTGATGTTTGAGTTGGGGGAGGCACGATGCGCACAAGTGGAGTTTATTTTTGTAATTCCTCTAGGTGCCACTAGCAGAAACTACATACTTCACCTTTAAATACATGCTGTTCTTTAGAACTTTCTATTAAAAAAAATATATATCAGTTTCCACAAAAATATTAGGTAGCACCAATGTTTTCAACATTAAAAATAATAAATGTTTTTTGAGCATCAAATCAGCATATTAGAATGATTACTAAAGGATAATGTGGCTGAAGACTGGAGTAATGGCTGTTGAAAGCTGAGCTTTGCCATCACAGAAATAAATTACTCTTAAAAATAAATAAAAATGGAAAAAAGTTGTTTTAAGTTGAAATAATTTCACCATTTTACTGTTTTCATGTATTCTTGAACAAATAAATGCAGCCCTGGTAAGCATAATAGAATTATAAAAAAAAATAAAAAAAACTTATCAACCCCAATCTTTTGAACAGTAATATTCATAAACATTAATATCCATCTTAAAAAATTAAGCTACGCTAGAGGTCCTTACCTTCTCTCCATCACTGAAGAAGAGCAGCGTGGGATAACCACGAACCTGATTTTCTGAACACACTTCATAATGCTGTGTGCAATCCACCTTTAGCAAGCAAAAAAAAAAAAAAAGTTTGATAAGTAATCAGAACATTTACAATGTGGAAAATGAAGAGAGAAACCATGACGGCCTCTCACCTTGCCGATCTTGACGCTGTCTGAATGCTCAAAGCTGGTGGCGAGCTGTTCCCATGTTGGAGCCATGGCTTTGCAGTGCCCACACCATGGTGCATAAAACTTCACAAAGTGAGATCCTGCAGAGGACAACGACAGGGTTACAAACTCAAAATGATACCCACCCTACTCAACCGTCATTGCCACCCAGCACCATATGATGTTACAGAGCTATTTTTCAACTGAAATGCATAACGTATACACAGTACAGTTCTGAATGAGGAAGTATATTGATTTAAGCATTACACAAATGACTGCACAATAAATAAAGATGTAAAGGAAAAACTTGGTGAGCACCACATTAGGTTTATGCAACATCTTTTGCATGTGCTTCCAACATCTGAAAGTGGGAAACATAAACAGTTCTGTCAAAGCAACAGCATCATTTCCTGCCTCTCCTCAAAACAGGAATCAGTTATTTGGCAAACGGACGGAACATGTAGCATAAAAGGGGTGAGAAAAGGGCTGAAACTGTACCAAAGCCAAGAACACAATTCACCTTTACTGCTAAAGTAATTGCAATAAAGAGAAAATTATGGGAACAACAGAAGGGCTATTGAAATCCTGATGATTTTTCAATTAAACAATGGAAAAAAAATGTGCTATTTCCTGCTAAACCCATGCATAATGTTTAAAAAATATATTACGTTAATTAGTTAAAATTGTATAAGAAATACTGATCATTTTATCTAACTTGCATCATCAAAACATATTTTAAATGCTAAAAAAGAGAGTGCTTTCACCAGTTGTTTGTGATTACTGGATAACCTTTTTTTTATACATACATACAGTAGTCAACATGTGAAGTGGATCAAAAAAGATAATCAAAGTTGTCCTAAGACAAGAACGGGTTTTGTTCAAAGTTCATGTATAACTTTGATGAAAGGTTGAGATCCACTTCAAATGTTGACGACTGTATATACATACATACATATAGTCATTACCTTGTCAGGCCTTGACAGGGAAGTAGAGACGAAATGCAAAAATCCCTTCTACATAATTTAATACACCTATTATTTATCTTTTGTAAAAGTTGATACAACTTAGTGGTATCATTCATGACACTTCAACCAAAAAAGAAAATTATATCATAATTGTCTCACCCTCAACTAAATTTTAGTTAATCTTTGAAACACAAATTAAGATGATATTTAATGTAACCTAAGAGGTTTCTGCCCCTCAGTGGAAAGTCAAGGCCACCAAAACATCAAATATTCAAAAAGGTTATAAAAGCATTGTAAAACGAATACATATAAATCGAGCAGTTTATTCCTAGTCTTGTGAAGAGATACACATTGCTTTCTAATGGATTTAAATTGAACTTAAATTCACATATAAACATGAAATCAAATAACATACATAGCCACATCAAATATGGCCACTTGTGTTTTTGTATTTTCTTTTTTGTGCTTTTGTTTTTATTTGTTTCCACAAATTATTCTTAGGTTATGATCACTGGAAAATACGGCTGTGCATCATCATATACGTTCGACCAATCCCCTGTCCGGCAGGTTAAAAGGCCCCACTGACGAGGAGTAAGGATCTCATTCAACATTAAACATTAAAATGTCAATTCAGCCATGATCACGTTAATGTTTGTTTATGCGGTGGTTTCGAAATCAACACACCTTCGGGTTTGTTTATTGTTGTTGCTGATCTATTATTGCACTGTTCTGAGAGAATGCACTGTTTCAGCGCTAGATCACTCAAAACTAGTATTAAGTGCAGGTGTGTGCGTGTGACTGATCCCTGTGTTATACGCAGATAATCTGATTCAAACGTGGTGTGTTGTAGGTAGTAGCTAACCAATTAGGTTTTTGACTTGATTTTCATTTGTTTCTTGATTTCGTATTCTACTGATTTTTGGCCTTTAGAAATCCATCTTGAAAAACAACGGTAGATAGTATTGTTTTTGTTAGTTAGGGGGGTTAGGGTTATCTTTTCCGTTTTAGTCAGCGTAGTTTATTTAAGGTGTCGTATACGCTGAAGATTTTGGGTTTGTTTCTGCATTTTTCTTTTGGTAGGTAGTTTTAGAGGTTTGGGTTTAATAGTTATGGGAATTATGTTTTGCTTATTTCATTGATTTGGCGACACTTGTTTTCTTGGTTCTCTGATTATTTGTCTTTCTTTTACATTTATAATGTGTTTTGTAACGTCATTTACACCTCTTCAATTATTTTAACGTTATTTTTTCTGATTCTTGGTTGTTTCAGCTACTTACACTCATGGCAACAGTTGTATCTCACTTAAATGTTGCGTAATCATCCTGTTAACATATTTCAAGCACGCAACAGTGTCACGTGCAAGAACAAACCTAGTTGTTTTTTTTTACATCAAGAACACACATTTGAGCTTCCGAAACAGCCTGAATCATAAGAATAATTTTGTCTGTCAATGAATGGATTAATTGGAATATTAAAAATATCTTTATTTGTGCTATCAACGAAATTATAACAGTTAAAACATTTTTGGGTGAACTATCCCATTAACCACCAATGTAATACTGTAAGATATATCACTTTGTAATTCAACTGCAAGGATATATTCTTAATATATAATATTTTCTTAAAGGGTGTATAAAGACTGATAGTGGGCTACTACCTTTAGTGATGTGTGATTTGAAGTTATTGGCTGTGAGTTCATACAGGCCCTGTTTGGGTTCAGGGACTTTGGGTGCCTCGGGTTCACTCTGGGGCTCCTGGGGTGAAACACAAAATAAGAACAAGTGTTGTAATATTGTGACATTTTAGAATTAAGGCCCGTTCACAACAAAAACAATAACTATAAAGATAACTACAACAATAACTATTAGCATCCACACCAGCAGACTTTATTTATTCTAAGCGCATGTAACCCCTCTGGTTCTACTCGCACCTCTCTGAGCGGGATTCAAACCAGCGTTTCCAGCATGTGAGATGGGCACGCTAACAAGGATGCTAAAGACCACAGCCTCTAGCATCAGTCACTAGTGCGCCTCTTTAGGCCAGGGGAGTGAGGTTCACTCGAACAGCTCTTACTAGTTGGCCTCTGTTACACTCGTTCTTCAGTTATGTCATCTCCCACTTTAAATGCTCAAGCTCCTTAAAGCAGGATGGATTCTTATTGGCTGTTCTTATCGTTCATCTGCTGGAAAAATAAAAAAATTCTGAAAGGGATCCCAAAAATATTGTTTCTCTGTGCCATTATCGTTTTAGCTGTGGTGTGGACTCTGCTATTCTTTTATATTTAGAAAGATTTTAGCCCTTAAGGTCCTAAATAATGTGTGATACAGTATTGTGTAGGTGTTCATGAAGATCTGTTTGTTTGTCTCTCTCGTGTCTTGTGTATCTATCTACCTGCAGTAATGCGTGTTATGGTCATGTTCAACATAGATGTCTGTCATATGTATACAGATCAATTTGCAGATCTGTTTGTTTATATCCTGTGTATTGTATTCTACAGTCGCCCTGTAACAAAAAAAATAAAAAAAAAACATTTTAAGAATTATATAGTTATCGTCCTTGGTGTGAACAGGCCTTTTCACCTTGACCAAGAACTACACAAAGTGCTTTTAAAGTCGGCATTAAACTTAGATGGCAAAAGTTATTTCCTATTGTGATGAATATCCAAGTGGAACAGCTTCTCAAACAAGAAAAAAAAAAAGGGCGGGACTTGATTTCATCCATCGGGAATTAATTGGATTGTCATAATTTGCTATTGCAGCGATCTTGTAAGTGACAGGTTGCTGGAGGGGAGAGGTTATTGTCCAGTACTCGCACCAGGTGACTTTAAAAAGCTAAATCTGTTACAAATTGAATCAGTTTTGTAATCTTACTTCAGGTTCCTCCTGCACGGTTTTCAGCATCCAGCTCTCAAGGGCCTGCAGGTCTCTTGGACCCTGATACTTCACAGCCTCCTGCTCAGGTTTAAACAGCTTCAGGCTGTAACACAACAAAGTTAGTCAGTCAATGATTAATCAAACCATATTTAACTTTTACCTGAAGCACATGACAGTCAAGTCAGGTGATTATAAATCATGCATATAAACTTCTTACACACACACACGCTAGTCAAGTCACCTTTATTTATATAGCGCTTTATTCAATGCAGATAATTTCTTAAAGCTATAAATGACAAACATTGATCATTGAACATGAACAGAAGCTCAATCGTACTTGCTTGACAAGTGAGAACAAACCTCATTGGTTCTTGAGGAAGCTCAAACGTGCTGTGTAACACACATGAACCTCGTTGGTTCTCGCATGTCAAGCGAACATGCTTGAGCTTCCATTTACCATAACCGGTGTGTGAGTTGATGAATGTTTATATGTGAATAAAAGCCTAAATTCAATCTGCTCATCATATAAAGCGATTGTGTCTCTTCAGAAAATGTGGACTTAACCACTCGATTCATATGGATTAGTTTTACAATCTCTTAACGAACTTTTGAAGCGTCCCTCCATTAAGTCGCTGTTAATGGAGGGACAGAAAGCTCTCAGATTTTATCAAAAAGATATTGATGACAACTTTTATTTTTGGCTGAACTAACCCTTTAACAGTGATAAACAGGGAATAATGATCAATGCAAACAGAATTCAATTCTGCTGTAAAGCAGCTCTAAAAAAAAGTCAACAGCGTCATAATTCGGCTGTTCAGTGTAAAGTTCAAAGTAGACTAGCATACACAACATCTGAATAATTTTTACTCTCATTCTGTGCATGTAACATCTCAAAATTTGTCATTTTTTTTGTTTGGGGACCATGATGTGTAATAACATACAGTACTATAAGGAGCAATGATGCTTACGTTGGGTATCCACGGATCCCATGTTCACTGGAGCAAAACTTAGTGTCTTTTGTGCAGTCGACTTTCACAACATACACTGGAGGATCCTCCATACTGTTATACTTCTCTGCCAACTCATTCCACGTTCCCTGCAGCCTCTGACAGTGACCACACCTGCACACCACAAACACATTTAAACACTTATAGCATACTACATTACATATTATTCCGTCACATATTACAAAAGTTTCACAGCATAAGAGAGCAATGGGCCATAACTAACTAAAGTTAAGTTCATTGGTCAAGTAAAAGGAAATTGCCTTGGGTGTGAATCATTCTCAAGGTAAAAAACAAATATATTTATAATTTAAAAGTACACAAAGTACAGAACACAGACAGAACACCAAGAGAATAGAATGTTAATAAAATCAAGGAATATTGTTTAATAGTACCTTCCAATTGGAGCCCTAATAATACATTTAGTTAACGAAAGCATTTTAAAGTTATGCAACATCCAAGCTTGTGGGTAATAAGTAAACATTAATTAATTTTGTATGTATTACAGTATGGTATTAACATGATTAATGCTGTGGTGGTACCATGGTAAAGTGAGTGTAACATGGTAAAACGATGGTACTATACATTTACAATGGTATCAAAACACATGCAAAATAAAATTTACATAGTACTCCTAAGTACTTCAAATAATTCAATGGGACTACCATACATGACCCCAAAAAAACGCAAAAATTTAATTTGTGGTGTTTTTGTCAGTGAAATTTAAATCATGGAAAGGTCGAAAAAAATAACTAAAAACAACAACATTATATCATCATAGTACCATCCAAAATTGAACCCTAGTATTACCAATGCACATTTTTTAAAACACCATGGTACTTTTTAGTTCTTTTTTTTTTTTAAGAGGATGAGGAGGAAGTGATGTCTAATATCACGGCTGTTCTTGCTCTGCCACGTTACACTAAAACTTTATGACTGCAGGAATTTAAACTTTTCACCAAAGTCCATTATCATCAACATCCCTCTAATATAAAAAAGCTGTGCTTTGAGTATTTATATAAACGTGCATTAGAAACTTTACATCCACTTCATTCCATTTTTTAAAAAGGAGACCAGATTAAAGTGGCTAATGGACTTAGCCACTTCAAACATCGCAGCAATTCAACCCATAACTAACACAACGACACTGATCTCAATATATTTATCACTTAATGTATATCTGAATACAATGGAAATGTTTGATGAAGGTGTACAGTTTTACCAGGGCGCGTAGAACATGACGAAGTGTGGAGCAGTAGAGACGGCATCATTGAACATCTCCACCGTGTATGTGTGTTTAGCGTGCTCGTCCTCTTCTGTGTCATTATCACAGCTTATCCAACTGCATAACAACACCAAATAAATAAAACTCGTTAAAAACAGCGTCATGTTCATAACTGAGCAGGCCTGTGAATGAAGCTGAGCTGGGAGTTTAAATGAGTGTGTCTGTGAGTGAGTGTACTGCTAGCAGACAGAGCTAATCTGTAAAACATCCTAAGAGAACTCAGCTGTTGTGTGTTGACGAGCCGTATGATGTGTAGATTTGAGGACTGCGCAGGCGCTCTCATCGACGCTGCTCATCCGGGGCAACGGTGTACGGAGGCTCATAAGAGCCATGCATTTTTTTTTACTGTTATTTCGAGATCAAGAAACTTTTTTTTTTGGCATAAGAAAACGTGGTGTTCGGGTCAATTTGACCCGGAGAAGATTTTCTTTTTCCCGAAAATACTAGTTAATGTTATCGCTTTGGACTGAAACTTAGTGACTTTGTTCCCAAACGGTTTAACTAAATCTCAGGGTTTTTTTGAAAATTTTCTTATTTTTTTGTGGGAGTTTTGTTACATTGTTACACTTGTGGTGTTCCCGGTCAAAAATGACCGGCCTATAGAAAATAGCTTATAAGTCACTCATTATACCATATTTTCACCCAATCTTGGATTCAATCTTTTTGTGAACTTGTTCTCTTTCAATTAGGACTGGTTTTATATTTCTGTTTGCATCTGATTAATCGGGGGCCTCATTTATCTGAAAGTAGGCATCTCATTTTTTGAGTAAACAACAAATAATTTATGAGTAAATTTGGAAATATGAAAAAAAAAAATGAAAAAAATGGCTACTGTTGATCACACTAGTCTACTCTAATGTTTCACCAGGAATTTTGTTTTGAAACTTTTGTTTTGTAAAAAATATGGCACATAGTCACACTTGTGGTGTTCCCGGTCAAAAATGACCGGCCTATAAAAAATAGCTTATAAATCACTCATTATACCATATTTTCACCCAATCTTGGATTCAATCTTTTTGTCAACTTGTTCTCTTTCAATTAGGACTGGTTTTATATTTCTGTTTGCATCTGATTAATCGTGGGCCTCATTTATCTGAGAGTGAGCATCTAATTTTTTTAGTAAAAAACAAATAATTTATGAGTAAATTTGGAAATATGAAAAAAAATATGAAAAAAATGGCTACTGTTAATCACACTAGTCTACTCTAATGTTTCACCGGGAATTTTGTTTTGAAACTTTTGTTTTGTAAAAAATATGGCACATAGTCACACTTGAGATGTTCCCGGTCAAAAATGACCGGCCTATAAAAAATAGCTTATAAATCACTTATAATACCATATTTTCACCCAATCTTGGATTCAATCTTTTTGTCAACTTGTTCTCTTTCAATTAGGACTGGTTTTATATTTCTGTTTGCATCTGATTAATCGTGGGCCTCATTTATCTGAGAGTAGGCATGGTCAAAAATGGTCACAATGGCCGACCATTGAAAGTGAATGGGAGAGACTGAAAATAACAGAACAATTTAGTTTTCAGGAGCATGTTCATTATTTTCATGTACACATATGAGCATGTGTGCTTGCAAACATCGAGCCTTTGGACCTGTGCATGTATCGATACATTTATACACACGCTACCCAGACACACACGTTAAAACACACAAACTTTTTTGAGTATTACACACATTCTTTTCCACAGAGAGAAATTTGATTCTACCCTAACCTGCATCTAATATACATTTATCCATCTGACATTACCACACACACACACACACACACACACACACGCACACACACGCACACACACACACACACACACACAAACTGGCCGTGACTGCAGTGACCCGGCTTCAAAAGAATCTTTCTTTCATGGTCTTGTTTCATCACAGCTTCCAGACAAAATATTATGACATTTTGTTTTGGAACTGTGAGGTTCTCACACAGAACTAGACAATATTTACAAATATACATCATGTGATAGCACAGGCATATATAAAATGCCTCACAGCACCTTGCTTGTCATTCATTTGTGGCAGCACAATGGCAAAACAGCTCTGCACATGATGTTATTCATCAGATTTTTTACTCAGAAACTAGTGAGGAGGAGGAAATGCAGGATGCATCTTGCAGTGAAGATGTTTCTGAAGAGGAAGGCCTTCAGAAGAAAACCTGCCTTGCCTCATAGGTGGGGATGAAGGCCAGGACAAAGTTCCATCTTTTGACCAGAATGAAACGGTAACCTCAGCTGGGCCCTCATCACTGGAAGACTGCTCCTCATCAGTTGTTTCAAGCTCCGTAGCCGATTCAGTGGTGCCTTCCTCTTCAGAAACATCTTCACTGCAAGATGCATCCTGAATTTCCTCCTCCTCACTAGTTTCTGAGTCAAAAATCTGATCACGGCCTGTGTGTGTGGTAATGTCAGATGGATAAATGTATATTAGATGCAGGTTAGGGTAGGATCAAATTTCTCTCTGTGGAAAAGAATGTGTGTAATATTTAAAAAAGTTTGTGTGTTTTAACGTGTGTGTGTCTGGATAGCGTGTGTATAAATGTATCGATACATGCACAGGTCCAAGGGCTCGATGTTTGCAAGCACACATGCTCATATGTGTACATGAAAATAATGAACATGCTCCTGAAAACTAAATTGTTCTGTTATTTTCAGTCTCTCCCATTCACTTTCAATGGTCGGCCATTGTGACCATTTTTGACCATGCCTACTCTCAGATAAATGAGGCCCACGATTAATCAGATGCAAACAGAAATATAAAACCAGTCCTAATTGAAAGAGAACAAGTTGACAAAAAGATTGAATCCAAGATTGGGTGAAAATAAGGTATAATGAGTGACTTATAAGCTATTTTTTATAGGCCGGTCATTTTTGACCGGGAACACCACAAGTGTGACTATGAGCCATATTTTTTACAAAACAAAAGTTTCAAAACAAAATTCCTGGTGAAACATTAGAGTAGACTAGTGTGATCAACAGTAGCCATTTTTTTTTTTTTTTTTTTTTTTTATATTTCCAAATTTACTCATAAATTATTTGTTTTTTACTCAAAAAATGAGATGCCTACTCTCAGACAAATGAGGCCCCCGATTAATCAGATGCAAACAGAAATATAAAACCAGTCCTAATTGAAAGAGAACAAGTTGACAAAAAGATTGAATCCAAGATTGGGTGAAAATATGGTATAATGAGTGACTTATAAGCTATTTTTTATAGGCCGGTCATTTTTGACCGGGAACACCACAAGTGTGACTATGAGCCATATTTTTTACAAAACAAAAGTTTCAAAACAAAATTCCTGGTGAAACATTAGAGTAGACTAGTGTGATCAACAGTAGCCATTTTTTTCATTTTTTTTTTCATATTTCCAAATTTACTCATAAATTATTTGTTTTTTACTCAAAAAATGAGATGCCTACTCTCAGACAAATGAGGCCCCCGATTAATCAGATGCAAACAGAAATATAAAACCAGTCCTAATTGAAAGAGAACAAGTTGACAAAAAGATTGAATCCAAGATTGGGTGAAAATATGGTATAATGAGTGACTTATAAGCTATTTTTTATAGGCCGGTCATTTTTGACCGGGAACACCACAAGTGTGACTATGTGCCATATTTTTTACAAAACAAAAGTATCAAAACAAAATTCCTGGTGAAAATGTTAAGTTGACTAGTGTGATCAACAGTACCAATTTTCTTCAGATTTTATTTAATATTTCCAAAATTATTCAATTTTTTTTTAAAAATTACTCAAAAAATGAAATGCCTACTCTCAAATAAATGAGGCCTATGATTATTCAGATGCAAATCAAAATATAAAACCAGTCCTAATTGAAAGAGAACATGTTGACAAAAAGATTGAATCCAAGATTGGGTGAAAATATGGTATAATGAGTGATTTATAAGGTTTTTTTTATGGCCCGGTCATTTTTGACCGGGAACACCACAGGTGTTATAGGGTTTTGAACACCACATGAGGGTTAAATGCATGTATCTATACTATCATGTTTCTATTTGCATACTATTTATTCTAATTAAACTGCATTACATTTGCTTTTCTCCAAGATGTCAACTGATGGAGTTTGGGTTCCAATTGTTGCGCATAATGACAGGAGGATCCTGCTGCTCCACATAATCAGTTATTTCGCTAGCATGTGAAGCTTGTGAGAACGCACTCCTCCCTGCCGATTTATGTAGGCTATCACTGTTGTATTGTCTGTCCTGACCAATACATGATGATTTTTGAGAAAATGCACAAAGTGTCTCAGAGCTCGAAACACTGTCAGTAGCTCTAGAAAATGTATGTGCTTCTCTCTAAGTGCAGGAGACCAAACTCCTCTCACTGTTCTGCCCTCGAACACCCCCCAGCCTGTGAGAGATGCATCCGTCTTCACCACTTTCCTTAATATGATAGGGCCCAGAGGGCATCCTGTTCGGAGAAAAGACGGGGCTCTCCAATGATGGAGAGCGCTCGTGCATTCTGGTGAGACATGCACCCTGCGGCTGAGATGGCTCTTGGTGCGAATGCCCTGTGACACTGTCCAGTTCTGAAAATCCCTCATTCGCAGCAGTCCTAGGGGAACCACTGACACTGTTGAGGACATCAGACCTAGTAGCCGAAGACACATCCTGAAAGAAACTGATCTCCCTCATTGAAAAAGGGAGAGACAATTGTGAAATATCTTGATGCGTTCCTCTGATAGGAAAGCTCGAAACATCACTGAGGTGTTTGTTGAGGACCCGTCAATCCAAAATGGAACGGAGACCTCCCCCTCTTTTGGGAATCACAAAATAACGGGAGTAGCCCTTGTGGCTCTCTTCCGTTGGAATCACTCTTATCACTACTTTTCTCATTAAATAGGCTATTTCTTCCTCTAAGACCCGAGCTGATTCCCCTTTGGCCACCCACTGAAATAACCACTCCATTGAACACAGGAGGTTTTACAGCGAATTGAAGTCAGTAACCTCTCTCTATCGTGGTTGAAACCCAGGGATGAACTGGCATTTCCCGACTTCGCTCACTAGCGGTGCTGCAGCACACTCTAGTGGTGAAAGGGGGAATACCGCTCCAGTGAAGGAGTCATATTCGTCTTTATTTATGATTGTTTTAATCTTTTGTGGGGGTTTTTCTCTTTTTATCCCACTCTGCACCCTTGGCCTGGATGCGTCAGAGAAAACTTTATTTGTAATGGGATGCTTGTGAACTTTTGTCCTTCCTCCCTCAGAATAAGCATTGTAGGTGGAGGGAGGGACACATCTCTGGGTGGCACCTGAATAACATGGGCCATACACACGCACACATTGGACTTTGAACTGTCCACATGAACCTGTTTCACACTTAAATTCCTTCTCCTTTTCCCCGTGGGAGGAAGAGAGGAATCCTTCTGAAGGGATGGGACAGAGATACTCTGGGTGCTGTCTCCAAACCCATCCTGATGACAAACCACCGTCTCAGGTCGACCGCCTCTCATTGTTCCCCTGAGGGGTAGCCGATCGGTGTTTTGCTGCTGCGGCCGCAAAAGACTGTTTCGGTTTCACAAAACCGGGCTTTGGCTGTTGGGCCGCGTTTCCCTGCTGTTCCCTGCGGCTGATAGTCCGAATGTCCCCCTCTCCCTGAGGGTCTGAAATTCGGTCGGCTCGGGTGATAAGGCCGAGCTGCCGGCTTTCTAGGGAGGCAGAACTCGAATGCTTCTCATTTTTTTTCCGCAGGTCACATTGCTGACACATTGCTGTAACCGATGCGCCGAACATGGCCTTTGGATCAATCGGGGGCATCCACAAACTCCACTTTTTTTTTTGTCAGAGAGTCCTGACATGCCCAGCCAAAGCGATATCTCTCCCACGACCGCTAAGCCCATACTCCGTCCGCAACTTTGAACTGCTCCGCGGCGAAGCGCTCTATTTTCCCTGGCAGCGAGGCTCTTGTTGAAGAGAGAGCTGCCCTGAGGCCTGGGTGCTAGATGATTCGCCACAGATGTTTATACAGTGGGAGGATCTGCCATCCCCAAATCCTCCATTCCCTGGACGTCCAACCTCGAGAAGCCTTTAACGGATACTCAGTGGGAAAAAGGTTTGTCCCAAAACTTCTTCATTTCAGCCACACAGGCCGGGACGGCTGGAATAAACTGCCTCGCTGGAGGGGGATATGACGGAAGTCTCTTTCCATCATACAGGTCTCTTTCAGCCCCTTGTCTTGCCGGTTAGGATGGCCAATCGATCTGCAATCTAGCCGCGGCCCTGCGACAGACCTCAAGTAGATCATTGTCCGTCTGCACCGGTAAGGGTTAATCTGTGCACTTGGCGGACGGGACTGATTCGGGGGAATAATAGCATCTTCATCATCGTCATCCTCGTCCTCGAGGATGGTCGACAACACCTCGTCATCGTCATCTTCCTCTCCCGCTAAGGGATCATCAAATAGTGGGGGAAAGACGGGTGACACCTCGTTCCATCATCTCTCCCCACGAGCTAGCTGGCTGCAGAGAATCCATGGGTTCCTCTCTATGTTAGCAGAGAGGCATGGGTCCGACTTTCCAGTCACTGCCTCCTTTCTCTAGTTTTAGTCGAGAACGTTATGCAGTGCGGACAGCCCTCTGGGTTGGATAGTGCTGCTTGAGCGTGTTTAGCGCCCAAACAGGAGATGCAGAGACCGTGTGAATCCTTTGCCGAAATCCACATTCCACAAGCCCAAGGATGTGGAGGATGACCTTTTCCTCCGGGGCTCTCCGGTTCCTTCGCAGTGGCCATGATGGAGCCTGCACCCTCTTCGTACTGTAAGTCCACCACAACGTGAAAACTAGTACGGAGCTATGCTGCAATAGAGAGATCTCCTTTTCCTTATTTTTTGGTGTGTGGTGTGTGCCCCAAAAACTTGGAAAATAACTGCAAACTTAGAGCAGAAAACTCGCCTTGACGCATTAGTTATCTCACTCTAATTGATAAAGTCACTCAACAACTTAAGGAACTATTGCGTTAGGGACGTTACCTTGCGGTTCCGTAAGTAAACTGTTAAGCAAATAATTCCCAAAATCTGCTGAAAATCTTCCACGGGAAAGAGAGCGAGAATGACGATTGGTCTGCCACGTTTGGCAGACGTGGTGTCATTGGTACGTCCGCGATCGGTCACGCCAGAGGCGTTCCCATAGGTGAGATACCGAACGAATGTTAGAAAGAGAACAATCCCCGTTCTTGCGGATCCGAGAAAATTACTAAAAACACCTTGTTATGCATGCCAGGCCAGTAGTTGGCGATGTCACTTTGTAAAGAAACACTACGCACCTACCCATAGCAAAGAAAAATCAAAAGTGATATCTCAAAAGTTTCTCCTAGATAGAAATGAGGTTACTTTAACATCAAATGGATACTTTAGCTTGAGTCTCCTGCTTCTCACACTTGTCTCCTGAGACAAAAACTCTAACACTCTCACATTTGTCTCCTTAAAAGTTTCAGAAGAGATCTCAATAACATCACACACTGTGCTCAGACTTTTCTCCTCAACTCTCTGGATCTCTCACACTAGTCTCGATCATCTAAAGTTTATAAGAGATCTCAATATCATCACACACTGTGCTTAGACTTTTCTCCTAGACTAAAAACACCAATTGTCTCATACTTGTCTCCTCTTAAGTTTAGAAGAGATCTCAATAACATCACACACTGCTGAAACTTTTCTCCCAAACTAAAGACTCTAATGGTCTCACATTAGTCAAGTCAAGTCACCTTTATTTATATAGCATTTTTTACAAAACAGGTGGTTTCAAAGCAGCTTTACAGCGATAACAGGAAAATAATGCAACAGAGTTTGTTTCTAGAAGAAAATAGAGTCATAGTCCAGCTTAAGTAAGTTCAGTGATGGTTAATTTTTAAACCATTATGTCATCGTCCAGCTCAGTTCAGTTCTCATATTATGGTGTCAATGCATGCAGATCAATAATATTGATCACACATTGTGCTCAGACTTTTCTCCTCAACTAAAGACTCCAATGGCCTCACACTGGTCTCCTCTAAAGTTTCAGAAGAGATCTCAGTAACATCACACAGTGTGCTCAGACTTTTCTCTTAAACTAAAAAACTCCAATGGTCTCACATTTGTCTCCTCTAAAGTGTTGTCTCCTCTAAAGTGTTGTCTCCTCTAAAGTGGTGTATAAGATATCTTAATAACATCACACACTGTACTCAGACTTTTCTCCTCAGCTAGAGCCTCTGGGTTTCTCATATTTGTCTCCTCTAAAGTTTATAAGAGATCTCAATAACACCACACACACCGTGCTCAGACTTTTCTCCTAGACTAAAGACAGCAATTTCATCACACTTGTCTCCTCTAAAGTTTCAGAAGAGATCTCAGTAACATCACACACATTGCTCAGATTTTTCTCCATACTGTATTGTCAAAGTGAACATATAGGCTGAAGTTTTAGTAATGGCTTTTGTTATACACTATTATCTTCCAATGGGAGGCCAAAGCCCTAATACAGTTTTTTTTTTTCAACTGCTTACACACAAAATCCTTACTTGTCACACAATTTCTGAAACCTGACACTCAAACACCAGAACCACACACAAAATCTGCAAAACCAAACACCAATTCTTGGCCTTTGACTCCGTTTTCAATTTCATAAAACACTTTTTGCAAACCACAACAATGTTTGCTTTTGAGATGTGTTTGTGATATTTTGAATGCAGTGCTTCATTTTGCAAGAGATGTGAGGCATTTAGCATTTTGTGTGTGCAATTCTTGGATTTGTGTGTAAAGTTTTGAAAAAAAGAGGCAAAGTTTTGAAAATGTGTGTAAGCAGTTGAAAAAAACTGCAATATGTTTACTTCATAAAAGCCTTTTACGGCAATATGTTTACTTCATAAAAGCAACATCCAAGTTTGTGGGTAATTAAGTAAAGATTAATTAATTTTGGTGAGAGCACAGCAATGGTATACTTGCCAAACACCATTAATTAGAATGAAGGACAAGCTGTTTATTTACTTACAGTTTTTCTCGATTGCTTAAACACATTTCTTGAAACTATGCCTCGTATTCTCAAAACAGTAAACACAAATCCATAACGTCTCACCCAATTCCCCAAACATCCTATTTCCAGGTCAAAATGAAGCTCTACACTCAAAACCATTCACTCTTGCTGAAAAACCAAACTTTGCCCTCAGACAGCACACACAAGCCCTCAAAAATACACACACTACAACATAGTCTTACACACTGGTGCTATAAATTCAAAACAACATTTCCAAAACTGGTAATTCATGTTGCTTGTGCATGTTAACCCCCATGTTTTTACTCTCTCCTACTATACGTAAGATGTGTGTGAGCATCATATGACAGTAAAAGAGCACACACAAACCTTATTCAAATCTGGAATTGTATTGGAATGGTAAAGAGTGTTGGTACATGCCTCCAATCAATGATACAATATGATGAACAAGTCTAATACAGTAATGTTCCACATATGGTTAAAATACCATCATTGGCCTAGAAAGATAACATTCTGTGAGTGAAGACTATAAAGGAGAAAGGATGCCCTTCCTTCACTGTCACACACACTCTGTGTGACTGTACGACTGCTGGCCTTTTCTTGCAAGAACAGAAACCTCATCAAAGACAACTGGAAATGTTTGTCTCTTATTCAGTGATAGAAATGTGTTTCCCACGACACCTCCCTGAAGGCTCTGATGATGGAGGCGACGGTGAAGCGACTCAGATTTGTCTGTACTCGTTGCCCAGCCTCCCTCATAGTCATACCATGGACAAGGACATGGCCAACTAAAGTGGCTTGAATTTCATCCGAGACTGCTTGTCTTCTTGCCCTTGCCTCTTCCTCCTCCACCTCTTCCTCCTCTTCCTTCTCCTCCTCCTCTCCCTCCTCCTCTTCCTCCTCTTCCTCCTCCTCCTCCTCCGCCTCTTCCTCCTCCTCTTCCTCCTCCTCTTCCTCCTCCTTCTCCTCCTCTGCCGCCTCCTCTCCCTCCTCCTCTCCCTCCTCCTCTTCCTCCTCCTTCTCCTCCTCTCCCTCCTCCTTCTCCTCCTCCTCCTCTCCCTCCTCTCCCTCCTCCCCCTCCTCCTCCTCTCCCTCCTCCTCTTCCTCCTCCTCTTTCTCTTCCTCCTCCTCCTCCTCCCCCTCCTCCTCTCCCTCCTCCTCTTCCTCCTCCTCTTTCTCTTCCTCCTCCTCCTCCTCCTCTCCCTCCTCCCCCTCCTCTCCCTCCTCCCCCTCCTCCTCTCCCTCCTCCTCTTCCTCCTCCTTCTCCTCCTCTCCCTCCTCCTTCTCCTCCTCCTCCTCTCCCTCCTCCCCCTCCTTCTCTCCCTCCTCCTCTTCCTCCTCCTCTTTCTCTTCCTCCTCCTCCTCCTCCTCCTCTTCCTCTCCCTCCTCGACCTATTGCTTATAATTTCTCTGTGGATCCATTGTTCCAAAACTCAGTAAACTGATTTTTATCTTTTATAAAAGATTGTGTAACCTTTTATCTATCTATTGAAGGATCTGACTGATGTGTGTTCAATTTTGACTCTTAGTGTTTTTACCTGGGTAATTGTGTGCTAACTGAGCTGAAGCTGAGCTGACTTGAGTGAACAATTTTGAATGCTAGTGCTTTCTAAATGACCATGTGGTGTAGGCAATGAGAAATGAAGGGATTTGTGTGTAGAGTTTTGCTGTGACAGTTCAACAAATCTGACTAATGTGTCAAAACAGGGGAATAGTGTTCATAGTTCAGTGAAATGGGTGTGCTTTTTGATAAATGGCATTATGGTTTTGAAATTTTAGTTCAAAAGCCTGGTTATAGTGTTTAAGCAATCGAGAAAAACTGTAATAGCTAAAATGAAAAGCAATGATGGATGGAGATATTAGTCATAACATGTGTAAGTGAGAGAGTGAGAGCGCAAACAATGAGACCAGCAGGCCGTCATGCTAAAAGAATGAAATAATACCACAAATGTCAGCAGAATTTCAGCAGTCAGTTACCATAAACATAAATGCAGCACATTATTTTAATGTTTTTAATATTCAGTAATAAGTATTTCCTGCCAATTCATCTGAGAGTAGCCAAATACAATTTTATGTACAACCCCAAATCAGAAAAAGTTGGGACATTTAATTGCATTTGTAAAATGCAATCAAATCAAGAATCTGTGATTTGTTCATTCTATTTAACCTTTTATTAGCTGACAAAAGTACAAAGAAACGTTTTCCAATGTTTTCACTGACCAACATAATTGTATTTTGTAAATATAAACAAATTTTGACACCCTAAAAAAGTTGGGACAGAGACCAAATATGATGACCACAGACTGAACTCATTGAGCGGCTGTCTTGTATCAGACAAGATTGGGCAAATATTCCACTAGCAAAACTCCAACAATTAGTATACTCAACTCCCAAATGATTAAAAAGTGTAATTAAAAGGAAACGTGATGTGACACAGAGGTAAACATGTCTCTGTCCCAACTTTTTTGGAGTGTGTTGCAGCCATCAAAATCAAATTTTGTTCATATTTACAAAATACAATTATGTTGGTCAGTGAAAACATTGGAAAACTTTTCTTTGTACTTTTGTCAGTTAAAAAAAAGGTTAAAAAGAATGAACAAATAACAGATTCTTGATTTTATTGCATTTTACAAAATGTCCCAACTTTTTCTGATTTGGGGTTGTATATAAAAAATCTGCTTTTGTGGACCTACACATGGTTCATCATCTAAATTAAGCTAGACTGCCTTGTACTACAGGATTTCCTTAAAACATTTATCAACATCTGAAAAAAATGGTAGTTCATCATTGTTTCCCCCATGGAAAAACAATATCTAAAACTATACAATAAATAAGCATGCCATAAATATTTTTGTAGAAAAAAGGAAGTCATAGCACCTTCTCGTTGTATTTAGTTTAGGGCAGAAGGAAGCAACCGTTTGCTAGGAACGGATGCTGACAAACAGCTATAAAAGCCACCATGGGAAAATCCAGTACAGCGGCTCAGGCCAAGCAGTCGTTATGGAAACAATCTCAGACAGGCTTTCATCTGGAATGGATGGTCACGGCACTGAGAGGTTACCATGGCTATCAGTATTGTATTAGGGGTTTATGGGATCTCTTCTGCTGAGAACGTAATCTCTAGCCAGAATTCTGCAGGAAATCTGCTGGAATTATCAGTTTTCCTCTCCCGTCTGGGATACATGCTGCAGGAATTCTTGAAAGATCAACACCTGTGTCTAGACAACCACACACACAGTTCAGGGAGGGCATGTGTGGAGTTTGATACAGCGTGTCTTGTGCTCTCCACTTGCTGTTGATACTTGGTGAGCTGTGTTTCTTGGTAACACTGCACCAGACTAAAGCCCTGCTCCAAAACCAAGAGCTACCTAGACTGCATTGCTGACTTCTAACATAGCCTACCTTCCTTTAGGTTCTAAAGGATTAGATTTGCATGGCAGTTCTGGCAGCATTGCATGTTTCCTGGAGGGCCACTTTCCTGCTTCAAAATACCTGCCTGGAAGTCTCTACACTCCTGAAGACCTTGATTAGCTGGTTCAGGTTTGTTTAATAGGACTAGGGCTATTGGAAGGTGGCCCTCCAGGAGCAAGATTGGACACCCCTCACTCTAAAACAGTGCAGATAGTATACAAGAACATATCATGAGTGATCCCATAGCTGATAATGCTCACAGTGGACAGCAAGGCAGCTCACTCGATTTTGGAACACAGAAACGCAGCTCCAATGACAACACATTCCGGTGAGCGGAACTCTGCTGTTCTGGGGCTCTTTATGAAACTGTCTCGGGACACCTCAGTAAGTTTATCTTCTGAGAGGAACATTATTTTGGCTTTCTACACAAGCATTAGCACTAAACCAGTGATCAATATTATGCAACAATTTTACACAACTAGCATCTGAAACTAAACATTTTAAAGATTCAAGTATAAACTTTACAAAACTAGACAATTTTCCACCACACTGACCAGCAGAACTTTGCAGCCTAACTTTGCAGGGGCTGCATTTGATTCAGTTGTGAAAGCTGTGAATCTAATTAGGAAGACACCTCTGAAATCAAGGTATGCCAGAGACTTACATAGAAGCAGAAAATTAGCACCTGCTTATTTCTATGAATACCATTTAAAAAAAATAAATGATACCGTTATTGTCTCCATGTAAACAACAAAAATGCATATTTGTGAAAACGGTGACGTCGTGCGCATGTATATTACGTATTCAGTCTATAGACGCGTACTGTTACAAAGTGACGTCCTGAACTACTGGCCTGGCATGCATAATAGTGGAATGGAATGCACTTTAGTCGTTTTCGTGGATCCGTGTGAACGGGGTTCATTTTGACAACATTGACCTCTATATGCGAAATAAGCAAAGGAAAAACTTTTCTGTTTTTAGTACATCATTGTTGTGTAAACAAACTGCCATTTTTTTTACATGTCTCCTTAATCCAACACACCTGATTCAGGTTGTCAGCTCATTAGGGAAAATTCCAAGATCTGACATGAGTGTGTCAGACAAAACAGAAACTCAAAATATGCAGTGTTGGGGAGGCTCCAGCAACAGGGTTATGAACCACTGACATGAATGATCAACCAGATTGAGATCTTGCTATAGTCTATAAATTATTTTCTCTAGCAGATAAGTGCCACATTTAGTGAGCAAGAATGCATGAAATTACTGACATTGGAAAGTGACAGTCTCTATAGCACGCATTGTATTTATAGGCGAAAATGAGTTTTTACGTGCATATGATCGGGCATATCACGGGCGGGTGACG
Source organism: Rhinichthys klamathensis goyatoka (assembly GCF_029890125.1). NCBI lineage: Eukaryota > Metazoa > Chordata > Actinopteri > Cypriniformes > Leuciscidae > Rhinichthys > Rhinichthys klamathensis. Next base: position 456,819 of record NW_026606607.1, on the reverse strand, counting down.
TCACAACCAGGAAAGGATAAAAGCACATCCGGTCTGACCGGAGTTAGCTTCTGTTTCTTCAGGATACGGCACACTGTCCACTGTCCACCAACCTGTGGGTCTGGTCTCTGAGGGGGCCCAACTCATAGATTCTGGACTCTCAACCGAGGTTGTAGAGACCATACTCCACTCCAGAGCTCCGTCCACGAGGAAACTATACGCCCTGAAGTGGAAAGTATTTACTTCTTGGTGCAATTTACGATAATTAGATCCAGTTAATTGCCCCCTGGGTCCTGCAGTTCCTTCACAAACCACAGTTTGGGAAACCCTGATGTAATGTAATGTTTAATGCCCTTCGTATTGTGGAATATATGTTCTTTCTCTTTGTATTTTTATATCAATATGGAATCAATAAGTTTGTACTATTCAGATCAATATGATAAATGAGTTAGATCAAAAGTAATCTAAAATTAATCAAAAAGTAGTTGGAGAATACATTACCTAAAATGTGTAATGTTAACATTACATTACTAACTACAATTTTCATCATGTAATTTGGAATCTGTAACAGACTACAATTTCTAAGTAATCCAGGCCACGGGCAATTTTACAGTATCCAATTCACATGTCCTGCATGTCTTTGTATTGTGGGGGAACATGCAAACTCCACACATAAAGGCCTCCTGAACGCATTTCATAATGCTTTAACCCCGAGAAGCAACTGTGGCAAGTAAGAATTTTATTTTGAGGTTCTAGGTAAGTGTCCTTAAGGCTATTCCTAAAGCAGATAAACACCTGTGATGAACGGATAATGCACGTGATATAAAGATTATGTACAGCACAACCTGATGTATCACACAGAGAGTGTACAGGATTCTGATGTAATTAATGACGAGAAGCTATTATATCTCATTGCCTGATGTGACTAATAAAAACAGCCTCTGGTCTTTTGCTCTAAATGCAATAGCATGTTGACTTACGTTTTTGCATTTCTTCAATCAATGATCAATGCAGTCCCTTCATGCCTTTCTTTTGCTGACGGTGGGTGGCAAACCTCTTTTACAGTTCCACAAAACGAAGGTCGATTTTAGGTCTTGGCTAAACATTTTCATGTCTCGTCTTCAAACCAGAGAAGAGATGACACTGTTCAGAAAGGTCACCATGCTTATTGACTTTAACTCTACAGCTGAGGAAACTCTGAGGTCGTCACTTTAGTTCTGTTTATACATATTGCAAGACACTTAAGTGAGCCTACGTGCATCAAGGTTTGTTTTTATTTTCCCCTTAAAAATAAATTGCAGATGTTGTCACTTACTACTCTCATGGAAAATGGCCCTGCCTTGCTGAAGTCAAGTGTGACTGTGCCAGAGAGAGGACGCCAAGTCTCCAAACAGATGTATTCTGTTTTCCTTAGCAATGATTTGTTCACTGCTTAGTACTGATACCTGTCCAACCAAAATGGCTCTCCCTGCTCAGTGGAGAGCATAGGCTACCTAACAGTGCGACGATAAAGATGGGGGACGCTGTACAGTGTGTGTTATTATTTATTATGTTGTAGTGACTTGTTTTACAGTTTTTTACGATTGCTATGACAGATTTTTCAATACTTTTAACAATTTTTCAAAACTTTTAACACAGTTATCACTACATCCGTCTGTGTAAGCTATACTATTAACGCATTTCTTGTTGCTTTAACACAAAATGCATACAATTAACACAAATTTAAAATGCTTGAACTTCTTTTACACACAAGCTCAAACAAGACCAAAACAATGGATTTTTACTGCCAAATTTACCAGTGCTTTAACACTGTATGTCAGAACAGATAACACCATGTTCTAAACCTAACCTTACAGGCTAAAGTCAAGGCAAACAGCTGTTTATATTGTGAATTGAAACACAAATATATCCACTGTATTTTATTCTATTGTTACAGCTGATTGAATTATGCAAATATATAAATCACAGCTGATTTCTAGGAAACACACTCAGGGGTTGAGGTTCTTTCAATTGCATGACCATATGGTATACAGTAAAAGAGGACCTTTTTGGCGGATCTTTTGTGGAAAGAGAACAATATAGAGCAAAAAAAAAAACGAACAAAAAAAAAATGTCTGCACTAGGTAGAGGAAGATGTGTACCAGGACAAGGGAGAGGAGTTAGAATGAGTGGTGGTGCTCAAAGAAGAGACAGAGCAAGGGTAATGAAATAAGACCTGCACTTGTGCCAGAGGTAGAAAGGGGACAGGTGAGAGACCACTTGAGAGACCACTTGCCAATATACGTGATCACATGGGACAATGTGGCATTCCACCATTCCCGTGCAGTCACAGCATTGACGCCCATCCTAGGATGATGTCCCTTTTCCTTGCCCCTTACTCCCCTTTCCTCAACCCCATTGAGGAGTTTTTCTCATCCTGGAGATGGAAGGTTTTTGACCATCATCCACAGGACCAAATGTCCCTCCTGGATGCAATGGTTGCTGCATGCCAAGACATCACAGCTGAACACTGCCAGGGGTGGATAAGGCATGCCAAAAGATTATTCCCACAATGCCTTGCCAGAGAAGATATCAGGTGTGATGTGGATGAGAACATGTGGCCAAATGCAGAAGACCGGGCAGATTAGAAGATGACTCTTTTTTTTCTTTTTCTTTTTTCTTTTTGTGCTTTTTCTGTTCGTATATTTAGTATTTTCACATATAAATGGCAGGCAGCTATATTGCATATTTTGTTATATTTCAGTAATGTTCTTTTGCAAATAAAGTCTTTACTGTATTGCAGCAATTCTGTCTCTGTCTTTTTTTCATAAACTGTACATTCTATAAAGCTACTCTGAGATGGTCATTCATTTTTTGTATTGAATTTCTGCAGCAAAAGAAACAAAATGTATGCATTTACTAAACCCAACAAAACAAAAATGTAGAGAGGCTTCAAAAGAATCTACAGTGCAAAACACAATCTATGATCAATACAATATACTGTCTATTGTATAAGGGCATACCTGACACATAAAATAATGCAGTTTCTGTAATTTCAGCTGATGATAGTGTTTTTTTTGTCATTGTGTTATGATTGACTAAATGTTCCTGTTGGAAGAGAACATGTGTTAGTGTTTTGAATAATTATTTGATTTTGAGACATGTTTGCAGTGTTTTGTTAGACATAGTGTATTGTGTTAGTGTATTATTGTATTTTGAAAATTAGTTTTGGAGTTTAGTTTACAATGTGTGATTTTGAACATGAAATTAACCGTTTTGCCAATTGTGTGTTTTAGGTGTGTTGGTGCGTTAAGAGTTTAGGAAACTTGTTAAATGTATTGAAAAAACTGTCATAGCGATTGGAAAAAACTGTAAATTTGAGAATGTCACGGTCTGGAAAGTTGTGCATAAACCTACTCAAAGTGTATTAAGCATTCCAAAGTTTAAACATTCATTTATTCTTTTGCCATCAATCAACTTTAGTTTTGCATGATGTACCAGAGCGTGTAAGCGTGGAGCACTTCCTGTCACAGGACAGGGGGGCGATCTTACCGTAGCTGTTTGTTTCCAGCTCCCCACAGAAGCCATTAAGTTGCTCTGCAGGCGGAATAATGTATTTGAGTTGGCCAGGAGTGAGCAGCAGGTGCAGGGAATCGCAACCCCTGGCCAGCTCACTCTCAAACTTTGATGTGCAAGCCAGAGAGGCCCAGGGTGTGCTCTTCCAGAGGATACAGAGGAACATCATCTCCAATTCACTGTTTTCGGACAAGCAATATTCCCAGAAAGCAGCAGAGTACAACAGGAGGATCCTTATCCATAGATAGTAGTAGGCTGTAAAAATACTGCCAGTAATAAATAATGAAGCATTTCATGAAAAGTGCCAAAAGAAGCGGAGGGATTTACTGATGCTTTACATTCCACAATAGTGTATTAAAAAGAGATTGAAACTCTTAAAAGATGTTGTAAAGGAAGGTATTTTTCTTAACAAAGTATCAGGTGCTTAACATGGAATAACAGTATTTACTTGTCTTGCCCAGCAGGGTCCAATACATGTCACTTCTTTGCAAAATCGGTAACGCTTCCTTTTACAGTCCTGTTACCCGTGTACTTACTTGTACTGTACTTATTATAGTAATTATAATTACTGGGTAATAACTAGGTACTAACCCTGAACCTACCCCTAAACCTACCCCTAACCCATGTACTTACCTTATATAAGCCAGTACTTTCTAGGTAAGTACACTGTAAGTACACGTAAATACTGTACTGTAAAAGGAAGCGTTACCGCAAAATCTTTGGCAAAAATGGTAACAGGGTTGAATAGCACATTTTTTAATTAAAATGTAATTTGAATTTAATAGATTGTCAAAATTATATGATTCATTCTTACCTTTAAAAAGTGCATTCAGTATGATCATAATTGTTTGATCCAGCTGAGAAAGACACCGCAGAGCTGGGGAGCATTTACAATACAATAACGTAACTCGCTGCATAACTACTATAGTACGATGCATTGTTAAAGGAATCAGCTAGTCACGACTGTTTCCCGAAACCGCACTGTCGCAAATTTGTTATTAAACCTTGTTGGTTAATGATGCCATATAGGTGGTGGAGCAATAACTTCTTTTAATGAATCAATTTGATATCGAATTAATGCTAGATTTTTTGTTATAAATTACTGTAGGCTACGACATGGCATCTGAGGACTAATTCTCATTTTTTGTAGTTATTTTGCTTTATTTCCATCTTTCATCAAAGGCTCGGTCGTATGTACTAGCTCACATAGTCTACACACATGCACACTCTTCATAAACGGTACTTTAAATCTCTTGAAAAACATAAACTGGTAAATGACCTTTGTATATATTCAAAATAAAAGATATAGATTGTACTGAATGTCAGCTTGCTTATTTTGCTCAAGATAAGGATATATTAAGTCCACGTCATGCAAACAAGAAACTATGTTTCTAACCGGTCGAGAGCTAATGTCATTCCAACCACACAACTTTGCGATGCTGTTTGTGAATGTTCGTTGGAACTATAGTTCTACCAGAAAGACTCGGGAGAATAATACTGTAACAATTAACCATTTATTAACAGCCCAGCAAGCAATATTATGATATAAAGTTCTTTGGCGTAGGCCCCGACCGTAGCTCGCAATCCGAGGGTCCGGACTCTGCATTTCCTGCCTAAAGACGAAGGCAGGGGCGCAGCCGTCCCCCTGTGAGGTATGGGAAGGGACCATCCTGGTGGTGGTGGGGGAGGTTGAAGAGGAATAACCATCCTGGTGGTGGTGTGTAAGTACCTCTTTTATACCACAAGAATTAGAACACGATTGGATAGATGAGAAGGTAATAAGTGACGTAACAATTGAGTCTTCCCGGCAGAACTTATGCTAAAGCTTTCATTTTCCGGAAACACTGACTCGTTGAACTATGCTGATAACTACGGAACTTGCCACAATTGGCTAACGATGCTTTTGGGAAATCCTGAAGGGCCACTGTCCTGCAAAGTTTAGCTCCAACCCCAATTATACACACCCGATCAAACTAATCAAAGTCTTGCACGTATAGCCTACTAAAAACTTCCAGGCAGGTGTGTTGCACTGTAAAAAATAAAAATGGTAAATGTACTGGTAATTTTCTGCCAGGACATTATCCAGTAATTTTACGGAAATGTCCATTTACCCTTATAACACAACCTAATGCAAATCGCAATTCAAAATACAGGTAAAACACATGTAAAAAAAAAAAAAAAAAAAAAAAAAAAAAAACGGAAAATTCCTTCATATTTAGAGTACATTGAGCCCTTTTTTTACAGACTTATTTTTACAGTGTGAGGCAAGTTGAACTCATTTTTTAAATTTTTTGAGCCAAACTCATTTTTTAAATGGGCCTTTATTTGTGCCTTTAAAAAAAGCGACATATTATAATTTAATATTTTTTAATAATAATATTAAAAGTTTTTTTTTTATTATTATTAAAATTTAAAAGCACCTTTTCTACTCTGTGCCATTTCTAACATGATTTTTTAGAAGATATTTAGATCTGTAGTTGCTCCACACATCCAGAAACAGTACAAGGTTTGGCGAACATTTACTGTAACTTTTTTCATTAGTTCTTCTTGTGTTTAATAGGAATTATTTTATCTATCCTGTGTTCTCCTTATTACCTCATTGTGACTGTATGGCTGCAGTTTCTGATCACCCAATGTGTCATTGGCTTGTAAATGTGGGTGGTCGTGTTCATGTGTGTCAAAGTGTTTCTTATTCCACATCCAGTATGTCAAACAAAGATTGTATAAAGATCACTGATGGTGTGTCACCAATGACTGTGTTCTGATGACAGGTGTTATACTCAACTCAGACATTACCTCATCTACATACTAAATAGCATCTGATGAAATTCAGCTGTCCTAAAAAGAGGCTCTTTTTCCTCAAACTTGTGGGCAGAAAGGCATCCAGTTAAATTAGACATGATTAACTGAATTTGGTTTCAGCACACTGGTCTTCTGTAGTGTCCATCTAATGATTCTAAAACCCAAGTAGAGCTGTTTCTACACTTGTTCAATGTGTCTGGATCAAAGGCGTAATGAAGGATACCATAATTTCCAGAGAGGATGATTCTGAATCTGATGTTGTCATGAGGTTGAAAGTAAAGTCGGCTCCAGGTAAAGACATTAGAGCAGAGTTTCTTTTGAAAGGAGAGTTCAAGCAAGGACAGACGTGTGTGTAATAAAGCTAGAGGAGACCACTGGAAAAGCTTGCACACACAAAGCATCTGCCAGGACTCTTGGGCCCTCTGGGTCCGGGGACTGAGTCAGACAAGGTCTGCTATAGGGGACATACTTTTACAAACACACAAAGAACATTTATCACTCTTAACTTTAAAAAGACCTGCTTAGAAAATAAAAAGTGAGGCTATGGTGATGGTGAAATAAGTTATATCAGTGAGAAGCAGTAATCACTTTATTCCAGTAATCTCACAATGGAATATTTATAATGAATACATAACTAAAAGTTTTGCATTACACAAAATTAAACGTTCGTATTGAAAAAAAAAAACACATTAGCAGCTTATTGATGGATAGTGACAAACAATTCAAATAAAGTCCTTGAACATGCTAAAGCATGCATGTCATCAAAGCACCCAAAAGCACTTGGTACATCATTGAATTCTAACAGCCTACATAGGAAGTGCCACATTACAAAGTTCCAACATTATTAAGGGCCTTTTCAGACCTGTAGTTTATTTGCTTTGTAACTATTTTAATCCCTGATTTGGAACAATGTTCTTCCTGTTCGTGTAAAATAGGTCAGTAGCTGTGCGTGTAAACTTCACTCGCCTGGCCTCAAGAGGCTGCGGACTTTAGCGTCCTTGTTAGCGCGTGTACACTTTGGGTGTACAGTTGTACATATGAAAGCGCTATATAAATGCCTCATTAATTATTTCATTCATTCATTCCCACGCCAGAGACCCTGGTTCGAATCCCTCTCTGAGCGGGTTGAGTAGGACAGGTAGGACATTCGATTTCCTTTCTCATGACAATTTCTAAATGGACCCAAATATGTTAAAGAATTTTAAATGAGAAATATACAAGACATCATTGTACTATAAAAATATCCTGTACGTTTTAGAACTTAAAACTTCCTCATTAGTTCAAAAACAGCTTTTATCAAAACCAAGACCCCAAAATCGTTTCTGATTTGGTCTCAGTGTGACGTCAAAGTGCGACAAAAGACCACCTCTGCAGAAGATCAACGCCTACTTCTACATTACCTCTTTAGCCCCGCCTACTGTTTCACGCATGTCATGTATTAGTAACTATAAGAGAGACTCAAACACAGGATTACTCCAGCAACACAATTATAGAGATGCCTCTGAGGACAAGAAGATGTTTTGCAGTGTCAAGTTGTGGGAAAACGTCTCGGGTTACGACTGTAACCCTCGTTCCCTGAGAAGGGAACGAAACGCTGCGTCGGAAATCGACACATTGGGGAACGCCTTCAGCATGAAGCGTCTGAAGTCAACTATTCAATCTCGATTGGCGTAGCCTAATCACGTCACTCGTGACGTCGCATGTGACGGAGAGCGGAAGCTATAAAGGGACACCGGAACAAAGCAGCGTCAGCTTCTGATTGGTCGAAGCAAGTCGTTTTCAGGGTGCGAGCAGTGTAGCCGAGGGACGCAGCGTTTCGTTCCCTTCTCAGGGAACGAGGGTTACAGTCGTAACCCGAGACGTTCCCTTTCGAGGGAACTCTCACTGCGTCGGAAATCGACACATTGGGGAACGAAATGTCCACTGCGCCACACTGAGAGAATACGCCCTGGTGTGAAGCATCTGGCACACTCATGGACGATAGGAATAAGAAGGCAGATCCAACCTAGATTGTCATAAGATTTGGTGTAAGAAGGGGAGGTCTGGAGCCGGTGGCTCAACGGACCCCATGGATGGGAACCCCAGACAGTAAAGAAATATTAGATGAGAGGTGAAGGCAAGAGCGCACCTCGTATATCAGTTATGAGAGGTTTCCGAGATAACCAACTGTCTAATTGAAAAAGGGGGATAGCTCCTAGCCCTTGATACATATCTAGATAGATCTAACTCCTACCAGCCCGAGGCCTAACATAGGGGCCTCCCAGGCTACAACCTTGACCATCCGACACATGCGATGGAGGATGGATTACCTGAAGAAGCATGATACTGCCTACAGGCACCTCAGTGTCAAGACAGAAATAAAGTAGAGTGGCTGCCACGTCATCACGTAAGAGGGGGCAGCACCACCACTCTTTCAGGGAGCAGGACGAGCAGGAAGCAGACTCAAATAGATTCTTATATGATGAATACCCGGAGAATCATGATATTGCCTACAGGCACCTCAGTGTCGAGGCAGAAATTAGATAGAGTGGCTCCCACGCCCTCGAGTAAGAGGGGGCAACGCCACCGCTCTTCCAGGGAGTAGGACGAACAGGAAGCAGACTCAAGATTCTTATATGTATTCTCATATAACTCATCCCCAGGACATGACGGGTGCCAGGGATAACCCGTCAACCTGATGCCAATAGGCTAGATGACAGGATTCATCCTCCAATCTACAGGAACATGGAGTTTTTTAGTGGGAATGTCCCTACGAGCTCACCCTTAGAAGCTTGCGGAGGGCACTAAGGCCGCCACAGAGGCCCTAAGCATGAACGGGAGGTCCCGTTAGAGAACAGGATGGAACGCCAGTACTGAAGCCAGTGGGCAGTATTTAACTGGGTTCAATGCCGTACCTAACCTCTTAAAAATATTTAGTTCCTAGTAGAGTGGGGTTCTAGAATGGATGACCTAACCACCTCGATGGAAAGGGCAACCTATTTACGGGTTAATCCCCCTCAGGGGCCAGACCCATAGTCTCCATAACTCCGGCCGTGGATAAAATATTGTACCATAGGCCTGGGAAAGAAGATCTCTCCTAATAGGGACTCGCCAGGGAGGACTCTCCAGGAGACTTATAGGGTCCGAGAACCGAATTCGGCCAGTACGGAGCTACAAGGAGTAAACTCAAGCCGTACCTCCTCACCCTTTCCAGAACCCCAGGGAGCAGAGCGATTGGGGGAAAAGCGTACAGACGTGACCTCAGCCACATCTGTACCATGGCATCCAGGTCTAAAGGAGCTGGATGTGAGAGAGAGTACCAGAGCGGGCAATGAGTGTTCTCATGAGAAGCGAACAGGTCAACCTCCGCTCGGCCAAACTCTCTCCATATAAGCTCAACTACTTCAGGGTGGATCCGCCAATCCCCGGGCCTCAGCCCCTGCCTCGACAGGATATCTGCTCTCACATTATCAACCCCAGGAATATAAATAGATCTAACAGAGAGAAATTTATCCTGGGACCATAGAAGAATCTGATGCGCCAGTCTAGAAAGAGGGCGTGACTTCAGGCCTCCTTGGCGGTTGATATAAGAGACCACCGACATATTGTCAGTCCTAATGAGAACATGATGGCCTCTGAGGTCTACAAGGAAGTGCCACAGGGCAAAGGATACAGCCAACATCTCCAAGCGATTAATATGCCATGAGAGATGATGGTCCTTCCAAGTACCTCGGGTGTAACGGTCCTCCATAACCGCACCCCAACCCGTGCGGGACGCATCTGTAGTCAAAGTTTTTCTCTGACATGGTGCTCCCGAAGCCGGGCCTTGAGACAGGAACCATGGTTTCTTCCACATGACAAGAGCACGAAGGCATCTGCGCGTAACTCTGATCATGCGAAAGGGGTTCGCCAGCGGAGACCGTATATTGATAAGCTTTTCCCCCCAAAAGCGAATCTCGGAAACTTCCTGTGATGGGGTTAGAAGGGAATGAGGAGTTAAGGAGCTTGTGGATCTATCACGACAGACCAGTCCTCGGAGCTGGTTTGACTGACATTCGGTATCTTGAACCTAAACCCCCTCGGAGGTTGATCCAGTACCCTGAGATCCAAACCCAGGCCTAACTCCCCCTCCCTTCACAGGAACTATGAAGTGCCGGCTGTAGAACCCAGGCTCCCGTAAACAAAGAAGAGCCCACGTTGAGGTCTCCTGTGTTAAGAGGGACTAGACTTCCTGTTCCAAGAACCGACCCTGCTCGGGGCTGGCCAACATGTGAACCACCCCTAGTAGATAATATTTTTTATATTAGTTCCACTATAAGCAGGACCCCCTAGGCTGTATTTTGAAGACCCTTCAGGGTGTCTAGATATGCCATTATGGGGACCAGTCCCTCGAGACTGGCCTCGGCTATAAATGTTTAAACGGCTTCGGTGACCTGAAGCAGCTAACTGGCAGGAACTAACCGAAATATGCTCTCTACAGACCTCCTGAGAGGCGGCGAACTCGACAGGGCCGCAACGTCTCCGGGCTGACACTGCCATTTGTGTTCGCTGGAAGCCGATGTGTCCCGAGGCGCCATCGGCGGCAGGAAGCAAACATCGATTCCCTAAGGGCTGCATAAGGGGGCGAGACTCTTGTACTCGCCCTCCTGGGGGAACGCTCATAAGGGTCCGCGTGTTACGACAAGACCTCTTGGTCAGGACCATCTTATCCCGAGAGACAGTCCTCAGACCTGTCTTCGGTATGGAGGACTTTGTGCGAGAATGTTTCCTCTGGCCCCAAGCCTTAAATGGGGGGGCACGAGAGGCAACCTTCTCAAAAAATATGAGGAGCTGGCGGCTGACCCATGAGGTTGCCCCCTGGCAGCAACCCCATGAGACCTGGACTGACAACTGGGGATATCTGCTTGTCGCTCTGCCTTCTGAAGCCTCTCGACAACGGTTCTTGTCGCGTCGCCAAAGAGGCCAGAAGGCGAAAGGGGGGCATCGAGAAGGAAGGCCCTGTCCTTCTCCCCGATCCCCAAGCGATTTAGCCATAAATGTCTCTCTGAGACGACTAGTGCTGCCATAGAACGGCCAATGGCACGGGCCGTCTCTTTAATAATACAGAGAGATAAGTCAACCACTCTACGAAATTTAGTAGTACTGTTGAGTGAGACCTCCCAGTTATCATCCACCTCTTTGAGGAGGTCAGCCTGGTATGCCTGTATTAACCCCATCGTGTGTAGGCATGCACCAGCTTGACCCACCGCCATATATGCTTTCCCTAACAAATTCGAAGTACGAGATTTGGAGGGAAGTGTCTGAGCTATCAGGGGTGACGCAATGTCGGGGAGAAAATATTTAGCAAAATATTCCTCTACCCGAGGCATATCACCTCCTAACCATTCTTATTAGATTCCCTAATAGATGTAAATATATACATGGGGGAAAATAATTAAGATGAACATGGATTTTTTCACGATCTCGACACCTCACTGATATGGAGATCAGTGAAAAAGGGAAGGCTCTGACACGAGGATTGTGACTGGGTCTGCAGGAAGCGCTCATTCATTTTATTTTTCTTAGTCGCTTCCTGCTTATTAAATGGCCATTCAACATTTAATTTAGCCACTGCCCTGGTTACAACCTCCAGCAACTCTTTTTTTTTTTATAACAGGAAAATGGCGAACCTGTGTTGAGAATATCTAACTCCTCGGAGCCAGATAAATCAAACACCGGGTCTTTAACACGGTCGGAAGAAGCCGCAGCGCGGGCTTCCGAACCGTGCGTGAGACCAGTGGAGCTGGTAAATAAACACTGAGAAAGGGTCGCAACCGTCTCAGTATTATATGCCAGCACCACGTGCGAATCCCATGCATACAAGCGGCGCGCTGCCTCGACAGCCGCGAGACCTGATGCACTGGAATCGCGAGCCTGATCTATTTGATTGAACAGGCTCAAACGCGAGCGGAGCTCTTTCATATAAAAAAACAGTTTGCACAGACAGCGCCCTCGAGCGCTGCCTGTGCATGCTCCACTCCCAGACAAACTACACAGAGTGAGTGACTGAACTACACACTGACTGAATAGTTTCTCCTCATTGTTCGCCATGATATATATATATTTCAGAGTGACAGACAACACCAAATAAGACAAACAGGTTGACACAGAAAGCTTGCTGAAGACCAGAAGCTGACGCTGCTTTGTTCCGGTGTCCCTTTATAGCTTCCGCTCTCCGTCACATGCGACGTCACGAGTGACGTGATTAGGCTACGCCAATCGAGATTGAATGGTTGACTTCAGACGCTTCATGCTGAAGGCGTTCCCCAATGTGACGATTTCCGACGCAGCGAGAGTTCCCTCGAAAGGGAACAGTCTTTGCATTGACTTCGTGGTGAACCTAACATTAAGTTTGTAATGTTTGTTTCTATGGTTACTGATTTGATTTCAGTTTCTGTTCAGGTGTGTCTTGTTATTTAACTCATCAGCTCTTTTGTTTGCCACTGTGTATTTATACCCTCAGTTACCCTATTTGGACGGGGTTAACATGGAGAGGAGGGGTAAAGTAATTATAACAAGAGCTTCTCAGTGATTTTAGTCCCGTCCCAATGTGGCATCTCAGTAATCATTACGGACAATGTCAGTAAAGATTACAACGACTTTTACCTTCTGTAAAAAGGTCCGGAAAAATGACCGCAGGTAATACTAATCCTGTGCGAATATTCCGTCATTTCCTGTTTAAAATAAGTTTTCCACGTTTTTTTAAGAATGGAGGGGCTTGAAAAAGCATTCAGTTGCGTTCTAGACGGTGGGACAAATCTGTGGCAAAACTCAAGTGTTGTTTTCAAAACTCAAAGCACTTAAACATCTTTAGCGTTAGGTAAGTGCCACACACATGACGACAGGAGGGTGACGGCGGTGCGCAAATCGGATTTCACGAATATATGTGAGTAAGCATATAAGCATATGTGTCAATTCCATATTATGTATGCAGCAAATAATCAAGATTATCTTCATTTTGTCTTATTGTGTTTCTGCTTTTGATTTCCCTCAAACAGTGAAAACAAGACATCTGTAAATAACCGTTCAAATGTTCATGTATATAATTTAGCAGTGGTTTTTGGTGGGCAAAACATATTTTAGGCTTACGTTATGTTTCGTGACAAATTTGCGCTTTGGGTTGGAGAAAAGCGCATTATAAATAAAATGCATCATCATCATCATAAATCTGAAAAAAAAAAAAAACTTTTAATAAAGGTGCTCAATCCAAAAGGACCATGGGGTCAAAGGTCATGTGTTACGAGGACATAATGAGCTCATGATATAGTGAGCAAATACAGTCAGCTACAGATGTGATGCCAAGGAGAGGTTCATGCCCAGAGAAGTTCCCAAGAACTGTTCCCAAATGTCTTTTAAGTCAATATTCTGAGTCATAAATGAAAAATACACACCCATCATTATTCATTTACATTTTGTATGTATTTGGTTAATATTTGTTTTACCCAAAGCAACTTATAAAAATATGGGCAGAAGCTATTAATCCAAAGGTGGAAATAATAAGTAGCGCTACCTGTCAGCACTAAGTAGAGCAGAAGTGCAGAAATGTGGAGAAGGCTATGGGTTAACATGAATTCAAAACTGACTACATACTTAATACACACTTCTGGTCTTATTGTGCATGATTCAACAGTTTTGTGATTGATTACAATGGATTAAGATGTTCGAGTGAAGGAAGTTTGAGTCACTATTGAGTGACAGTGAGTGTGACGGTTAAATGCCCATTCACACCAAGCAGCCCGTTCTCATCCTTTGGCATCATACATGTGACGCTTTGGACATTTCGTTGAAATCTTACGCACATGGCATCCTTTAGCATCAATATGAGACGCAGAACCCAAGGCGTCATACAGGCGACGCTCGTCTAAATCCAACGCACATGGCATCCTTTAGCATCAATATGAAACGCAGATCCCAAGGCGTCATAACCGTACCCTACCCCAGACCTAAACCTACCCATAACAGTGCGTGTTATATTGACGCTAAAGGATGCCATGTGCGTAAGATTTCGACGAAATGTCATATGGCGTCACCTATATGACGCCAAAGGATGAGAATGCGTTGCACCAAGGATACAACGATAACGATTAAGTTATAGTTATATACGTAGTTCTAAAAACCGTACTAAATCTAAAATAATAGCAAAGTCCACACCCCAACTATAATGATAATGGCACAGAGAATCAATATCTTTGGAATCACTTTCAGAACAATTTTTTTTTTCCAGTTGATGAATGATAAAACACATTGCCAGGCAATCAGAATTCATCCTACTTTAAATAGCTCAAGCATTTAAAGGGGTAGAAGACATAAAGTAGCATGCGCTTAGAATAAACAGAACAATATCGTCTGCTGGTGTGGACACTATCACGCCATATTGTTATCTATATATATATTTTTCTTGACTCTGACAACACCACCCCGTGTGGCAAGAGGGAACGTAAACCTAAAGAAGCGCCAATGAAGAGAGACAAAGAAGGCTATGATGTGGCTCATCTTTTACTGATAGAAGACTAATTGCATTCTCAATCTCCTAGAAAATGTTGCAGTCATCTAATTTTGAGATATAGACATGATTCTAGAGAAATTATTCTGTTATCGATGGTACAATATTCAGCTCTTAATGATATTTTGTCACTCATGCCAGTGGTGGAATGTTAAGAGGATTTGATGGCAGAAATCTACAAACAGGAGCTTCTGAAATCGGGGAATTCGCTGCTGGCTCCTGATCCAGACATTCCTCAACCTTGAGACGATGCAGTGGCTGACGATGACAAGGCATTCCCTCCAGCCTTGGCTGCCCATTGTTCAGCAGGGTGATTGACTGAGGAAAGAGGTTGTTATTTGTGTTCTTATCGCTTTTTGACTTGGCAGAGTGAGGGATCATGCTTTCTATTTTGTCCAGTAAAAATACCCATTCAGGCACATTTGTTCAGAGCGAACACACAATTAGAGATCACAAAAAGCAACAGTGTTTACCCTCTGTCTTTTCCCTTTAAATCAAGTGGCTAATGTTTAAACACTGGGCTGAATTCAGCCATCAAGAGAGGCCCCTCAAGTGTTCATATTTTATTCAGCCCACATATACATTTTTACTTTCAGATTTTTTTGTTGGGGCTAATAGGTTATCTCTAAGTAACAATCTTAGAAAATTGCTGCACATTAGCCTAATGAATACAGCTCTTTCAAGCGGTCTTTTCAGACTAGAGACATGTATGAAACACAATATAATTTAAAGAATTTGGGTACACAGTTGTACAGTTACTGTATATTTGGCAGTATATATAGCTTAAATTCGTTGTTGTTACAACTTTTGTATCTGTTGCACAGTCCTTGACGGAAAAAAAAAACACCTGGGTATTTAACCAGATATTTGATGTGGTTTTTAAAGGTATTTTATGAATCCTTTTTTTTTCTTCTAGAATTTAGAAAACACATCATCTTTCATCTCGACATATCTAATAAATATTTTATGGTGGATTTTCAAAGTGTGAATTTTTGCATGTTTTTGAGCTAATTCCTTGTAAAGTATGCTTCAATTTATTGTATGTACACTTGTAGTACATTTTAAAAGTAGATTCTAAAAAAATTTACTTGCAGATAATAAAGTGACATGAAAGGTTACTTAAGTGCACCTAATCAAAAGAGTACACTTTCATATAACAAATTTAAGTCAACTTTTAAAAAGTGCACTTTTTTTAATAATGTTGTATAAAAAGTCACATGGAAAGTACTTGATTGTTTTAACTGTAGTGTGTTATTCCATATTGCATTTAAAGTTATTATAGTTTATATAATTGCAACTTCATCATTAAAAAAAAATGTAATTACAATATATATTTAAATACACAACATACACGTATAAAAATAAAAATGAGTCTGTGATTTTCTCTTTCAACTTTTTTTAATTGAAGAAAAGTGGTACGACAAAGGGGTTTGAATCACTACAGTACATACTCAAAAGTACTTTGTATCTGCATTTTTTGTGCAGAATATACACTTGTGAATTGAATACAGCTATTCTAAAAGTCAAGGCAAATTAATGTGTATAGCGCTTTTCACAATATACATTGTTTCATAGCAGCTTTACAGAAAGTCCTACAGTTGTGCCAATAATGCCTTAGTGGTGTAGCACAGAGCAAGTTTTAGGGCTGGAAGATATGACACTATGGGCCCTATTTTAACGATCTGAAACGCAAGTGTCAAAGCGCAAAGCGCAAGTAACTTTGTGGGCGGATCCCGGCGCTGTTGCTATTTTCCCGGCGGGATAAATGCCTCTTGCGACTGGCGCAAATCTAAAAGGGGTTGGTCTGAAGTAGCTTCATTATTCATAGGTGTGGTTTTTTAGGAGGGTGGTGTAACGAGTTGAGGAAAGCATGCGAAGAAGAGGATCTAAACGCAGGGTTATTTAATAAAGTAACACATAAAACAGAACACATAACTCAAAGTACAAAGTAACAAAACCAGGGGGATCACAGAGGCAATACCTTCATTACACTTACAACAACTGACAAAGTAACAGTGAAACACAAGGGCTATAAATACACAGGGGCAAACTAGCTTAACTAGATAATGAGGAAACAAGATACACCTGGGGAGACGAATCAACATGAAAAACAACATAGGACTACAAAACATGGCACAGAACAGGAAATAACAAAAGTCCACACAAGACAAGGAGAACACAAGACAAGAATCATGACAGGTGGGAGCCAAGTGTCAGCACCCAGCGGCTTGGGTCCCACTGCTGCCGATGCAGCATGGCGACTTCCATTGGGGGGCTTGTAGGAGGAGCTAGCTGAGGAGCTTGAGATGGGCTTGTCCCTTTCTCAGGTTTCACTCTCTAGCTCTGATGCCCCCAGGCCTTGAAGGAAGCCTTCTCGCCGGCCTCTTCCGATCCGGCAGAGAGCATGCTATTAACATACTCTAGCTGAGAGATATGTTGAGAGTCGAGGCGGATGTCAAGTCAAGTCCCCTTCATTTATAAATAGACAATATAGATTGTTTTAAAGCAGCTTTACAGTGATAATAGGAAATTAAAGAAGCTCTAGAATAAAGTTATTATCCAGCTAAAGTTTGTTTTGATTGATTCACTTCTATTGCAAAGATCATTAGTTATTAACTTAGGGGCCGCTTACACGACACCATTCTAACAGTAAACCCTTAATGCGCTGCGACCTGCTCATTCGCACAACAACAGAGCCTGAACGGAACAGAACGGAAACCTTGAAATAGGTTCCAGATGCAAGCCTTGAAAATGTTTGAAAAAAGGTTATCTCTGTGCAAACTTAAAAAACACAAACCTGTGAAAACGCTGACGGCATGCACATGCGTATTACGTGTTTTGTCTATAGGTATGCGCGTTTGAATATATATGTGCACAGGCATGTAGTCTTTCTTTACAAATTGACCCTCAACAAATTACTTGTCTGGCCTTAAAAATGTACAATACAGAATTATTTATCGCTTCCGCATAGCCATGTGAACTGGAATTATGTTGACAACGTTTTATCTGTACAGAGGTAGAGGGAAGGGAAGAGGCCTTCACAGGGGAGAGACTAGTTGACACTTCAGGGCTGCGTTGTCGTCGTGTCCAGGCGCAGGTCCTTCATCAGATCTGGATACAGCTTGGATCCGGCGGACTGCGTTAAACCTCAGAATAAACAGAGAGACTAATATCAGCGTAGACGCCATCCTTCTTATGATGTAATGAGTAAATCAGGATTTATGGGAAGTGTTCCAGGTCCCGGCTGACCCAATCTATGCAGCCTAACATTGAATTGTAGAAGTTTATAATGTGTTATGTGTGTATGCTAGGTCAAATAGATGTGTTTTTAGTCTAGATTTAAACTGACAGAGTGTGTCTGCTTCCCGGACAATGTTAGGAAGACTGTTCCGAAGTTTAGGTGCTAAATAGGAAAAGGATCTACCACCAGCAGTGTCCAGTGAGCCTGCCTTCTCCCTCACACCCGTGTATGAGAAGTTGCTGAACGTTGTGACCCATGCCACGGCCAGACTTAATTTAAACTGGTTAGTGGAAAGAAATCTGCTCCTGGAAGACTCAATGAGCGTTTCCTCTGGGGGGAGGGGGGATGTCCCCACCAAAGCTGAGACCAAACCTACGCCCATGGTCGCCCCTCCAGAATGGTTTGGAGGAGTGTGGACATAGTTGCTATGTTAAAGCAACACTGAGTACGATTTTTTACCTTAAAATAATGTTTCCAAAATCGTTTCAGTTCATCAAGTCGTAACAGGGTAAAAAGCACTTATGCCTCCGCTTTGCGGTCCTATATGTGCTATAACCACGCTATGTAAGATTGCCAGATCGGGTCGAGTTTCTGTAGTTCTAATGAGACATAAGAAAACTACAAATTTGACTTGCTTTACGTCAAGCGTTACAATAGTCATTATTTTGTTTTTCTTCATTTCTGATGTCGCGATACATCATACTTTCATGAAAACATGCAACATACTCTACCTTGTCTGTGGACATCGTTCATTCCAAAGCCGGTGCTGGATAAACAACGAGCATGCGTGCGACAGTAGGCTGCGGTAGGCTAAATTATTTACGACAGCGGTAATGGACAATTCCGCTTCCAACCTGTAGGGCGACTGCAGAGGAAAAGTTCCTTGGTGTTGCTTTAACGCAGTTTCCTAGCAGTTCACAAAACAATGGAAGGAGCAGAGTATAAAGGTGGACTATACACCATTGTGACCCACTCTCTGCCTTCTCTGCCAGTACTTCGGCAGAGGTAGAGTCTATGTCTCCTCATTAGAAACTATAGGACTGGGTAATCACTAGCTGATAGGGCCAATTGGCTAACAAGTGTAATTCCCTGGCAAGTCTTTTCGTAATGATGGAGAAAGAAGCCACTCAATTTCATTGGCTCCCTCCGGATGATGGAGGTGGAATGTCATTGGGCATGGTCGTCATGCCCCTTTTTTGAACAGGCATTTGTTCAGTAAGGCGTAGTGGGTATGGGTTAGTTCACCTCAAAATGAATATTCTGTCAGTAATTACTCACCCTGATGTTGTTCCAACCCCGTAAGACTTTCGGTCATCTTCGGAACACAAATTAAGATATTTTTGATAAAATCTGAGAGCTGGATCACTCCTCCATTGGCTTCTAAGGGATCGAAACTTGCCGGCCCAGAAAAGTTAAAGACCTCGTTAAAATAGCCCAAGTGACAACAGTATCTTTAAGTTTAATCTATCAACTATATTTAAGTTTATCAAGCGACGAGAATACTTTTTGTGCGCAAAAAACAAACAAAAATAACGACTTTATTCAACTATTCATTTCTTTGTGGGCCTCGAGATTTCGCGGAGTGTAACTGCGCACCGCTTCTAGGTTGTACGTCACACGCATCACACACATGACCAGCGTCGGCCAATAGTGAGCCTATTACTAGCCTATTCGGCCAATAGTGAGCTCATACATTATTTTGATTAAAGATCACAAAACCGTGTCTATACAGGATGCAATAAAGCGACAGATTGAGCGTCAGCGTCAGTTCTGGCAGGCCAGGTAGTCAAGACGCTGCTAATGCTTTGCTATCAACACTGTCCCGTCAGCTGATCTGCTCCAGCTGAGCTGCATTAGCTGATTAACTCCCCTCGCTGCTCAATGGCCAAAGCTCAAACAAGGCGCCCTATTTAAAGCTCATTCACCTTGCTTATACATGCTTGCTGCTCGCTCTGCTGGCTCGCTGCTCACTTCTGCTGCCCGCCACCTCCCCAGCTCCTCCTTATGCATAACATGGCATTTGCTTATGTCATGTTGCCTGCTCTGTTCACAGGGGGATATTCTAGCTCTCACAGTCTAAAACTGTGTGAGCGTTCCCTAATGCTGCTGCTGCTGTCCTCTGACTCTCTGCTATTTCATGGTGCTCATGAAAGGTCAGAGGACTCCCTGAACAGAGCCATACCGCCAAATTTTAATTCAGGAACATCAACTTGTTTGCAATCTATTCAATAAAAATTCTTAAATTATTTTTTTGTCTGTGTGTTCTTGACTTAAAGGCACACCGCGGAACTTTTGGCCACTAGTGGCGCTCGACCTGTAACTTTCACGTCTAGCGTCCCTAGAGGCCACAAGCTCCGCAGCACTGTCGCAAAAGTCAACAAACAATCAACCGGTCAGCCCATAGACAGTGGGTCAGCCTCCCGTGTCTTTAGATTGTGTGCAGTGTTTGAGGCGGGCAGCCTTGCCGCGCTCGATTCCCTTACACTGCACACGTCTGCGGCGCATTACGGCTGCGACACGGCTACCGGAGCTGATCGCGGCCATTCTAGTCAATGCGTGTGTTTACACCGGCCGCGAAGCTGCGCGTTTCAGAAGCTTCCCGGAAGTGAGTTGGCACTGTGTGAAGGACGGAATAAAACCGTGTCGCAGCCGTAATGCGCCGCAGACGTGTGCAGTGTAAATGAGGGGTTATAGCAGTCTGCTGAGAGAGAGCGAGCGGGGCGAGCCCCGTGGGGCTTAGTGCTAACATGTCTGTGAGTGAATGTGGGCGCGGGACGGCGGGCACATTTCTACTGCACTAAAAACACCGTCGGCCTGAGCTGACTGTAACTTATGTGTGTTGGTTTCGTTTTACAGAAACCGTGGGACATGTTGTGTGTAGTGTTTGTGGGCACTGAGTCGTGGGCACGTTCACTACATTTAATGTACATTTGACATGAGTCGACTATTTGTGCGAGCCCTGCACTGTGGCGGGCTGTGTTTGTGTGTAGAAATGAACAATGGGCTGTGGGCATTTTATTACACTCATAACACCATCGGCTGTGGCCGGAATACCAGAAAATACTACACTACTTATATGATTTATCTGGGTCACCTTGGAAACGGCATTTGTGTGCAGGCAAGCGTCAGCATCGGTCGGGCACCCCTCCTCCTCCTGTAGCTCACGCCAGCGAGCGAACGCTGGACCAATGGTGATCCTCGTCCTGGCTTTACATTTGTCACTATGCTTTTTCTTTTCTTTTTTGTGTCCTCTGACAAAACCTTTGCCTTCTTCCTTGTAGCTGTTGGTTCGGCCATGACGAAAACATACAGACGGCAATCAAACGCGAGTTGAGCACTCACGTCAGAATCTGAGGAAGTTGTGGGTGGTGGGGGAAGTGACGTATGCCGTAAAGCGGTTGAATTTTGTAGTTCTTTTTGTGCTCGGGTTCCTACCCGAAACCCGAAGTTACATAGTGCTAGGAAAAGCGATACAGACACCTTCAGGCTACGGCAGACGTGTCATTCAACCTATTGTAAGTCGATGTACCATCTCAATGGGTTTTGGTAATATATTATAAAGGTTGAAAAGTTCCACAGTGTGCCTTTAATGGACCTGACAGAATTGCAATCCATTTGTTCTTCGTATCAAAATAGAACAGGTCATCAGTTTACTGTCAGGAATTTGTGTATTTTGTATAATCCAGTGTATAGCATCACTGATTATAATGGGCTCTATTTGCTTTTGTTGCGTCTTGTCGCATCACACCACTCTTGTCTGGTGTAAATAGGGAGTAAGGGTACATACATTTCTTTTTTCAATTATGTGCACCGATGAATAATGTATAATAAACACTGCAATATTCCATAAAAAAGTGAGAAATTCCCCATTATGATTTCATAGTGACTTGAAGATTTTGATAAAAAAAATAGTTTTTGTTGTAAGCAAGAGTCTCATATGAATTTAACTTTTTCCAAATTTAATTAGAAGTCATTTTAGACATCATAGAATAAAAAGAAATAAGGTCATTTTTGATTTCACGTTGACCTTAATTCCCTCGACAGCCCGGACACCCCCTGCTAGATCTCTCATCTCTTTCACATGCTCTCAGGGTGAACGTTTGCCACTGCCAAAGAATTTATTTCAACACCTGTTTTACTGACCATTCAAGAACCCTGTAGTGCAGTAATGCTGAGTTATTAAGCTGGTCACAGCCCACCTCTCACTGCTGTTTTCATTTGGAGAGGCTCATATTTGCTATTGCTATAGAGAGACACAATAGAGGTAGAGTGAATGGCAAGCTCAAATACCTTATAATGAATAGCCTCTTAAAATTAATACCCTCTGCTGCAGGAACAATAACACTTAAAAAAACCTCCCCCCTCCCCTTTTCAGTTTCTTTTCCCCTGTCCTGGTGGCTTTTCTCTCAGATGATGAGTGCACTTTTTAATTTAGCAAGTTAACAGTGCACATTAAGCAGTGCCAGGGGTCCTGTTAAGTGTTCAGAGCCAATTGAACACAAAAGGGTTTCTTGGGTCAGATTGTGTGATTTTACTGTGGTGTGAAAGAGCTGAGAAAGTCAGCATGCCAAATGATTCCAAATATAAGTCTTTATTATCTATCTTGTTGTTGTTTGTAAACAGACCAAAAGCTGAAATTCCCAGATATCAAAACATCAAAAGCTTTGGAAGATAATAAAAAGTACCAAGGTATTACTTTGTTTATATGATAATTACATTGTATTCTTCGAAAAATCACATTTCCACAAGACTTTCCATGACCAACTGTATTCATATAAAAAAAAGATTATGGGCCCTATTTTAACGATCTGAAACGCAAGTGTCAAAGCGCAAGTAAGTTTGTGGGCGGATCCCGGCGCTGTTGCTATTTTCCCAGCGGGATAAATGCCTCTTGCGCCAGGTGCAAATCTAAAAGGGGTTGGTCTGAAGTAGCTTCATTATTCATAGGTGTGGTTTGGGCATAACGTGAAATAAACCAATCAGAGCATCATCTCACATTCCCTTTAAGAGCAGGCGCGCTTGTTCTAAAGCGGATTCCTATTATAACGACGGATTAGCCAGGCGCGCGCCCGGAGCGGTTCACAGCCGAGGAGAGCAACGTTCTCGTCAGGGCCGTAAAACACAGAGAAGTGACATTGGGGATGGAGAAACCCACCCAAATTAACTTCTGTTAAACAGGCGTATGATAATTTGGGTAAATGTGTAAGCTACATATGCTTTTATAATAAATTATCTATCTATCTATCTATCTATCTATCTATCTATCTATCTATCTATCTATCTATCTATCTATCTATCTATCTATCTATCTATCTATCTATCTATCTATCTATCTATCTATCTATCGTAATAATGTATGATTTGCAAAAATGAAAACTGCTGCTTAGATGAGAGAATCAAAGTGTATGCGCGTTGTGCACACGCTACATTGATTATGGTCAAGCATGCGCCCTTAAAATAGCATTATGAACAACGCGCAACGCGCCACTGACTTTAGACTAGGTTTTTTCTGGTCAGTGGCGCAATTGTTTTATAGAACAGCAATATAGCATGAGGGAAAGTTTGCGCTGGAACACGCCTCCTCTTTGCGCTGAACCGCCCCGGGGAGCGCAAGTGTATTTCTTAGTTAACCGACGTGTGTCTGTGGAGGGAAAAGTCCGCTTTGCGCAGGTGCAAAATAGGAATGATACATGCGTCAGTGTACAAAGTCATTTGCGCCGGGTGCAAGATAGGGCCCTCTATATTTACAAGACTAGAATACTATTTCAGTCTTACTACATCAAAATGTCATAATACAATTCAGTGTGTTACATGTTGTTTCTTTGTAATTATTTTTTTAAATTCACTGGCAATTTCTAAGAGAAAATGTTTTCAAAGTAAATCCTAAACCATTTTTTTTTCAGTAACATCTATCTATAAATTACAGGAACGTCTGTCTCTCTGTCTGCCTGTCCGATGGATTTCAAACTTGACAGGTGTCTTGCTATGGGCATGACGTTGTTTGGATTAGAAATGAAAAAAATATATATCGGTAAATATATCGGTAAAAGCAGCACACATTGAAGATGTTTAGAAGGTTGTGGTTTAAAAATAAACATTCTTACACTCTGTCAGCTAAACATTAAGTCAGCTACACTGTTTACTTCTGAATAATATATTTTATTCACGGCCATAATTTGTAGTAGCCTATTCATAAACTGTTTGCTCAAACGTAGTATTTTTTCGGAGTTCACTCTGTAGCTTGCTCCAGTAATCGACTGCGGTCATTCATTTGTGGATGTTAACTGAATCTGTAAGTTAGCTACGCTGTTTACTTCTGAATATTATATTTCATTCTGGTGCTCTTAACGTTATCGCTGTTTAATAGCTATGCTATTCACCAACTAAACACATCCTATTCAATGCGTTCAAAGTCTCTTTCATGCTTTTTTTTTTTTTAAATGTCACTGAACTTTTGCTATGTGATTGTAACAATGAGCACTCAAACACACCAAACCAACAATTACTAAAAACACACACAAAAACTGATTTTGCACGGGCACTTTGCACTAGTAGTAATTAATAACAACATTTAACTCATCAAGGCCTTTTGCAGCGCAAGCGCCGATCTGAACGGTGTCTAGCATGCTGTCTTTCTGAGCAAAAGCTGGTGTAAGCATAACAGGACTGAATCGTGCCCTCTGTCAGTGCAGACCGCCAAGCTGCCCGGTCTTCCGCAAGGTGATGCCATTGGGCAGGGTTGATGTTAAAGACATTCATGTCCCGCTTGACGACATCCTTAAAGCGGAGCTTGGGTCGGCCACGAGGGCGGTGTCCCACAGCTAACTCCCCATGGAAGATGGACTTTGGGAGACGTTCATCTGGCATACGACGTACATGGCCGATCCATCTGAGACGCCTCCTCCGGAACGCGGTGTACATGTCACTGCTGTTAGTGAGCTTCAGCACGGTGGTGTTCGGGACCCGATCCTGCCATGACAGGCCAAGGATCTGTCGTAGGCAACGGAAGTGAAAAGCATTAAGCTTGTGCTCCTGCCGCCGGTATGTAGGCCACGTTTCGCTTCCATATAGCAGAACGGAGAGCACACAGGACTCATATACGCGCACCTTTACTTTGAGAGAAAGGTGGCTGTTGTTCCAGACACGAGACTGAAGCCGCCCAAAGGTTGTTGAGGCACGACCGATCCTGGTATTCAGTTCAGCATCGAGGCTGTTGTTTGCTGTCAAGGTTGAGCCGAGGTAGATGAATTTCTCGACAACCGACAGCACTGTGCCATTGATGGTGACGTGAGGGGGAGCAGGAACGTTCTGAGCCATCACCACTGTCTTCTTGAGGCTTATGGTAAGGCCGAACTCTTTGCAGGCAGCAGCAAAAGAATTGCACATCTCCTGAATTTCTTGTTCAGTGTGAGCAACGAATGCAGCGTCGTCTGCGTAAAGCAGCTCACGCACAAGGACACACTTCACCCTGGTTCTGGCCCTCAGACGAGCCAAGCTGAAGAAGTTGCCATCATACCTGGTGTGCAGCATAACCCCAACCGGATCAGGAAACGCCCGTCGCAGCACAGCCGAGAAATAGATGCCAAACAAGGTGGGTGCGAGGACACACCCTTGCTTTACTCCGCAGCAGACATCAAACTCATTTGAGCGGGCACCGTTGAACTGTATGGTTGCCCGCATCCCATCATGGAAGCCTTGGAGTATTGCCAAAAGAGTTGCTGGACAACCGAGTCGCTGCAGAACGTGGAAGAGACCAGAGCGACTCACAGAATCGGAAGCCTTAGTCAGATCGACAAACACCATGTACAATGGGCGTTGCTGTTCCGCACACTTTTCCTGAAGCTGGCGTACCGAGAAAATCGTGTCCAAGGTCGAACGACCAGCACGGAAGCCGCACTGACTCTCCGGCAGCACCTGGTCAGCAACGCGCTGCAGTCTTGGAAGAATTACGCGGGCAAGGCATTTTCCCGGAAGGCTAAGGAGCGAGATGCCTCTGTAGTTGTTGCAGTCCTGCCTGTCACCCTTATTTTTATAAAGAGTGACGATGTTGGCATTCTTGAGTTCGCTAGGGATGCATTTGTTCTGCCAACAGCATTGAAACAGGCAGTAAAGCCGCCTGACCAGCACTGCCCCGCCACACTTCAGCAGCTCCGCTGGAATTCCATCACTGCCTGGTGACTTGTTATTCTTTAGTGCTGCAATCGCGCGCTCTATTTCCATTGTTGAGATCTCCGTATCCAGCTCTTTGAGGACAGGTAGTTGTGGTACAGCAGCAGAGACAGCGTTCAAGTCGGCGTCCACAGGAGTGCCATACAGCAAACTGTAATGCTCTACCCATCTACCAAGCTGGCCTGGAAGGTCGTTGACAATGGCGCCATCAGTGGCTAGCAGAGGTGCTGTTTTTTTCGCTGTAGGACCCAGTGCCTCATTGATGCCACTGTACATGCCTCGCATGTCCCCAGTTCTTGCACACCGTTCTACCTTCTCACTGAGGTCCTGCCAGTACTGCGCGCAGGCCTGGCGTGTGAGACGCTTGACGTCATTCCTGGCCTTGCGATAGTGAGCAATGGTGGAGTCATTTCTGTCTTGGAGAACACTGAGACGGGCAGCACGCTTGACAGCTAGGGCCGGGAGCAGAATAGCAGAGCTTGCAAGGAACCAATCCGGCTGTTTCCTTCTACAAAGGCCGAAGAGCTCAGATGCAGCCTCCGTCATGGAACCTCTTAGCTCAGCCCAGATGTTTTCAGGAGTGCCGTCAACTCTGAAGGGAAGGCCCTCCATACGCGCACGGAAACTTGCCACGTATTCATGTTTCTGCATCAGCTCAATGTTTAGCTTTGGAGTGGGCTTTGGAGTGGCACTGTGAATCTTCTTTGGGGTGAGTTTTAGAGTGCAACGGACAAGAGCGTGGTCGGTGTCACAGTCTGCAGAGTGCATACTCCTGTACCTCTTGACAGCGTTGAGTTGGCGCCTCCTGACAATAATGTGATCAAGTTGATGCCAGTGTTTGGACCGGGGATGCATCCAGGTAACTTTGGATCTGATAGTTCCAGATGAGAAGGAACCCGGTAAGCATAGGCCATAAGCAGCGCACAACTCAAGGAGACGTTGGCCGTTGTCATTGATGCTACCAATCCCAAAATGACCCAAGATCGGCCTCCAGGCAGTGACATCCCCTCCAACTCTGGCGTTGAAATCCCCAAGCAGAGCTAAATCCTCCCCGGCCGGGACGGAACGAATGACCTCGCTAACTTGGGCATAAAAGGCGTCCTTGTCCTCAGGGGTCGTGCCAAGAGTGGGTGCATAGGCAGAGAGGAGAGTGAGAAAGCCAGCTGAGTGTGACATCCGCATGGACATTAGGCGTGGAGAGAAAGCAGTTGGTTGAGAGACGGTGGACAGCAGGGTGTTCCGCACAGCAAAGCCGACTCCATGCATCGGATGATGGTCGTCTGGATGACCACACCAGAAAATGTTGTAGAGCATTGGAACGCTCTACAACTGACATTTAAACAATCTGAAGAACTTTTTTCTACCATAAAGAACCTTTTGTGTAATGGAAAGGTTCTATGGATGTTTAAGGTTCTTCATGGAACCACTGATGCCAATAAAGAACCTTTATGTTTTGGAGTGCAGGCTATTGGAGGGCCAAAATAACAGGGGTCAACATACATCAGCATTGTGCGTCAATGTGTTAGATTGATGTTGTTTGGAACAAAGACTCTACAATTCTCAACATTTAACTATATACTGTATTACATTATTTTCTGAAATATTCTAATATTATTTTTTGTGTATCACTGCAATAAAATAAGACTTAAATTGCAGACATTTGTCTGTGGACTCAATTGAAATGAATCATTTTTTTAACAGGTTCAAACTAACCAATGCTTCATATAAGAGAGAGAGAGAGAGAATTTTAATGTAATTGCTTACCAACACTGATCTATATCTTGCAGCCCTTTGAGGCCATACTGGGTATGATGGTGGGTCAGTGCGGTTAAGGGGTTACAGGTTTCGTAAGTGAATGACCGGTCAACATGTACCCTTCTACCAAGTAGCTATATGGATGTTCCTTTGTTTGGACGAATGTCCATCTTCCTGTGATCAGACATTTTCTTGACCTTGTCTCCACTGTGTTCTCTGGTTCTCAATGCCTTTCCCCACATAATTTATGTTGGCAGGGTGCTAAGCTCCCCGGCCGGGATCACCACGCTCCCTCAAAAACAGGAAGGACTCAGAGAAACTGATAGAGAGTAGACGAAAAACAAGCTTGTGTTCCTGTGCTGCTGGTGCGGAGGGACTTGCTCTGATAAACTCCAGCGGTCGTGCTCTATACTTCATGCTCATCTTTTCGGATAGAGGGTCTATCTTGAGCGCTGCAGAGAGGAAATGATTGCTTCAAATGCTGCTTCCTGTGCAAGCCACTGAAAAAGGAGGGAGGTTTCCTCTGGGGTGAACAGGCAGAGGGGATAGAGTCTTTGTTCCAAACAACATCAATCTAACACATTGACGCACAATGCTGATGTATGTTGACCCCTGTTATTTTGGCCCTCCAATAGCCTGCACTCCAAAACATAAAGGTTCTTTATTGGCATCAGTGGTTCCATGAAGAACCTTAAACATCCATAGAACCTTTCCATTACACAAAAGGTTCTTTATGGTAGAAAAAAGTTCTTCAGATTGTTTAAATGTTCTTCTTTTAAGAACTTTTCCTGAAATGTTCTTTGGGGAACTCAAAATTAAAGGAATTGTTCACTTAAAATTCTGACATGATAAGGGGCTTTCGCACCGGAGGAACCTTTTCATAGTTTCTAGAGCTAATGGCTGAAGTACCCGATAACGAAGTACATCACAGTCCCACGGCTTAAACGTCTGCTTCCGAAAACTCTTTCAGTTTTTATCTAAAAACATTTTCCCAGAAAGTTTGAGTTAGAATAGTTTATAAATGCACAATTATAAGCATAACTATGTTGTAAATGTGGACTGAGTCACCTGTTCGCTGTGATGACGTTTAATCTCCTCGAGAGCCTCTGTGGTCCCATTTAGCCACTTGTCAGCAACCACCTTTTTCAAGACACATAATATCTTAAAAAAAATCACGAGTGGGGTAAAACTGATGTATTTCACCCATTGACTTTGGGATAATGAAACCGGAAGTGCTAAAATGCTAACTCCTATCATTTTTTAAAAAGCTGTGTAGATACACAGATTAGCCTATATATTTACTCCACAAACTAACTCTACAAACAAGGAAAACGGTGATAGATGGATTTCTCTCTTAATCATTCGGCTAAGGAGAAAATCCAACGCAAATTTGAGGGGACCAAGCGAAACATGATAATGTATTTCTGCTCAGCTAGCGACATTGGGCATCAACCACACAGCAAACGTGTGGTATATGAAATAATACTTCATATACTGTTTACTTTCTTTGTATAACAGTTCTATATAATAACATATTAGGACTGTTAAACAGATTGTAAACTAATGAAGACGGAGAATGGAAGCACTGTGTGCTCAGGCTCTGGTGTTCTCAGCAGCATCAAAATAGATGTCCGCCGCGTCGCCAAAATAAATGTCACAACAACAAGCACGACTTACGTCATTTCAGAGTTCCTACTGACGGTGCGAATGCAACCAGGAAAATGGCCCTAAGGGAATATTTACTTCTTGGAGAACCACCCTGATGGCTAGTTCCTAAGTTCCTATAAATACTTGGTGCAAAAGCCCCTATTTACTCACCCCAAAACAGCACCAAATGAGTGTCTTTTTACAAGGAACTACAATGCAACACATCGTCTAACTTAATGGTTTAGTTCTTTAGTCAAGCACATATATTGTCAAAGACAACTTTGTTTCCTGGTGGACTGAGAAAAAACATGCAAAGTAGGAATTTATGATGCGTCAATAATGCATATTCCATCACATTGTCAGGGGTATGTTTAAATCTGTTTAGTTTAATTGTGTTTTGGTTTAATTGTCCCTTTTATCAGTGTTCCTGTTCATTATTAGTTTCCATGGTTTCTGATTAAACACGCACCTGTTTCTGTTCCAGTTAATTTTGTTCTTAATGCTGCCTTTACGTGCTATCGGAATTATGAGTTTCCTAAAAATGGACATGAACGCCCTCCCAAGTTGTTTTTAGCACTGGGAAGCTCTGGGATAATTTTGATTTCCAAGTTCCCGAGTTGGGCAGGCAATAAACTTTAAACATGGCGGAGGGGTGAATGATTGCTTCTTCATTACTTTTTTCCAGAACAGCTACATCACCTTGTCTTGTCGTTAAAGTGGTGCATATTTACAAATATGAATAATCATTTGAAGCATATTGTATGTTTTATACACAGTGAAAATAGCCTATATTTGACCAAAATTCCAGAATCACCTGCAAGCGGACTATCTAGTGTGGTGAATGTTTATATGGTTGTAAATGAATGGGACGCTAAATGTAATTTTGGCTTTAATAAGATTTTCATAATAAATTGAATAAACCTGGTGTCCTCCATGATTCCTGTTCTTTCCGACAACAAAGCACTTGAATGCGACAAGCTCGTAATCACAACTTCAAAAGTGGGAAGGAGAAAATTTCCGATAACACACAAAGGCGTTGTTTCCTTAATTTATGACTTAATTTCTCTGAATCTCCTGCACTGTGCGCTTACAGCCGCACACCGTGACACATATATAGCTGCAAAGTGATGGTGCAGCTGCTTCACAATAGCATAATTTCCATAGAGACGTTTAAATTGGCCTACAGAAATAGCTAAAGAGCCATAATCACACTCTTGGGATTTGTACATCCACAGTGTTTTTGTTATATTTTATTTTTTACCTTTCCAGTATTTTCTGTCTATTTTCTTTTCTCAAGCGGAGCTGCAATAGCAAACAGGCGCAGATGAAAGGTGCCTTGTTGGCGAGGCAGGTCCATGTTTCTGCGGTGTCACTCCTCATTAGCTGCCAATGACTGACTCTGATTTGCCATGGAGGAGACAACCTCAAAATATCTGCCTCTGCAAATATCTCACACTCGATGTGTAAATGCCAATGGGAACTCTATAGCCCTGGTCTGAGAGAAACCTCGGATATGAAGAATGACAAAGCCAAAGACTGACATATTCCAAGCCCAGTTCAGTTGCTTGCTAATGTGACCGCTAATAATTAATAGTGCAGCTCATTTCACCTCTAAAAACCTAGGGAAAAATCTGCCATTTTGAAATACTTTTTTTTTTTATACACCACAAGAAAACAATTTAGTTTTTGTTAAATGTCAAATCCAGAATTAACATTTACAAAATTACAATTAAAAACATGTTGTCATTGTTCTAACGCCATAGATATTACTTTGAAAATCATTAACCCTAATTATGAGTAATATAGCAAACACTACTAACCAGTGGTCTGTCAATTACACAGCATTTCATATTTAGTTAATAGACATGACAGCACTAGAGACCAGGCGTGCTGGAAGCTGTTTCATGCGAGGGGGGCTGAGGGCTGGGTTGGAAAATATGTGACGTCATTGTGTTATGGCTGACGACAAGACATGACATTTCTCTGTATATGTTGTAGCCATTAAAGAAAACATATTTAGTTTCATATTTATGTTTAAATATTATAGGCTAATGTTATTTTTTATTTAATCAATGTTGATTATGAAAGTGAGCGCGCAGCGTGAGAAAGACATGATACATGAGATCATGAAATACCCAAAATGTCTGGAGACATGTCACGAGGAGTGGGTAAGACATGATTTTTACCTTCACTAAGTTTTTTTATTGTTGTTGTTGTAGAAAGACTCTTTTAAAAATATTTTCGTTTAGTATAAATTGTATCTTAATTTTGATATGTTTTATCAAACAATTGCCTGTATTTAATAGCTAAATAAGAAGCAAATATAGCAGACAATGTAAGGCGCCGGTGATCACTTGCATTGCAGGTAAACTGGAGGGCGCCGAAACTCAGCTTGTGCCTCACAGATTTTATAAATATAGGATATCTATTAGCTTGAAATGTCTTCTTTTAAACGAAACTATTCAAAACGAAAAGAAATAGACTAGGCCTACTCTCTGATTATGTAATCAAATGTGCATTTCTCTCTGGCGTTCATGGCGAGTCCGCATAACTTCATCTTTGCAGCGACACAGAAAACACCTGTTAATTAATAAACAATTAAATGTCTCCTTGCTATTTTTGACACATTAATAATCATTACTTTCGCCGGTTCTTTGTGGCAAGGTTTATGAGTGCGGGCGTGTAGCCTATTTAAGTAATTACATCAATATAAAGGGGCGATGTGTCCACAGTGGCTAAAATGAACAACTACTAATCGACTAGAAGAAAACTTTAGTCGGAGGCAGCCCTTATTCCACATATTTTCGAACCAGCAGGCCATTCTGGGTTGAGCGCGCGACCCTGAGCGGAATGAGCGAGCGGAGGGATTCAGAAATGCGCTCTCCGCTCACATGCTCTGATCGGAACAAACTAAGCATGACAAATTCAAACTTTATTTCATTTTCTCCGTAGCTTGAACACTCAAACACAGCATGTCTATTTTCATTTTTCCCCCCACGTTTTTTAGTACAATATTATGTTAGTCCACAGCCCCCACCAAAGGGGCTGTGGCTATGACGAGGGGGCTGCAGCCCCCGCAGCACCCCCCTTCCCGCGCTACTGGTAGAGACATATCTGGAGGCTGTTGTACTGTGATTGGATGAATTATGTTTTTCTAGCTATTGAATTACCATTACCTTCACTTTAGAATTTATTATACGTTATGCATTATTCAGGTTAATTATGAACCTGTATATAGTAGTTCTAAGTAGTCCTCTGGGAGGTATGAAAAAAAAAAATAGTAGTTCCTGTTTAGCTAATAGTGACCTACCACATTCGACTATTACTTACTAATTATTTAATCAGAGTTTCTTGTTAGTTAATAGTAGTTACTATATTGTTAATATTGCATATTTGTTCCTGCAGTTAATCATTAATGACTGAACAGTATTCTAAAGTGTTACCGAATGTTTTTATTTATTCCTTAAATGATGGGAGATTGGAAGCAAACTAAATTGTATTTTGGTTTATATAACTAAAAGTACTAAAAGCTGGAAAAGCCACACCATGACCCAAAAACATCTCAAAGAAGCTAAAACAGGTTTATGTTTAAATTTAATTTCCTGATCATTGCTTTATGTTGATGTCCAAAATATTGTTTCATTCATCTCTGAAATATATCTTCCACAGGTACGTCCACACAAAAACATCTGGACGATCAGTAAACAGATTTGTTGCGCTAACATTAGCAGTCTGTAAATGCTCGGGACATACTGTAGCTATAGCTTGTGAAGAACTGACAGTCCAAATGCTCCACCCATGTCAAAGGCAGCTCCGATTAATTAAATGTGCAGTCTGACCTTTACTATTGTGTGGAAAACACAGGGACATGTGAGGAGAAAGGACAGATTTCTGGCCAAGGGCTCAATCTAAAGCAGGTGCACGGATGGCTTAAACACATTCCGACATGTTTAATGCAGGAGATTTATACAAACACATCTGTCTGAAAAAAACTGTCATATGAGAGGGTTCTTACAGTTCCTGACTGATGTGAAAATGCCTATGATTAGATGTAAACTTAAAGGATTTGAGAGGCACATGTGTCCCATGATGGAGATTTTTATACGGACTGAATGATCTCATGAAAGTAAGACATATTGAACAACTCAAATTTGCAGTTTAATTTGAACCTGAATATGATTTCACAAGCTTTAATGGAGACACATATTAAATATAAGTAAATATAGCCTAATACAAGATGAAAACCTTCTGTAAAATCAACAAGGCTGTAAAGGAAAAATTCAGCCCAAAAGGAATGTTAATATACTTTTATGTCATTCCAAGCCAATGCGATTTTCTTTTTCCTATTGAATACAAGGAGAATTTTAAGATATTTTTCAGTAGAAAGCTTCCTCTGCCCAGCAACTCTCAAATCCCATCCCATTCTCCATCCTGCATATTCAGCTTAGCAGATATTGTTGAGTTGTATGTTCTTCACACATTGTCATTTTGTTTTTTACAGAAGAAAATAACAGCACAGGGGTTTCCCTTGTGAAAAAGAGATGTACTTCAGTGTACACCTTTTTCCAGAACTTGTAGTGTACTTCAAATCTTAATAGTGTGTGTACAGTACTACAGTACTTAAAAAAAAAACATATAAAAGGCCGCTTATTTAAAGAGAGTACTTTCATGACCATTTCTTTACACACATACACTTTTAAAAAAGTTAACTTTGTAATAATGTAAAATTAAAAGATATACACGTAAAAGTATTTACATCTCTATGTTTAAAAAAGACACTTATTTTGATGTGTTGACTAAAATACTGCAACACATGTAAAGTACATGATTATGATTTTAAATTTGTATTATTATATTTGATATTACATGTAAAGTTAATATATATTTAAATGTATTAAATTGCAACTTCATTACAAATGTGTAATTACAAATACATTTAAATACATTATACAAGTTTCAACAGAAATTATATTCAAGTCAAATTTAGTTTAGCATAAATGCTTCAGTACATTCTGCAGTGCAAGCATATTTCAAAGACAGTAGAAGTAATTATGAAAGATTTACTTAATAAGTATATTATTTTAAAGTACATCTGTCATACGAACTCTTTTTAAAAGTAAGTTGAAGAGTACTCTCATGAGAGTGAGTAGATGACAGAGTTTTCATTTTTGTATAAAATATTTATTTAATGTCATCATCAACAAAATGGAAATAATTGGACTACACTGGCATGCCATTAGTAAAAACACATGAGTACATTAACAGTCACACACAGGTTGAGGTTCAGAAGCTGCTGTACTTGGTCAGGTCTTTCTTCATTTCATCATATTGAGCACTGAGTCGGCCCACAGCTTTAGCGTGCTCCTCATCCACCTCTTCCTTTAGACGAGACTGCTCCTTAAGGAACTCCTCCCAGTCCTGCTTCCGCCTCTCCAAACACAACTGAAGATGTGTGCTCTGATCACACACACACATCAACACAAGTTACTTATGCCAGTTACTTATAATCAGCTGTCACAAGAATGTGTTTGCAATTGACCATAACAAATATAGTCGCTTTGTTTGCAATATAGCTACTGCATACTACACAGTGTACAATGCCTTCCATGTTTAAAGATAGTTAGTGAAACAGTATACTTCAGACAAAGATAAATATTTAAATCGGTAGACTGCTACACTGCTGTCATATCACCTCTCCCAAATGTTT
Source organism: Rhinichthys klamathensis goyatoka (assembly GCF_029890125.1). Lineage (NCBI taxonomy): Eukaryota > Metazoa > Chordata > Actinopteri > Cypriniformes > Leuciscidae > Rhinichthys > Rhinichthys klamathensis. The sequence goes on along the minus strand of NW_026606607.1, from coordinate 421,443 downwards.
AATTCGGTTTATGTTCTGTTTTTGGACTTTTAGTTATTTTTTCATTGTTTCCCTGTGTTTCTGTACCTGCGCCCTTTGTAATTCATAATTACTAGGGATGCACGATATATCGACCACCATATCAGTATCGGCCGATATATGTTCATTTTTAAAGTTATTGTTATTTGCTCAATAAGAAAATTAGGCATATATATTAAAGCCGATAAATACATGATTATTTCCTCCAGCTGGGACACTTCAGATGTGCACTTTTCGCCATTATGAATTGCTTGAAATATTTATATATATTTGTAATCACGAAAATGAAAATATAGTTAAGTCCAACATGTGCAGCGTAAGTCTGTCATATAGATTATAATGAGAAGACTTAGACTATGCGGTAGTAAAGCGCTTCAGTTTACCAGTGATCATATTTAACTTCAGCTCACGCAATGTACAACATTAATAACTATGATTTGGACTGAAGGAGAACACTATTGTAATAAAAAGTTTTTAATTATTTTGGTTTAGTTGCCGTGTTTCAGCACGTTGTTACGGAAAGAGCGCATCCTCAACAGGAGTTACGCATTCTGACAAGCACGTAACTTCTTGTGCATTTGCGTCTTTATGTGCAGGTATAAGTTGTAATATTGTGTTTATGTTGCATAAATATCTGGTTAATCTGATATAGGATATGTTACGTTGAGTTAATTAACTTGCTAACAAAGTACTTCAATTAACCAGTGTTTATTGAGCTCTTCAGCTTCAGCGCACGCAGCTCAAACAATGCTGTTATTTGAAACAGTAATATTAATTTAAGATGTTTCATTTTCAAAAACATTAGTGCATTATTGATAATAACTAGCAGTTTTATTTTTCATCAACAATATGGTTTAATTACAATCATTTCATTATTGTCCGTGCAAAGGCTATTTTTTTTATTTATCCATGGCACATGCATTTTGATTCTTTATACATGTTGTCCAATAAAACAATTTAGGCAATAGATTTTTTTCTGATAAATAAAGTTGGTTATAGGAGTTTAGGGTTAGGGTTTTGCTTACGCCGAGGACGGATACATAAAGAGGATGTTTACGCTGCTTTACTCAAGGAACAATTAATACTAAAGCTAATTAGGAGATCTACCTTTATGCAAAGTTTAGGTTGCGCCCTATATAATGATGCATTTCTATCTTCCTCATGTACCTCTTCAGCCTCTAGCTCCCTCTGCTGGATCCTCTGCGCCATATGATTCGCTGCTTCAACTGCAAATAGAAAAGCACTTGTCAACACAATGTTAATTATTCCCATAAATACACTAATTATTTTAACAAAAACGATTTCACTCAGACAGCCAGACAGCCAGATAAAGGGGTTGACAATAAAACTGAAACACTGGCCAATATAGTGTTTGAGGTTTCAATCTTCACCGATTCAACATTCCATCAGTAAGTGCAGAGGGTGAATGTTGAATTAGCAGAGCAATAGCACAGCTGTACATAAAATATTGCAATCCACACAACATAATGGGATACATATCAGACTTCAAAAGAGGACAAATTGCTGGTGCGTGTCTCGCTGGCTCATCTGTGACTAGGACAGCGAGTCTTTGTGGTGTATCGAAAGCCACGATATCCAGGATAATGTCGGCATACCTCCACGAAGGACAAACCACATCCAACAAGAGTAACTGTGGATGCAAGTGGAAGCCGTCTGAAAGAGATGTCTGTTTAAAATTGGGCTGCAATTTCATGGCATTCTCTATGTGAGCGTCACTACCAAGGACTAACAAACCATTCTGGAGGTCCATGTGCACCTAATGGATCAAACATTCTACCCTGGCCTGAAGGTGAGGATGACAATACACCAATACAAGACTGGAGACAGAATGGTTTGATGAACATGAACATGAACATGATGAACATGAAAGTGAAGTTCAACATCTCCTATGGCCGGCACAGTCACCGGATCTACATATTTTTGAGCTACTTTGGGTAATTTTGGAGGAGCAAGTCAAAAAAACGTTTTCCTCCACCATCATCACATTGTGACTGTTCTAAGAGAAATAGCTCAAAATCCCTCTGGCCAGTGTATCTGTCTTGTATTTGTCGTTCCTAAGATGAAGTGATGCTGTATTGGCTGCAAAAGGAGGCCCTACACCATACTAATACATTATTGTGGTCTAAGACCAGTGGCCTGTTGCACAGAGCTGGTTTCAGTTGCTACCCAGGGAAGTTCAACATTTGTTTGAGCAAACTCTGTTTTTTCGGGCTCAAGAAGGTGGATTGGTTTTTAGCGGGTTTCATCACCATGGAAACTTACGCTACATGGCTAACCTGCTCCAGACCAGGTTTTATTCTGGGTTAGAGATCGCAGACCCAAACTGGACCAATCAGTACAGTGACATGAATCTGATGCAATAAAGCCACTCCCCTGTATCTCTCGCTCCAAATTAAAGCAGTTTATAGTGATAAAAGACAACATTTCTCATCTTTTGCTGCTAATTATTTTTATTTGTGTATTATATTAATTATAATTACTTATAATATAGCCTATTAATTGACAAGTTTTTGAATTAGAATTATAATTTTTATTTCGAGCAATATAGTGACATATAACAAAGGCAATAAGAAGCATTTGATTTTTAACAACATAAATTAAACAATTGCTCGAAACGGAGTGGGAAGAAGTCGGACAAGTAATATTAAACTTTGCTTTTAAATTAATATAAATATAATACATGCATTCATATATAATGCTTTTAAACAACATGTATTAATTTGAGCTATTTGTGAACCTATAATTATTAGGCCTATTTCTTTGATTCACATCATGCATTGATATAGTCAGATATTTCCTTTCAGCTGCAGTCTCAAACTTTCGCTGCAGCAGCAGTGTTTATTCCTGCCTTGTAAACGCATTTAATTTCATGATAATTTTCTAAATGGTCACTTAATCTTCAGCAGAGAAGTGAATTACACTGTCTCTCTCTAGCGAGAAGTTCTAGAATGTTCGGTGTGATTGGCTGTTTGCTAGCCTGGTTAAAACCAGACCATTCTCAGTTGTAACTGAGTTATGGTCTGGCAAAGCGTCATAGACAAATCATTTCCAGAGGGGCGTCACCAACGGACGTCGCGGATAGACCTAAAACCAATCAGAGCGATGAAGGAGATGACGTATGCAGAGCGGCGGAGAAACATCTCCGACTGTTGTTCTTTGCTCGGTTTTTAACAAAAAGGAAACGTTCAAATCGCTTAAAACAGACGCGATAGCTGATTCGAACGAGTGATGTTCGACGGCGGCATCCATCTTTGTAATGTAGGCTACAAAATCTGCTTCAAAATCCCAGCGCTGTCGTCATCGTGTAAAGCCCGCCCCAACGTTTCTGATTGGTGCCTCGATTTCGACGGATTGGAAATGGGCTTGAATGAGCTCTTTGCCAGACTAACTTTCAGAGCAAATCTAAATTTGCCGGAAGTTGTCTGGGTTTTCCCAGGCTAGCTGTTTGCCACACTTGTCACACTTTCAGGTGCACGTGCTTCAAAGTTAATCTCAAACCTAAATTGACAGAGAACGTTTATACCGAGCTTTGTGAGACCGCTGAACCTGATCTAAACCAGGTTGGATTTATAAACTCAGGTTTTGTTCAGCTAGCTTCGTGCAACAGGCCACAGGTGTTTTAGTTGCAATGTCCAACCACTGTAGATTATTACACAAACACAGTGGCCCTTTTCTCTTCCTGTTCTGTCTGACACTTCATCACACTCTTTATTATACCTAACGAAACTTACGTCGTGTGAGAGCGTCACACAGTTTCTCATGCATATTCTCAGTGCACTGCGGCAGATCATGCTCATTAGTGTCTGACGTCATCTTATTCAGCTTTTCAAGTAGACGGCATTCTCTGAAAGCACGCTTCTCCTGAGGGAACACAAACATTTGTAGTGTAAATTCGGTTGCTGTCAGTACGTCACAGATCATTTGGTTGCAACCATTATGTTTCATTAATTCATTTTAAAAGCAAGTATCAAAATAAAAGGTGTTAAAAATGTAATGTAATAAAAGCAGGCCTGCCTCAAACTCCCTGATGAAGTATCTGATTTCACCTTGCAGGACCGGCCTGTGATCAATCAGTCTGGACTGAATATCACCAACATCTGTGACGAAAGAAATACTGTGACATTAAAAAAATATCACAATTTTAAAAAGGAGTAGCAAATTAAACAAGACATCTAATGTGTTTTAAACTACATTCATTGAATTAATTTTTTTATGTTAGTTGATAGTTTATCTAACATATGTAATAGTTTTTACTATGACAAATGTGTCTTTAATGCTTTAATGACAATACTTCTAGTTAATAGCATTAATAGACATCACTGGATTTCATAATGATTAAACGTGTGTTCAATATAATTATCCATTAAGATTATTTTTTGAATTATAGTATAACTATTGAATCTAAAAATGTATTATTATAATTAAGGATAAATATTTTTAATATAATAAATAAAAAAACCTAGGAAAAAATGTTCGTACACGTTTTTGTGCATTTTGATGTGCTGTCAGCAGCATTTTTGCCCATCATATTTATATAAATGTATACTAGTGTCATTATTTAGCTCAATTCAGTGTAATTGTTTAGTGACTTCATTCGAACGAGCTAACGTTAGAGGTCTATTTTAGGAAGCTCACTATACTTTGAGTCACACACAGCATTATGGACAAGTGCTGATATCTGCAAGTGTAAATATCAATACAAATTTGAATCTCAGATCGCTTTATCTATATTGGCTGCAAATATAAATGTTTAAAATGCGTAATACTGCACATTATCAACAACATAACTCACCCTTAACTATCTTTTCCATCGTCAAGAGATGCAAGTTAATCTGACAGCCTTACACGATGATATTTAATATTCTGTCAAATTGTTTTCGATCCACAAACTCTGATGACTGGGGAATGTAAATGACTAAAATGTTTCTTTACAGATTGATACAGACAAAAGTGGGCTTTACCAGAGAATGTTTACATACTTCAAAAAATCACGTGCAAATAATAACAGGAAATAACTGCAAACTAAAAGCCCTGAAGTGAACTCCAAAATAAAAGTGGCTTTATAAGACAAAAGTCCTTACAGGACAAAGTTAGCCCAGCCACAGCCCTGTTTGAAGTTATATGAACTTTAGACTCCTGCAAAACCGAGGAAAAACAACACTGAACCTTATTGACTTGTATGGAAAACAACAACAACAGCAGCAGCAGGAACAACATGAGAGTGAGTAAATAATTTTTTTTTTATTATTCTTAAACATACAATATTAGTAAAAAAATAAAATCTAATATAAATTAATTCCAGTATTACTAGTAGTAGCTGTGCAATTAAATTAGACTATTCTGTATATTCCTACATTTCTACCACTGAGGTTCCCAATATGACCAAGATTCATTCTCTCTGCTGCCCCCATGCAGCGCGTCTGCAGTGATGCTTGTTTATTATCAATAACTTAAAAAAAAAAATTAAGCTAGCTTTATTCTCATGCTAAGTATTCTCAAATAAAGTCTAAAAATGTAAAGAATAATTGACATTCAGTTATTTGTAACTGCATCATTTCATTCAGATTAGCTTTTTTGTCTTATAGAGCAATGCCTTTCGGTTTGAAGAGATAAAACTCGACCTGACAGATTTTAAACACCTGAGACCGAATGTCCTTTAAAGATTTGTTAATGTAGGCCTACGTAACAGTTGCCAACAGACACGGTTTGACAGAAAGCACAAAAGTTGAGAAGTTCAATGAATTTAATACATAGGCCTACTCCGAAAGTATGGGAATTCTGATGCAGCCATAAACTTTACAACAGCATTTTATTTATTCATTTTAATAGCAAGTGTCAGAATAAAAGGTTATAATATAATAAAAGCAGGCCTTCCTCCTCCAGTTCCCTGATGAAGAATCTGATTTCTCCCCGCAGGACTGGCCTGTGATCAATCAGTCTGGACTGCTTTCTTCCTTACAAAACAGGGTGTGGGATAATTCATCAGAACATATTACTTTTTCCAGGTATCCTTGTGTCTCTGTGCTACTGCCTCGGATACAAGTGATTTTGCAGCAGCACCCCGGCCGTAAATTCCATCCTGGTCAAGCCCAGTATCATTTTTTTTATGGATCACCTGGGTGCTGGTGTTATTCAGTTGTTTTAGAGACTGTAGTTTGTGAAATTCAGCAGCTGTGTGTCCATATAAGTGAGCGCTGAATATACTCACTGACTGTTATTCACTCAATCTGCAAATCAAATGTTCAACGTGATACAGTTCTTTGTGTGCTTGCAGAGGTAACTCAGAAACAGTAAAGAATATTATCACTGCAACATATTTACTACTGCAAATGACATTATTAAAATTGTAGTTAGTAACGTAATCTATTACATTACACATTTGAATGTAATCTGACTTCTTTTTGATTACTTTTGGATGACTTTTGACCCAACTTCTTTATAACATTGATTTGAATGTTACAATCTTCAACAAATGATCTATTTTTTTTTGTTATAAACATGAAGTTCATTAAACATTGCATTATGTCGGGGTTTACCAAACTAGGGTTTGTTAAAGAACTGCAGGGGGTTCGTAAATTGATGAAAAGCTAATAAATCTTAAAAATGTTAAATAAAAAAAAAGTGTCATTTTAAAATTAAAGCAATCAAAATAAAACAGTAACCAACAAAATGTTTATATTTTATTTGTTTATGTAGTGGGCCTCCCGATTATCTAAGTAATTATAGTCACCTGACTAGTGGCCGGTCTGTGTGTGCAATTTCACAAAAATTGCACTGTAAAAAATATTTTCATGATTTGTTATCACATAATTTTTTATTTTGTCAAATCAACTTAGATGATTTATGTGGTTCAAATAACATAATATTTTGAGTTTCTATTGATTAAACAGCTGTAACTAAACCATTTTTTTTATTTCAATGAACTTAAAATTTTAAGACAAACAATTTTAACTTACTTTTTTAAGTTAAACCAACAATATTTTTTTTACAGTGTGGAAGACAACGTTTTTTTAAGAATGTTTAGGGAGAATATAGGGGGGATCTATGAATTCTAAATAATTGACTGCCATTTTATTAAGTAATCATGTAATCAATAAAAAAGTAACTGTAATCTGATTATGAGTATTTTAAAATATAATCTAATCTAACAAGTATTTATATTTTGGAATATGGTTATGCAATCCACAGATTACATATAATGAGTTATACCCACTGAATGCCTGTTATATACAGTGGTGTGAAAAAGAGTTTGCCCCCTTTGTAAATATGATCAGAGATGGCTGTAAAAAATAAATCTGCATTGTTAATCCTTTTGATATTTTATTTAAAAAATGTGAAAAAATCTAACCTTTCATTGAAGTAAAAGAATTGAAAGTTGGGGGAAAATCACATTATGAAATAAATGTTTTTCTCCAAAGCACGTTGGGAACAATTATTTGCCCCCTTTTATTAAATACTTTTTGCAACCTCCTTTTTCCAAGATACCAGCTCTGAGTCTTCTCCTATAATGCCTGATGAGTTTAGAGAACACCTGACAAGAGATCAGAGACCATTCCTCCATACAGAATCTCTCCAGATCCTTCAGATTCCCAGATCCATGTTGATGCTTCTTCTCTTCAGTTCAGCCCACTCATTTTCTATAGGGTTCAGGTCAGGGACTGGGATGGCCATTGCAGATGCTTGGTTTTGTGCTCAGTGACACATTTTTGTTTTGATTTTGATGCTTGTTTTTGGATTACTGTCCTGTTGGAAGATCCAACCACGGCCCATTATAAGATTTCTAGCAGAGGCTGTCAGGTTTTGATTTTTTATCTATTGGTATTTGAACGAATCCATGATGCCATATATCTGAACAAGATGTCCAGGACTTCTGGCAGAAAATTAGGCCCACAACATTAAAGATACAGCAAAATATTTCATTCTACACATGGGGTACTTTTTATCCCTGTGTGCACCAAACCCATCTTAAGTGTTTGCTGCCAAAAAGCTATTTTTTTTGTTTCATCTGACCATAGAACGTTTGAAAAGTAACTGACACTACAGGAACTTCAAATGGGATGGGTTCTATGGTCAGATGAAACAAAAAAATTAGCTTTTTTGGCAGCAAACACTTAAGATGGGTTAGGTTCATACAGATATAAAAAGTACCCCATGTGTAGAATGAAATACTCTGCTGTATCTTTAATGTTGTGGGCCTAATTTTCTGCCAGAGGTCCTGGACATCTTGTTCAGATATATGGCATCATGGATTCGTTCAAATACCAATAGATAAAAAATCGAAACCTGACAGCCTCTGCTAGAAATCTTATAATGGGCCGTGGTTGGATCTTCCAACAGGACAGTGATCCAAAAACAAGCATCAAAATCAAAACAAAAATGTGTCACTGAGCACAAAACCAAGCATCTGCAATGGCCATCCCAGTCCCTGACCTGAACCCTATAGAAAATGAGTGGGCTGAACTGAAGAGAAGAAGCATCAACATGGATCTGGGAATCTGAAGGATCTGGAGAGATTCTGTATGGAGGAATGGTCTCTGATCTCTTGTCAGGTGTTCTCTATACTCATCAGGCTTTATAGGAGAAGACTCAGAGCTGGTATCTTGGAAAAAGGAGGTTGCAAAAAGTATTTAATAAAAGGGGGCAAATAATTGTTCCCAACGTGTTTTGGAGAAAAACATTTATTTCATAATGTGATTTTCCGCCAACTTTCAATTCTTTTACTTCAATGAAAGGTTAGATTTTTTCAATTTTTTTAAATCAAATATCAAAAGGATTAACAATGCAGATTTATTTTTTACAGCCATCTCTGATCATATTTACAAAGGGGGCAAACACTTTTTCACACCACTGTATCACCATAATTAAATCTCACAGAAATTATCTTTTAATATTTATGCGATTGGAATCAGAAAAACTATTCAAGTAAGTTCCTGTATTAATAACCTCACGTCACACTCAACATTGTATCCACCTATTCAAAATTTTGCAACACATTTGTTTATTTATATTTATTATTTATTTTTGAGCTTTTCTTAAAAAAAACACACACAATTTACATTGGCACTAGATGGAGACAAAGTATTACTTAGCTACGATTTTCTGGCATACTTTAGTTAAATGACTGAACAGTGATGACAATGAGGAAAAATAAATGAACACTCCAATACAACACATATTTAAGTTCATATGAACATTTTTCTTCATCCAGGTTATTGTATAATTATAATAAACATTTATTAGGTAGATCTGGTTTAACATATTTCTATTTAAATGAAATTATGAAGCCACATGAATGGGCAGATATTTATTAAGAATGATACATTAAAGGTGTATTTATGTACAGTGTACATCTGAAGATTCACACAATCTTCGAATAATATGTATTTCATCAAATGCATAGCCTATACTGATTCAGTCCCTGCTATAATACACTCTCATTACACTCTTTACTGCCATTTATTTACAATTATTTCAATACATATTAACATATTTATAATTCGATTTCCTTTTAGCAAGGCATTAACTTATTTAGCACAATTTTAATAATATTGGGTTTTCTTAAAAAAAGAAGAAGAACATTTACATCTTTAGGAGCAAAAAAGAAAAGAGTTGACAGAAACAAGATCATTGGACATCTGCATTTTTTTCTTGTTTTTTACTATAAATAGTATATTTTGCATTCCGTATGTTGAGAGTGAGAGATTATTGCTATAATGAGAATGTGTCTCTCAGCATCATCATCTCTATTGCAGGCAATGCTGAGCTTCATGAAACCAGCATCAGCGCACATACACAACGGGGATCTGTGTTTTTACAATGCAGGGACTGACATTCAAATCTTAATGTTTTGGGTCCCATAGACCCTATTGTTAACATTTTTCATTGTTGGGGGTTAGATGGATAGACAAGTTTAAAATCTTGTTTATCATCAATCCTGATTAGGATTAGGAAAAGTCATCACAATTATATTTCGTCATCAATGTTTGGTTGGGCGTCTCACAGACTACAAACAAAATATGGTTTAATGATAAGCTTTATAATAATAATAATAATAATAAAACTTTATTACAGACTCACCGGTCCAGATAAAACAAACAAGACAGTACACACAATACAATACAATATAATAAAAAACAAATACACCTTCAGAGGAGACAACTATACCAATGCTTCCATAACTTGGACTTATACCAAGACTTATTCCATAACTTGGACTTATATAAGTAACTAATGAATGATATTTTTGTTCTTTGTTCATTTAAAACTGTCTTTCATTTAAAATTATTCTTTAGAATTAAAATAACATTTTATACAGTAGGTCTTTTGAAAGAAGCCTCCAAAATACAGTAAAAGTGGTAATATTGTGAAATATTCTATAATTTAAAATAACTGATTTATATTTGAATATATGTTCAAATGTAATTTATTCCTGTGATCAAAGCTGAATTTTCATCATCTTTACTCCAGTCTTCAGAGTCACATGATCCTTCAGAAATAATTCTAATATGCTGATTTGCTGCTTAATAACATTTAATATTATCAATGTTGAAAACAGTTGTGTACACTTTTTTTTCAAGATTTTTTGATGAATAGACAGTTCAAAAGAACCGCATTTATCTGAAACAGAAAGCTTTTGTAACATTGTACAATACCGTTTAAATAGTTTTCCTTTGGAAATAAATAAATACTTTTATTCAGCAAGGATGCATTAAATTGAGCAAAAGAGACAGTAAATACATTTTTAATGTTACAAAAGCTGCCGATCCCAAACTTTTGAACAGCATGTGTATACTGTGATACTTCCCCCCCCCCCAGGATTCTTTGATAAATAGGAAGATTAAAAACACAGCATTTACAGTATTTAATAAAGAAATATTTTGTCTCTTTTCCAAAAGTGCTAAATAAAAGTATAAAAAATGACCCCAAACTTAGTGGCCCTGGGGCTAGTTGTCACATGGATATAGTGATGTGGTTTTGAGTCACAAGTCCAATTACACAAATGTAAATGTACCAGCAGTGGTTTTGTGCGGGTTTCACATCATTCCTGTAGCTCAAACAGTAGAGCATGGCAGAAGCAACGTCATAGGTTAGGAAATGCAATGAAACTTTAGATAGACGAATGTAAATGTAACTCCATCTAACATTCATTGTGTCATGCTTCATTATTATTTTACTTTTTATTTTGGTATGATAGGCTGTTTAATTGCAAGTTCCATAGTGCCAGCTTGCCCGATATATTACATGGGGTCAACGTGTGTTCTTGATTAACTCAATTTTTATCCAAATAACGGTCTGAATACTGCATTATTTTCCGGTAACACACCCATGTGCCTCAGTGCAGGCCTTTTCCATTGCTTGGATAACAGTTACTGTGTAATAGTGATTTGCGTGTGGTAAAAATATGACCCAGCACATTGCAACACAGATGTGGTGATATTGGCTCTTCATTGCAAGGACTTTGACTGTAACACACTGACATACAGTGCTGGGTAGATTACTTACAAACTGAGGTTCATTACTGAATACAAATTACATGATGCAAACTGTAGTAACATAATCCATTGCATACATTTTAGGTATAATCTGACTACTTTTAAATTACTGTTGACCTTACTTTTAACTTGAACTTGTTTTTAACATTGGAATAGAACAATCTTGTACTATAGCAACATAAAATTACAAAGAGTAAATAAAAAATGCTACTACTGCCATTTTTGTGAATGTAAAGTAATCATGTAATCAATAAAAATGTAAATAGTCTGAATATGAATATTTTAAAACATAATAATCTAATTATTACTTAATCCAGATTGCATTTATTCAGCCAGTGTACATTTGACATACCCACCTCGTCACCTTTAGTGCTGACATCCAAACCACTGTACTTCACATATAGTTACTCACTGTCCAGCGTCTTTCAGCGAGAGATCGTAACATGGTCAATTTGAGTGCATGGCTCTATTCTCCTCCTCCTCCTCCTCCTCCTCCTCCTCCTCCTCCTCCTCTCTGCTTTCCCCTTCTTACATCATCTCCTCTTGATCTTTCTTCAACCCTATCTCCATCAGGGTCCTCATTATTTGTTTGCTCTGTTTATTATTATGTTTTTTTACTTAGGACCCTTTTTACACATAGCAAAGTCATGATACTTGTGTGAACAATGTAAATTGTATTTCCTATGCTGTGTGTATTACAAACCCAGCAGAGCTCAAAATGACGCCATCTGACAACATGCCATGAGCATTTGAGAACCCAGCTTTACTTTAGATGTCTGTGCTAATGTTTGAAAGCTTGAACCTTGGATCGGAGAAATTAGTGTGTAGTGTTATGACAAAATGATGTCTGTAATTTGTATTTAATTATGAAAAATGTGGATTGAAAAAAATATGGCTGTAGGTTTTGACAACACTGGCTTTAGTTTTCAGTTGAGAAAAACTGCAAATGAAATGTATCCTCTGATCATTGGATTAAGCCAAGTTTAAAGAATCTTGTTTCATTTTTTCTAATCACTCCAGAAACATGGAAATACTGTCAGCCAATATTAGGTGACTGATATATTAACAAACCCTGCTTTAAAAGCCTTCAGAAAATAAATAAAACTAGATAATAAAAAACCCAGATAAAACTGGAAAGTTCTGTGTAAGTACTGGAGATTTCTGACTCGGTGCAGGAGAAAAATGGCCTTAAAAGATGTGTTGTAATTGAAATCTTTAGACTCAAATATGTAAAGTGTAATAAAATAAACACTTAAATGTGTATTTTGGATGTTTTCCTTCCACTAGTCTGAAAAAATTTAACAGGTTCTGAAAAAAAAAAACAATCATTGGCCTTGCCTTAAGTTTTGTGTTTATCCAGAAACTGACCCTTATGTTTAATTAATTCGGACTTTAATATTATATAAAATTTTTAAAAATGATATGATTGGGATTCAAAAGAATGGAATTTAATAGTGTGCAGGTCTTGTGTGTTGCTGTAGAGCTTCTGACTCCTGGAGCGGTTAGAGAACAGAAAGTATTTAGTAGGAGGTCTGAGACAAGCTTTACAAAACATACCCACCAGGGCCGGCTCAAACACGCACGCACACACACGCACGCACACACACACACACACGCGTTTCCCCCTCCTCGCCATCTCTGGCCACGGAGCTCACATTACCCAATGGGTATCATTATTTTACAGTGAATGGCTTTCTCTCTCTCCCTCGTTCTCTTGTTTACTCGCTCTCACTCTCTTTTATCTTCCTTTTCTTGCCGGAGAGGCGGCCGCGGGGACTCGGGAGGCGGGTGGTGGCGTGAAACAGGTGGAGGACCTCTCGTGACCCGCGGCCCTGGCGAGAGCTCTCATCCTGGGGCTGACCAACCTGCCCTACTCTCTTGCTCTGGCTCCCTCTCCATCAGTCAGATCCAACCCTGGGCAAAAGAGCAGGTCACCAATCCTGGTACCGTTTTACCCCCTGAGAGTCCAGCAGCACAGAGAGGAAAACAGCCCGTCACGGCCGGTGTCGGGAGTTAGTCTGCGCGTTCTCTCGGGGGCTGAACGGAGTCCACTGGACCCCTCCTGTAGTCTGAGAATCAACATATGCACTTATCATCATGTGCTTTTCTGGAAACCCCAGCAACCCTGTCAGGCCCGTCTGGCAATGCTAAACTGTAAAGCTCTTTGGGTGGAATCGCCGTGTCTTTCACAATTACTGTTCACGGCAGATTTGAGAGCAAGGGAATGCGGATGTGCGCGCGAGTGTGCGCGGACTTGTCACTGTCACTTCCCCCCGCGGATTTGCGACGGTGTCCGAGTCAAACTGCCGGCAACAGGCGGAGAGATGCCCGAACCTGTGGATGCGCGTATCCCGTGAGGAGCGCACAATCAAAGTGACAGGCCGACGGTGGAAGTGGGGACATTCTCCGTGTGTGAGCAAAACAAGTCCTCTGGCAGCGGCTCCCCCCGCCACCTCTCTCGTCCCCTCAGCGGCCGTGTGTAGGAGTGCAGCGATCTCCTCTGACGCTTGTGGAAGTTTTAGCGGCCCGCGGTTTCACGGACTGGATGCCGGGGGTGCCCAGGGTTGCTCGCGTTGGGAGCGGTGCCGTGCCGGATTAGGCCCTCGCTGGCTGAGTTTGATGGCAGACCTGGAAAGACAAACCCTGCCAGGCACAAACTGCTCAGCCACATGATGTCAGGAGGATGTAAAAAAAAAAAAAAATCTAGCCATGCAGCGGCAGAGCGCACAGACAGATGACACCCAGCAGGAAGCTGAAGCCAAATCTGTAAGCATCCACAATCCAGCTGGCTCGCCCTAGGGTACCTGTCTCACAGAGGAGACTCCACAACACCCCATGAGCTGTCAAATTAACTCACAGATCTGGAAGGACGGGAGCGATGTGTCCCCACATACTCAACAGGGGCCACTATAAAGTGCTTTAATTCGTCGTTGCCTCCTCTGCTTATAAATTTCAAATATAGGACATAATGAAACAGTAGAAAAACACAACATACGCGTTCAGTAGACGGAAAGGCAAGCGTTCACACCAGCTTGAGCGAGCACGCACAGACATGTACACGCTGCTGAAATGTAAAGCCTGTGGTGGTTCACAATCATTGCCCATTGCTCTGCAGTCACCTGGGAATTGTGTTTATAGAGAAACACACATAGCTAGTGACCTCATTTCCATACCGCATGTCTTGAAAGACTTTAAAGTCACCATGAAATCAAAATGGACAATTCCTATTTTATATGGAATTATGTGCACATCATTTTTTCTGTCATTCTGAAAAAATCGGACATTCGGACAATGTTTCGGACATTCTGTCACTCACATGAGATCACATAATAGCACACGACAACGATCCAATCAAGTCCCGTCCCGTTATATAAGTTGTTTTACTTAAATATACGTCACTATAGGGAAGAAAAAACATTCGCAACATCCGTTTCGTGACTACTTTAAACAGAATGATTAAAAAAAAGACACTTGTGGCCGTGTGTTGCCATGATTTTACCACATGTGAGAGATCTTAGGTGTAACGTTATTTAAAATCTATTAAAAAAGCATTGCTTTAGACGTCATTCTTAACCACACAGATCAAACTAACTATAACTAACGTTCTGTTGACTATAAGTAACGTTGCACCTTCATGTCTACTCATTAGAGTGTTAGTAGAGTAAAGACTGGTAGGGTTCGGGTTAGAATAAGTTGACGTTGTTGCAGTTACTTATAGTCTAGAATGTCTGTTGATGGGCCATCACAAAAAGGGTTAGCAGATATTAAGCAGACAGTCTACTAATACTCTACTGGGACATGTATTTGACATAGTTGCAAAGTAACTTATATAGTCAACAGAGTGTTCAAAGGGGACCATCAAAATAAAGTGTTATCACTCTGCAGGGAGTCAAAACAGGCTTAAAGGTGTGGTCACATTTATAGTTGTTTGGCAAATTCTTTGTGGAAATTAACATTTCACAGTTGTTAAGTGGTTTTATTATAACCAATTCCTGATTTGTGCACCTCAACAACATTTTGTCACACATCATTTGTGTATTCTAGGGTATTTCCCATAGTGATGGATGACTGTAGGAATTTGGAAAGTCTATAGGAAACAGAAAGTCATGGGTTTCCCCTTAGGTGTTCCTAATTGCTCATGTGAATTTTAAAATGTATCATAATGGGAATATACTTAAGTTGTTTGAAGATTTTTACTTATAAGAATGTCTATAGGAGAGCCATTAATTTGGGCACGTTTTTGAGAAATGTTAATGTTATTTTATATCTATTTAAAAATTTTATGAACTTTTTGAATGAATTACTAAAGGATATCTAAAGGAAGTGTGAACTTGTGAATTGTGGAGTGCACTGTATATTTAAATTTTGTATGAATTTCTTAAAGCTGCAGTCCGTAGCTTTTCCTCTTTGTCGCCATCTCTCTGTTCGAAATCTGTAACTGCAGTGATTCGCGGAATTATCATCTTTACATGGGTTGTAAATCGGCATGAAACAGCGCAGATGAACACAGTGTTTTGAGGCGAGTGGTGCTGTCAGTCACCGCGCTGTGTGGATACTGTCATACAGAATCACAGATTCACTTTTTGAAAGTTTGACCAGCATAAGAATTTTCATAAGAAAATGTCTTCTGAACAAGTAAGTAACATCCATTTTTGTTCTGACCAACTAAGGGGGAAAAAGCATTCGACAAGCGATCGTTAGATTTAATCAGCGCGATTTACAGCAACCGTGCAAATTATAGCCTACTTTGTTCTCAAATTGTTCATGTTAACAACATCACATCAGCATTGCGTGACTAATGTTAAATTTAATGTGTTTTATGGTTACCTGTGTAGTTCAGAATTCATATTCTCCATAATCGCAAAACGAGAAAGGCACAACAAAGGAAACTCCATAACTGTGTGAATTAAGAAAACGTACTGTTACACGATTGAACTATTGAAATGTCTTAACTTACTTGTTCAGCAGAAAAAAGCCGTCTCTTCTTCCGTTTTGAACCCCTTCAAAACACGGAGTTCACGCACTTTTCAAAAGCCCCGCCGATGTTTAAATCCTTGTGTTCGCATGAGACGGTTTCTTTCTCTTTCTCTAGCCACCTTAAATCCGAAGTACGAAGTCTTTTGGGTTTTATAACTGCTGAATCTCCAGTTGACACTGATGATTGTTGTTTGGATCTTTCTGGATGCCATAAGTTCCCTTTCAAGGGAACTCAACGCTGCGTATAGCGCTGCGGGAACGCCCCTGCGTGATTGCGTCATGAAGCACTCGTGAAATCAGTCCAATGGCGTGACGAGACGTCCTAGGCGGGTGACGTCATTGACCAGGAACCTATAAAGCACCCCTGGACCGAACAAACACTAGCTTCTGTGTCTTCACAAGCGCTCTATGTGAAATCGTATCTGTCTATTTGATGTGTGTTTGTCTTTCTATATATTATGGAAAAGCAGCAATTTAAGCAGTGTGTTACTCCCTGTCCTCGTTTCATCACGGGTGGGGATACACACGAGCTTTGTGTGATGTGTTTGGGATTGGAACATGCCCAGTCAGCTCTCGAGGGAGTTGGCTGTGAGCATTGTGAGAAACTGACAATGAAAACTCTCCGGTCCCGCCGAGCACTCTTCGAGGAGGGTGCTTCGGCTCGCGTTCCCCAGGGCTCGGGTCCCGCTGCTGCTGAGGCACGGCGAAGACGCTCGTCCTGGGGTTCGCAAATGGATTTAACGGCGGGGTTAGAGACGGGTGATCCCCTATCTCTTCCCTTAACCGTTGAATCCGACGCTTCAGTTCACGAGTCAGAAGCACGCGCTGCGGTTTCTTCTGCTCGCGCTGAAGCGCAAGTGCAGCAGCACTCCAGTTCCGAGGAACTGGATGTTGTGAGCTTGGGAGATGAGGATTTTGCATCACACACAGTCACACACACACAAGAGGAGCTTTTGGAGGTTGTCACTCGTGCTGTTGCTAGATTAAATATTGACTGGCCAGCCAGTGAACAGGAGTCATGTCGATCAAAGAGTAAATTAGATGAACGATTTTTGCCATCTAGATCGCAACCTCCAAAGCGGGGCTTACCGTTCTTTCCTGATCTCCATACTGAGGTATCGAGGTCATGGATTAGACCGGCATCATTCAGAGTTTTTAACCCAGCGACATCTGAATATTCGAATATAGTAGGGTTAAAGAAACATGGTTATGCGGCGATGCCTCAGGTGGAAGAGACGCTTGCGAGCTATCTCTCCCCCGAGTCTGCATCGTCGCTGAAAGCCCCGCAGCTGCCCACTAAACCAGTAAGAACAACATCGGTTTTAGTGGGTAGGGCATATTCGGCAGCAGGTCAGGCGGCTGCCAGTTTACATACTATGGCGGTCCTACAGGCATATCAGGCTGACTTGTTAAAAGACATAGATGATGAATGTGAGGAAGTGGGGAGAGATACAATAGCGGAGGTCAGGAAGGCAGCTGATCTATCTCTTCGGGCCACCAGGGAAGCGGCAAAATCTATCGGCCGCTCTATGGCAGCTCTGGTGGCCACGGAGAGGCATCTCTGGCTAAATCTCTCTGACATTAAAGAGAGGGATAAAAGATTTTTGTTAGATGCTCCTGTCTCCTCTACTGGTCTTTTTGGCGATTCAGTAAATTCGGTCGTTGAAAGATTTCAAGAAGCGAAAAAGCAGGCAGCTGCATTTCAAAAGTTTCTTCCCCGTAAGGTCTATGTCTCTGGGGCTGCTGGGCGGGAGCAGCCCCAGCCGAGTATGTCCTCCTCTCATAGAGCCCAGCAAAAGGTGAGCGTGGCTGTCCGTGCCCCCCCACAGAGAGACTGGGGGTCGGGACAGCGCGCTCAGCCAAGGTCTTCCCGAGGTAGAGCAGATCTGAGGACTGTGATTATCTCCAGGAAGGCCTCGGCGAAGAAGTCCTGACGCCAAAGGCGCCAGGATTCTGATGGTAGCCCCCTCCGAGGGGAATCGGTGTGTCGAGGCACCCGCTTCCTCTCGGTGCCATCAGGGGGCCGTGCTGCCAACCCTGCCACCTCTGGTGTTTCAGGACGCAGCGGTCCCCAGCGAGTTCTTATCTCCATGTCCGCCCGGAAACGTAGCGGCGTGGGGAAGCTCGCACCCTCCGAGGAGAGTTCGAAGTGGGTCAGTTCGGTTGCTTCCTGCCGGTGCGCCGTCTCAGGTCACCGAGCTGGCCGCTCAAATAACACCAGAGACCAGCCTCGAGAGGCTGGTTCCCTTAGTAGAGTATCTGGCAGCGTGGAAACTTCTGCCAAATGTCTCAGATTGGGTCCTGCATACAGTAAAAAAAGGGTACAGAATTCAGTTCGGGTCATGCCCGCCCAGGTTCAACGGGGTAGTACACACGGTAGTAAACTCCGAGCAGGCTTTGGTGATGGAAGGAGAAGTACGGACACTTCTGCAAAAAGAAGCTATAGAAAGGGTTCCTCCCCACAGCAGAGAGTCAGGGTTTTACAGCCCATACTTCATAGTTCCAAAGAAGGGTGGGGGGCTGCGGCCCATCTTAGATCTGCGTCGACTAAATCGAGCAGTCAAGAAGTTAAAATTCAAAATGCTCACGTTGAAACAGATTGTGTGTCAGATCAGGTCCGAGGACTGGTGTGTCACAATAGACCTAAAAGATGCATATTTTCACATCTCCATCCTTCCGCAACACAGGAAGTTCCTCAGGTTCGCTTTCGGGGGCGAAGCGTACCAGTATCGGGTTCTTCCGTTTGGCCTAGCACTGTCACCCCGCACGTTCACAAAGTGCGTGGATGCAGCTCTGGCTCCTTTGAGACTCCAGGGCATCCGCGTGCTGAACTATATAGACGACTGGCTCATTCTGGCACAGTCAGAACATCAGGCGGTCCAGCATCGAGATGCTGTGCTAGCTCATATGAAAAAGTTGGGGTTAAGGCTAAATGTAAAGAAAAGCGTGTTAGTTCCACAACAGAACACCACTTTTCTGGGCGTAATATGGGACACAAAGACCATGAGAGCATGTTTGGCGCCCGCCAGGATAAAATCGATCCTGGAAGCCGTGCGCAGGATAAGACTAGGCCAGTCACTCACTGTAGTACAGTTTCAAAGAATTTTGGGTTTGATGGCAGCAGCGTCCAACGTGATTCCTTTTGGCCTGCTGTACATGAGACCCTTACAGTGGTGGCTCAGGACCAGGGGGTTCTCCCCGAGGGGAAATCCTTTTCGCATGATCAAGGTCACGCGGCGATGCCTACGTGCCTTAGTTATGTGGAAAGATCCTTGGTTCTTGTCCCAGGGTCCGGTGCTGGGAGCTCCCTGTCGTCGCTTAACGCTAACGACGGATGCTTCCCTCATCGGTTGGGGGGCGACCATGAGTGGTCACTCAGCTCGGGGTCTGTGGAGCGACCATCATCTTTCCTGGCACATAAACCAGTTGGAGATGATGGCCGTGTTTCTGGCACTCAGACACTTTCTCCCAGACCTCAGGGGCCACCATGTGTTGGTTCGCACGGACAACACAGCGGTGGTCTCCTACATAAATCGTCAGGGGGGTTTGCGATCTCGCCGACTTTGGAAATTGGCACATCGAGTTCTGGTTTGGGCCCAGGGGAAGTTGCTATCAGTTCGAGCACTGTATATTCCGGGTTACATGAACAAGACGGCAGACTTTCTGTCGAGGCAGGGAGTGGTGCCGGGAGAATGGAGACTCCACCCCGAGGTGGTGGAGCTCCTTTGGAGTCGATTCGGGCAAGCTCAGGTGGATCTGTTTGCGTCTCGAGAGACAACGCACTGTCCCCTATATTATTCCCTAACGCATCCAGCCCCTTTGGGGTTGGATGCCATGGTACAGACGTGGCCGAGGTAACGTCTGTGTGCCTTTCCCCCCCTGGCATTACTACCAGGAGTTCTGGAGAGAGTACGCCGGGACGGGGTTCGGCTCTTATTGATAGCCCCGTTCTGGCCGGGCCGAGTGTGGCTCTCAGACATTGTGTCTCTCCTCGAAGGTCCTCCATGGGAAATTCCGGTCAGGAGGGACCTTCTCTCCCAGGCGGCAGGGTCGGTGTTACACCCGCGTCCGGAGCTATGGAAACTGTGGGCCTGGCCTCTGAGGGGGATCAGCTCATAGACTCAGGTCTTTCTACTGAGGTAGTGGAGACCATGTTACACTCTAGAGCTCCTTCCACGAGGAGGCTCTATGCCCTAAAATGGAGAGTTTTTGTTGCCTGGTGTACAGGCCAGTCTGTGAATCCAGTTGACTGCCCAGTTGGTTCAGTACTAGATTTTCTCCAAGAAAAGTTTTCTTCGGGGTTGTCTCCCTCCACCTTGAAAGTATACGTGTCAGCTATATCCGTCTATCACGTTCCTATAGAGGGTGCGTCAGTGGGAAGACACCCGTGGGTAACTCGCTTCCTCCGTGGTACTTTGAGGTTAAGGCCTGCGGCACGCTCGAGGGTGCCGACTTGGGATTTGGCCATTGTATTGGAAGGTCTAGCCCTGGCCCCCTTTGAGCCCATTGAAGAGGTTCCAGAGAAGTTTCTCACATTAAAAACTTTGTTTCTTCTTTCTATCTCTTCTCTTAAAAGAATCGGGGATTTACAAGCAATGTCAGTTGCTCCCTCGTGTCTTGAGTTTGCGCCTGGTATGGTGAAAGCGTTCCTGTTTCCGAAGGAAGGTTATGTGCCGAAGGTCCCCACTAATGTGGCGGGTCCAATAATGTTGCAGGCCTTTTCTCCGCCTCCGTTCCAAGACCAGGACCAGGAGAAATTGAACTTACTTTGCCCAGTTAGGGCTTTAGATGCATATGTCCACAGAGCTGCCCTGTGGCGCAAATCTGATCAACTGTTTGTGTGTTTTGGGTCCCCGAGTAAAGGGAAGCCTGCATCCAAGCAGACTTTGAGTAAGTGGATAGTTGAGGCTATATCACTTGCATATGAGTCGGCCGGTCATCCATCACCACTAAAGATCCGAGCCCACTCAACTAGGAGTATGGCTGCTTCTATGGCCCTATTGTCAGGGGTTTCACTTCAGGAGGTATGTGATGCGGCAGGGTGGTCCTCTCCGCACACCTTTGTCAAATTTTATAACCTGGATGTGGCTTCTACTCCGGGTTCTCGGGTGTTTTTAGTATAATGTGCACGACGATTTCACATATACAGGCACTTGAGGATTATGGCGACGTGGGTATTCAGTTCCCGCAGCGCTATACGCAGCGTTGAGTTCCCTTGAAAGGGAACGTCTCAGGTTACGTATGTAACCATGGTTCCCTGAGAGGGAACGAGACGCTGCGTCGCTTTGCCATACTCCCAGCATGCCTGTGACCAACTTGTTCGACCTATCAGAAGCTAGTGTTTGTTCGGTCCAGGGGTGCTTTATAGGTTCCTGGTCAATGACGTCACCCGCCTAGGACGTCTCGTCACGCCATTGGACTGATTTCACGAGTGCTTCATGACGCAATCACGCAGGGGCGTTCCCGCAGCGCTATACGCAGCGTCTCGTTCCCTCTCAGGGAACCATGGTTACATACGTAACCTGAGACGTTTAATTATGTAAAGTGCTGCGAGAAAAGCCTATACATCTAAACATCTCGTCACGCGCAGTATAGCCGGCTAGCCGAAACTCCTTCTTTATGTGTACGGGTGTGACGTAATGACGCAAAGACATGCTCGAATTTCCCGCGGAAACCCACCAGTACCACTGGAATTAAAATCATTATTACAAGCTAACCGTTTTGAATCTAGCTATGGCAAGCAGATAGTTTTGACCACTGGCAGAATAAGTTTTTTTTAATATAATTATTTTGGATTATTTTTAACTTAAAAAAGCTACGGACTGCAGCTTTAACAAAACTTTTTTTAAACGTGTGTTGAAATGGATGGCAAAGTAAAAGCCGAGACTCTTTGCCACCAAAACTCTTGGCCTTTGTTCACAAAAACAAGAGTGAAACTGGTTTTAGATCTAGTTTGGGTAAGTTATCACACCTCTCTTTGTCCTTTCATACATCTCAGATCCAAATCATCTGTTTATTTAACAAGAAACACTCCATGAAATTATATTATATATAATTATATTATAGATAATACCATACCACATTAAGTCTAGGGTCGTGTCATCAAGCACCAAAGAGAATGTCACATGTTTATGTGTGAGTGTTTGACAATGGCAAAAGAGTCCTGGTAGGTCAGTCACAAGATGAAAGAAATAAAAATCACAAAGTGAAATCAATCAGTTAACAGAAATATTGCAGTTATGTACATCTTGGCTGTTTCTCAAAGCTGAATGTGGGTGACAGTAGCTTCATTGTTGTGGGTGTCAAGTTAGCGGCATAAAATACAGCTATAACCTTTCCACCCACAGCAAACTCATCCCAAATATCTTTGATTATGGAGCAGTACAGGCCCTCAGGGGCCACAGGGCTTCCAGTTCAAACACTTTGGGCTCAGAAAGGGAAGCGTTGAGGAGAGCAGCCCAATAATAACTGTGGCGATGATGAGGGGAGTTAAGGAGAGTGATGAGGAGAACAAGAGATTACGCCGCAGCGCAATAACAGCCGCTTTGTCCCGCGTCCTCACACCCTCCAGACGGGTGCAAATGTCGATTTCACGCCAGCCTCGAGCGTATGTGTTTTTCAAAGGGCCAAGAATCAGCAGTTTGTCATGTGCGCTTAAATATAGCCCACAAAATGAAGCTCTACAAGGAGTCTCTAACAAGCGGATGATGGCTCATCGTACAATATGATTCCCTTGAGCTGAATGACTGAAGGGCTGAGCAGGATGAAGCATCCTCAGTCATGGATCCAGACGGCCCACAGGTCTTCCTCTGAGTGGAAAGTGAACACTTCCTCTGCTGAACCCTACAGCGCTGCACATTTCTCAAAGCACTGTTAGGGTTTTTAAAATCAGATGTAACTAATGTCATAGTACGGCAATTAGCAAGGAGTAAGGAGTTATCTTTTTAATTTCTCTCACATATTTTTTTTTCTCTATATTGTAAAGAGCAACATACAGTCGCCCCAAGAAGCATTTGGACACTAATGTCACGCTTAAATTGTTTGAATATCACTGCATTATACAACTGAGCAACGTTTAAAAAACGATACCTATATATTTTTTCAAGAGATACATTTATTTTCTACACTCTCCACATCTTCACACAATGTCCATTTATGCATTACCGACGGCAATGCGTGCATTCTTGTTTAAAGTCACCTGTCAGGGCCCGACAATAAGGACTGCCCTATGGCCTGCGGCCAGCATTAAAGATGCTACTGTTACTGATCCCAATCCCAGCTCTGAATTGTCACGAAACTTTATCAGTTACACGTGTTTTAAGCCTTGCCACTTTAAGGATTCACAAGAGAAAATACTTCAGTATTCGGGCGTGGTATGAGCAGTTTTCTGTGCGCACACATATTTTTTGCTTCTTTTGTGCTTGAATGGAAGTACAGACACAATTATATCAAAATGCGCACAAAAGTGTCTCCTGAAACAGAGCTGTTCCCACTTTGTCAGGACAATTTGTTTGTTTGTGGATCAGAATTTGTAGGTATGTCTTATTATTTGTAGTTGTGTTTTCTATTAACAGTTCCAATTCAACACAGTCTCATCCCAAGGCGTCATCTAACTGACGCTTCTGACCATGCGTCAACATGCCGACGCACACACCACCCCCCAAACGTCAACATGAGACGCTCATCCTCGGGCGTCATCAAATGCCGCGCACCCTTTAGCGTCAGTTAGATGACGCTAGCGAATGTCGTCTTGTGGTACCATCTCAAAGAGGCACAAAATCTCTTTCTCGGACCTTTACCATGGCTGTTCCCTGTTGGTGGAATGATCTGCCTAACTCAACAAGAGCTTCTGAGTCAGTAGCCACTTTCAAGAAACTGCTGAAGACATATCTTTTTCGGCAGCACTTGATTCAGTAGAATTAACACTTTCTCTTCTCTTCTATTATAAAAAAAAAAAAAAAAAAAAAAAAAAAAACTGCACTAAATTTGAACTGAGAGGGGTTATAGCACTTACGTATTGTTGTCCTACTGTTAGTTTAACTGCTTCTATTGTTCTCATTTGTAAGTCGCTTTGGATAAAAGCGTCTGCTAAATGAATAAATGTAAATGTAAATGTACGCTTCTGTTATGGGTAGGTTTAGGTCTGGGGTAGGGTTAGGATTAGACCACTAGGAGGCGCGTCTCATATTGACGCTCAAGGGGTACCCTGTGCGTCGGCATATTGACGCATGGCCAAACATGGTCTAAAGCGTCAGTTAGTTGACGCCTTGGGTGTGAGACTGGGCTGTCCAATTATAAGTTTTATGTTGTTGCTACAATGTAGACAAAGGGCAAAGCTTTGCCTCCGCTCGCCTGCAAACCAACATTAGTGTTGATAAAGTGTTTACTGTAAGCTCTCGCTTTTGTAAGACTGTTCGCCGCCACTTAGGAAAATTAACAATGGTTTTGTGATTGATTACTGTTTGTATTACCATAGTTTTCCGACAAGTATCATGATTATGGTGTATAACTTCGTATCTAAGAAAATTACCCCCCCCCCCCCCCCAAAAAAAACATACCACTCTGAAACATCCTGTGAAATCTGTGTTTGCAAAGTCTGTGCATGAAATCTGTTCTGCATGATCCTCTTAACATTCTTAAGTCTGAATCTGGCTTGAATTGGTTTGAAATTGACAAAATCCTTAATATTTACACTTGAGCAGATGAAAGTCGCAGTTATGGTAAGGGATGTGACATTTGCCGAACACGCGCTAACCGGTGCCAATCAGAACACACTGGGCCAGCTATCCAATCACAGGACATTTCGTATTTCGGAAGGATGGGCTTCATCGAAACAGGAACAATTGGCGCGTTCGAGCTGGACTAGAGAGAGAGGTGCTGTAATAATGTAAAATATGTATTTTAAAGTAAATAATGTAAGTATATATATATATATATATATATATATATATAAATATATATATATATATATATATACATATTTAAACAATCAAGCATGAAAGCATATTCTAGTACACCCCAAAAACAAAATCAAGACTTTGTAAAAGGGCATAATAGGACCCCTTTAATAAAATGTGGCCACAAATAACCTGTTGCCTTCTTGTCAGGTATTTTGCATCATTTCAATGCAACTGAACAAATCAAATCAAAGAGGATGACCTGACATCAGAGCTCGATTTACAATTTAATTGCACCTTTCTTCCGCTATCTTCACAAACAAGAGAGTATCTCCACACCACCTCCTCTGGTTGCCCCCTTTGCCCCACAGGTCTTGCCAGGGAACTTTAGCAAGACCTCCTGTGTTAATATCTTCTGATAGGATATCTCGGGGCTGCTGTGAGAAGTGATACTAAAAGTAATTCCAACTGAAACGGCATGACAAAGTGAATACTTTTTATGAGCTCTTCAGAGCTCCAGAGGCATAAGGCTGATAGACTGGAGTCCAGCCTGCAGTTGTTTATCTGGGTTCATGTGTCAGGGGCAGTGCATTGCCCTCAGCTACCCTCCTAATGGCCACTGGTCAGAAAACACTCAAATAACATCTCATTAGCATATCTTCTGTTTGAATCTGCATATTTGTCAACCGGTTGTGAATTTTTAATTTGTGCTTCATTATAATGCTGGTTTTAATTAACCCTGACTAATTTATTTAAACCTGGAGTGAAATTAAGAGTTTTTCTCAAAGACATGATTTACTTTTTTCTCATCATATTTCTGTAATGAACACAGAAATGCAGAAATCATGTAGATTTGGCAAAATAAACTAAGTAAATAAAACAACATAAAAAAACAAATAAACATGAGTTGAAATTATTAAATGTGGTGAAACTGATTTACCAGCAGTTTTACCTTCCTGTTACCATAATATGAATCATGTTTCTAATGTGTCTATTTTCAAGTAGATCTTAATATAACTACTGTAATTAGTATAACGTTAATGTGTACATAATAAGACTTAATTTATTTCACTTACACATATTTAATATTTAATTACACATACATAATATTTATCTGGCAATTTATATCTCTTTTTACATATAGATACAAATGTCCACAAATATGAAATTATATTTTCATTAAATTGTTTTATTATATTTTTAAATATGAAATGCTTTATTAATCTAAATACATTTTATCTTATATAGAATGAAAAAGGAATTAAACACTATATTATTGACAGACCAATGTGGTGCAAGGCCAATAGAGTTTTTATTTTAAATAGTTATTTAATTTCAGCAAATTGTTGATACTGACTTCAGATCAGTGAAATGGGATAGAGATATGGGTCATGCAAGTCTACAGAACAGAGAATGAGCTGCCCAGAACATCTTCCCATCTATGTTTAAGGTGCTTTCTGTGGGCATACAGCAGCCACATCAGCGGCTGGCAGTCAGACGGCCGTCTCTAATGGATTAACCTTGACAGGACATGCTTTTGAACCAGAAATTTACCTTTTACTCCTGCATGACTGTGTCCCTGCTGCACGGACTTCACTGTTCACTGGCTACGTGCATGTCTGCAGGCATGAGGCTGTGGCCCAGGCACTGACTGCTCTCTAAACATACATACCGGTATGCCAAACACACGCTCTGACCAATGGTCTTCAATAACAAGACTAGCTCAAGAACTAGCTCGTTTCCCGTACAACAACGTAACTTGATGCTTCACTACCATAGTACGATGCATCTATGAAGAAATCAGCTAGTCACGACTGTCTGTTTCCCGAAACCATATTGTTGCAAAGTGGTCGCCCAAGTTGGTTTATGACGTCACACAAGTGGTGGAGTAATAACTTATTTTAATGAAACTGTTGAGATCAAATTAATGCTAGATGTTATGATATAAATTACAGACATGGCATCTGAGGACTATTTCAAATTTTTCTCAGTTATTTCGCTTTATTTACAGATTCAATCATAGGCTCGGTTCTTACATAGTAGAGCATGTTCGCACAAGCGCAGTCTTCAAAAACGGTGCTGTAAATCTCTTGACAAACTCAAAGACGTAAATTACATTTGTATGTTTTCTAAATAAAAGATACAGATTGTACTGAATGTCAGCTTGCTTATTTTGCTCAAGATAAGGATTTATTAAGTCCACATGGCATGCAATCGAGAAACTATGCTTCTAACCACAGCTCGAGAGCTGTCGTTCCAACCACCTTTCCAACCAACTTTGCGATGCTGTTTGCGAATGTTCGTTGGAACGATGGTTTCGGGAAACATCGACTTGTTGAACTATGCTGATAACGACGGAACTTGCGACCATAGTTGGCTAACGATGCTTTCGGGAAACGCACCCCAGACTGGGTTATCAGTACCTCAGATCTCTGTGAGTTATACAGTATATTTATTTGTAGGTCTATAAGAATTTTTTGCTTTATTTTATTGCTTCTTTTGCAAGTTGCTTTGGATAAAAGCGTCTGCTAAATAACTTCACGTAAATGTATTTGTGGTGAGCAGGATGAGACAGAGGGCTGTGAGAGAACGTATCACTCACGGAGGACCGAAAGCATAAAAGGTGGAGCGAAGATCGTGAAAGACAAGAGAGGACCAGGCCTGGACTATTTTATTTGATGTTTTGTTTTATTATGTGTGGTGGCAGTCGCCCGTGAGGGGCTGCCGTCTTTACTTTCGTTTTTGTATTTGTTTATTTATTTTATAAAAAGTCTTTAAATGTTTGCCGGTTCCCGCCTCTTTCTTCCCACAACATCTACCCTCGTTACAGTATTATATATGATTTAATATAAATATATTGAAAAAAAGGAACAGCATTAAGTATTGTGCTGCTTGATGAGGAGAGTTTCTTTCGAGTGACTACAATTTTTTTTTCTCTCTGTTGGACAATATAATTGGCACACAAAAAAATTGGCAGCACTTTATTTTACAGTCTTGTTCTGTATGTATTATGTACTTAACTATAATTCTTACAATAACTGGCTAATTAGGTAATAAGCCTATTAACCCTAAGCCTAAAGGCCTGTTCACACCGGGACGAATTTCGCGCGCGATATTCACTGATGTTTAACGCCTCGTGACTAAACAAAGGGCGCCAATGTGAGTGTGCACACCGACGCGAAAAACGCCACGCGTAAAAGCGTCATTTTTTTAAAAACGCCTCGGGTTCGTTTTTTTGGTTTGAGATTGGCGCTTTTGCTCACGTGTCTGGAGCTTCTGAAGTTACAGTAAAACACAACTTGGGGGCGCTCAAACACATAACGGTCTTGCTGAGCACACATACGTAACGGCGAAGAAGATGCGCCAAGTAGCGTCCACACCATAGATATCCATAATAATGGCTAGATGTCTCGTCCGCGCTGCTGGCCAAATATGGCCTTTATTATGGATATCTATGGTCTACACTGCCGGGAAGAAATAAGACGAGGAAGATGCGAGGCAAGATGAATGTAGAGCTGCTGGTCTCGTTGGTGTCGGAACATAAAGAACTATGACAAACGCGACAGCGACTACAAAATAGGACTATTTTTGTTTTACATTAAGCGGCATCTAATGTCAGGGAATGAATTTGCATGTTCACTCGGCTCATCGCCGGCGAAAATCGCTTGGGTGTGAACACAAAAAACGCGTTGAAAAACGCTGACGAATAACGCGCGCCGATATTCGTCCCGGTGTGTGGGGCTTAACGCAACTGACCCTAAGCCTATATGTTCTCAGTACTTTCTTAACTAAACTGTTAGTAGTACTCTCTAAGTGCACATACTGTAAAATAAAGTGCAATCAAAATTGCTTATTTTGAAGAAGATTAATATCTAGAGATCAGAAATTTCAGAGATTTGGTAGTAGGATTTATCTGATTTAGCAGAGCAACTCCTCGCAATCATATAGTTTTGTACAAACTACGCAGAACACCTTTGCAACAACAAAGCAACTGCAAGTCCGTGGCTCGCTCCCCTCGGTAGAGTTTGCGTTTCCCTTAGATATTCGTGAATTTGTGTTCTTTTGTTATATCGCAGAGTTGTATCGCCCTTCGTGCCCGTCTGCTACGCAACTGCAACCACCCAAAACATCCTAGTTCCCTTTCGTTGTCACTCCGAGTTACGTCGGATGACGACGAATGGGGTTTCGCTTAGAAAGCCTATCAACTTAGAGTCTTAGAAAACGAGCCCCACCTAATGGGTATAAAAGGAGAACGCCGGCAATATGCAGATATTTTTTCGCTTCGGAGCCAAGTGTATGCTTCACTCCCAAAGCCATCCTGAGATCTTCTCTTCCTCTTCGAGACGAGCTTCTCTCCAGGTGTTGGTGTGACGGCGATTCTCACAAGTGCACATTCTCAGCGATCTGTGCAGTGATCTGCCAGTGTGTGTGTTTCTCCCTGGTCGCTTCAACACTCTGCGGAGATTTAATCCTCTCTAAAAGAGCAGCGCGTGGCACATCTTTTTAAAGATGCATCGCCCGTGCACTTCTGGTTGCGGTCGACTTCTATCCGACTCTGATGGGCACAATCGTTGCTTTGTGTGTTTGGGCTTAGAGCACGCTAAAGCAGCGCTTGTGGATGACTCAAGTATTCATTGCGGAAACATGGCCATCGCAACACTTCGGTCGAGACTCAATGATCTTGCAAAAGGGAGAGTCCCCTCATCCACACCCCGATCTACCGTTCCCACAGGAGCTGGTACTTTGGCTGGTGGCCAGGGTGACCTGAGGGTGACGGTGTGGCACAACCAACCGACGATTCGTCCTCGGGCCACATCCCCCACTCCAGTGTTGCAACCCGCGAGCCGTCCGCGGGCCGCGGGTGTCATTCGGCACTCCAGAGGAGGACGCGATGTCGATTGCAGCACCCGTCGGCGGCTAACCCCAATACCTTTCTTCCCGGATGTGCATGAGGAGGTCACAAGGTCCTGGAAGACACCCTTGTCTTCCCATGATCGCTCGGCGACCTCCTCCGCCTTTCCTCCCCTCGATCAGGCCGCTGCCAAAGGGTACACTGGGGTCCCCATGGTGGAACATTCTGTTGCGATGCAACTATGTCCGCAGAGTGCTTCTTCCCGTGGTGACCCAAAGCACCCCTCCAAAGCCTGTAGGTTTTCGTCTACCCTGGTGGCGAAGTCCTATAGAGCCGCGGGGCAGGCAGCCGCCTCTCTTCATGCCATGGCCACTCTGCAGGTCTACCAGGCCCAGATGCTCAGGGACATGCACGAGGGGAGGACTGACCCAGGGCTCTTTGATGAGCTGCGTGCCGCCACTGACCTCACTCTCCGGGCGACGAAAGTGACCGCACACTCCCTGGGCCAGGTGATGTCCACTAACGTGGTCCAGGAGAGACACCTGTGGCTCAACCTGGCTGATATGCGGGACGCCGAGCGAACTCGTTTGCTCGACGCTTCCATATCCCAGGCTGGCCTCTTCGGCGGCACGGTTGAGGACTGCCAGAAGCAGACTGAGGCTATCAAGTATATTCTGCCCCGGCGGCCCGCTGCTGCCTCCACCCAGCCGCCGGCACAGAATCCTCAGCCTGCTCGCCGCCGAGGGCACCCTCCTGCCGCTCCCGCCCCTCCCGCACGGCCCCAGCTGCAGCCTTCACCCGGGCTGCATCGTGGAGGTAGCCGCAGGAAGGCGCCACAGCCCTCTCCAGCCCCGCGTCCCGCTAAACTCCAGGCCAAGCGGCGCTCCTGAGACGGGCTGCTCAGAGATGACCAACAGTTCTTCCCAGAAGATAGTAGCAGGGCCACTACTTCCCCCGGTGGAGGGCCGGGGGAGAATATGGCATCCGCAGCCGCGGCAACGCCGCTCGGTTTGCTTCATATGAGACCACTTCAGCACTGGCTTCGCGATCGAGTCCCGAGGTGCAACAAGGCACGCTCCGAGTACCAGTTACTCTGACCTGCCGTCAATCCTTCACCCCGTGGACGAACCTCAGCATTCTACGGGCAGGAGTGCCCTTAGACTGAGTTTCCAGGCATGTTGTTGTCTCAACAGATGCCTCCACCACGGGCTGGGGTGCCATGTGCAATGGACATGCTGCCACGGGCTCCTGGACAGGACCCCGGCGCCTATGGCATGTCAATTGCCTCGAGTTGCTGGCAGTACGTCTCGCTCTGCACCGCTTCCATGCGTTGCTCAAGAACCAGCACGTACTAGTCCGATCAGACAATACCGCGACAGTAGCGTACATCAACCGACAAGGTGGTCTACGCTCCCGCCGTATGTCGCAACTCGCCCGCCACCTCCTATTATGGAGTCAGAAACATTTGAGGTCGCTTCGAGCCATTTATATACCGGGAGACCTGAACTGTGCAGCCAACGAGCTCTCACGGCTTCAGCCTCTTCCTGGAGAATGGAGACTCCATCCCCAGTCGGTCTAGCTGATTTGGGATCAGTTCGGGGACGCACAGGTAGACCTGTTTGCCTCCCACGACTCGTCCCATTGCGTCCTGTTTTATTCCCTGACCGAGGGAACGCTCGGCACGGATGCACTGTCGAACAGCTGGCCGTGGGGCCTCCGCAAGGCTCACTTTTCCCCCAGTGAGCCTTCTTGCACAGACCCTGTGCAAGATCAGGGAGGACGAGGAGCAGGTCATCTTGGTCGCACCTCATTGGCCCACCCGGACCTGGTTTTCTGAACTTGTACTCCTCGCGACAGAACCTCCCTGGCCAATTCCTCTGAGAAAGGGCCTCCTTTCTCAGGGACAGGGCACCCTATGGCACCCTCATCCCGATCTCTGGAACCTCCACGTGTGGCTCCTGGACGAGGCCACACGAGGCCACACGAGGAGCCACACGACGAGGCAGTTTTGAGTACCCTACCACCAGCGGTGGTGGCTACCATCACTTCCGCTAGAGCATCGTCCACCAGACATGCCTACGCGTTGAAGTGGAACCTCTTTGTCTCCTGGTGCTCTTCTCACCGAGAAGACCCCAGAAAATGCCCGATCAGTGTCGTGCTTTCCTTCCTGCAAGAGGGGTTGGAGCGAAGGCTGTCTCCCTCCACCCTGAAAGTCTATGTTGCCGCTATCGCCGCACACAAAATAGAAATTTTGCATGCTCAAAGTCTAGCATGACTGTGAATTCATTCTGAGCTGATGGTGGCGCTAAAGGGTTTGACTGGGAGACAACTGAAGGTTTTACAACTTTCCTCCAAACCAGAAAGACTCTAAGGGTGCTTTCACACTGGCAGTTTAGTCCGAAACGGGGCACAGTTCACATGAAAAATTGGTAATGTGAAAATTGTCATGCGAAGCTGAGACCACTGTGGTACATATTCATCATACATATTCAACTTCATTATCGTAGAGATAACAGTCACTACTTCAAACAATGGGACAAGGGCACTGTGAGCCATTAAATACAAAAGGTGATAGCCTCAGTTACCAGGCTCATTTGAGAACAGGAACTGGAAGAAACCTCATACTAGAAACTTTGCTTAAAGGGGTCATATAATGCCATTTTTGTACAAGCTAATATGATTCTTTGGGGTCTAAATTAAAAGTTTGTAATATACTTTAATTAAAAATTCTCATTAGTATTGTAAGAAAACACTTATTTTACCTGGTCAAAAACAGCTCTGTTTTCAGCACGCCGTTTCAGTGCATATGACTTTAAATGATCATGAGCTTTGCTGACTCCGCCTCTCTGTTCTGTGTGTACACCAGAGCTCTGGCGTACACCATTTGTAACTCAATAACCATAACGCGTTGTTCAGTATAAACGTGGGATTATGAATTATATTGAGAATGTCATACTACATAGAAAACATGCCGTAATGTACCCTGAGTGTAAACCTTAGACGCATTCATTGTGAAGCGTGCAGCTAGCGATTTGCAAAGATTAATATATTAATATAAAGTTAAATAAAACGTTACACTCACTTCCGTTCTTCTGGAGATTCAGCAGTAGGGGTGGGCGGTATGACCAAAATTCTATTTCACGGTATGACTAATTTTATTTCACGGTAACGATATATTTCACGATATAGTTATTTATGTAGTTATTCTCGAAAAATCAACAAAAAGGGCTTTGTATAATAAATAAACCCAAATAGTTTAGAAATGAAAAGTACTTTACATTGTTTTCTGTTTCTCATTTGGTAAATTATTTATTTGGTAAACTATTTAGATAGCTAAATATAAACAAAACACACTCATCAACTTTTAGATGAACTACCCCCAACTGATTGATATTAAATACAACTCATAGGTGCAATTAAACTTTAAATAAAGTGTTTCTGAATAATTTTTCAATCTCATGTTATGCTTTACTTCATCAATCACTTTATAATATCTGAATATTTTATATTGAACTATTCTATTAATTATTTCCTTTTAATTTTGTAGGATAGTTATGTTTAAATGTGTTCCCCGGTACATTTTTGTCATGTCTGCTTATAGGCTACACTGCGTTTTGAAGGGGCTTGTTTAGCTCTTTTTGTGATATCTGGCAACCCGTCACCCTGCGCTTTAATCAATAGAAGTTCAGAAGTGACTAGAAGGAGAGCAGCAGTTTGAAAACCGAACAGCAGCTACTGTTAGTGTTGACAAAGTAGCCTAGTTTAAATTATACACACCTTGTAACTGCGTCATTATTTGACCATAGCCCGGTGAACACCGCGCTCCCTCTCAGTGCGTGCGCACGCGCGTGTCTTCTGCATCAGTAAATGCGATCGGTTAATTTGAGATTCAAGTTGTAATCACGTATCGAATCAAATGAAGATTTTATCAGCTGGTTCGGTGGCCAATTGTTTGGAGTTAGATATAACTCGCGATGCATATTTAGTAATGTTGCCCCAGATAGGCTACAGGATTATACATTCACTTTAACAAGCAGGTTGTTCATTACCACGGGCGGCAAACTGTTTGCGTGTTTAAAAACTAAACATAAGAGACGGAAAGATGCAGATAACTACACATTATTTAAGGTTATTTATATTCGTTACGATATTGATGAACTGTTGTTGTCCAGCTTTCCTCGTTGCGAGTGTGCACTCTAATCTGTAGGCTATGGGTGCTGCACTGCTCTAGTTAACTGCTCTGCTCCTTTCCCCCCGAAAATATCACGTTAACAACAACAACCCTTTAGAAAATGTAATTCCTTTGTGGATCATCTTGATCTGCTTTCTCCGTGTTTCTTTTTACAATTCGCTGTGTTTCAGTCTCACGCACGTTGCACGCGAGTTAACCACGCCCACTTATTTGCATGTCGCGGTATACACGGAATAAAAGAATCTGTCACGGTTGACATTCTCTACCGCGGTAACGATATATACCGTCATACCGCCCAGCCCTATTCAGCAGGAACACGAATATCTGGTACCGATCCATTTTTCATGAGCAGCAGCTTAGCAAATCCAGCTTTATACTGATCCTCGTCTATAAAGCAGTCTGGTGAGAAATGATTCGCGCAAACATGAACGCATTGACGTTGCTCGTGGGGAATATTCCCTTCGAAAACAAACACAGCCACTGCGTCTTCAGCGGTTCGGATTTAGGAACATTAAAATGACTGCTGTGTTCGTTATTACACCCAAGAACAGAACACCACAATCGCTTAGACGCCATTCTGCTCATAGACAGTGCTCCAGCATATCAACAATGACCGCGCCGGTCCTAGTGATGTGTCGTTCATGAACGATTCGTTCATTTTGAACGAATCTTTAATATGACTCGGGACTACCGAGTTACTTGTCTCAGAGAGTGATTCGTTCATTTTGTGTTGATCGCGCATGCGCATTGCGCAACATATGGTTTCTGAATCTGTACTGGAAATGATTAGTTCATCTCTCTCGAGTTCGGGTTCGGGACGGGTCCGAGTCTTTCGTTCTTCCTGTCAGTCCCATAGAGGCTATGCTGTCAGTACCGGAAAGAGTAATGATTAGTTCATCTTTCGAGTCTCGAGTTCGGGTTCGGCCGGGTCCGAGTCTTTCGTTCTTCCTGTCAGTCCCATAGAGGCTATGCTGTCAGTACCGGAAAGAGTAATGATTAGTTCATCTTCTGAGTCTTCGGGTTTGAGTCCTTCGTTCTTTTGTCACGTGACTTGTCACCGTATTGAATAGCCTACTAATTCACAACCTTTTTACAAACAAGCACGTAGTTAATGTATAATATAATAGTAGTTAATTAATGTATAATATATAATAAAACACACCACAGATGGACAAGAAACATTTAAAGAAACGGACAGGGACAATAATAAGATGGAACTTTTATTTTTCAGATAATGTTTATTTCACATATTTTGTATTTTAATTCCTAAATATAAAACAATATACATTCAGACGCAGTCAATAATACGAATGTAATATTGTATTTGATGCGAGATACCAGCGGTCACGTGACAAAAGAACGAAGGACTCAAACCCGAAGACTCGAAGAAAATGAACTAATCATATCTCTTTCCGGTACTGACAGCATGGCCTCTATGGGACTGACAGGAAGAACGAAAGACTCGGACCCGGCCGAACCCGAACTCGAGACTCGAAAGATGAACTAATCATTACTCTTTCCGGCCCTGCTGTATCACACACGGCACGGCCCAGCAGACAGATCAGAGTCAGACACTGACGAGTCGACAACTAACGTCTCGAGACACAAGAGGAGGAGAACAAACCTGATAAATATGAAGTTGCAAAGGAAAGAACGTCTCGGATGAGGAGGTGAGGTGAACTAACAGAATCAGACTGCAATAGCCTGAACTTAAAACCCAACAACTAATCAAAATTACAACAACTAATCTAATTTGGCTTTGGCTGCATTACCCTATAATTTATTTTTATTCTTTTTACAAATGTAATCAACATTTTCGTAAGTTCTAGATGTGTTGGGATATTTAACATGCCATTTTAATTATATTATGCTGAAATGAACGAAATGAACGAAATGACTCGAAAAAAGATTCGTTCATTTTGCTGAACGAGACTCAAAGATCCGAGTCAGTAAAATGATCCGAACTTGCCACTACTAGCCGGTCCGCGCAGACTATGATTGACAGCTCTCTCATGGAGCTGATCTCACCCGCGAGGGCGGGTCTGTGTTGAGACGCTCCTGTCAATCAACAATCGTGGGAGGGGCTTCCGAGCGTGTGACGTCACACGGTCGAACGGCTCGATTTGAGGCAGGGGAAAACATATAAGGAGATTAAAACAAAACCACTGGATGGATTTTTATCATTATATGATGGTTGTGTACATTTCAGTACAATCAACTTGTAAAAGTGCATGCACCATTATATGACCCCTTTAACAGAATAATTCATCTGATGTCATCACCTTTCCCTTAAATCTAAAATACAATGTATTTCATCTTCGTCGTTTATGTGATTTTATGTCAGGATGTAGGATCAGCAGATCTTAAACAGAATCTTAAATATGTAATCCCAATAGTGTAATCGTGCAGAGGGAGTGCAATCAGAGTGGCAAATCAAAGGCTTGCAACCCGCTGTCTGCTCAAGAGTCTGTTTGCAAACAGCAGAAAGCCCCCTTCATGAAACCCATAGACAGTCAACCCAAGTGTCATTCACTCTGCTGCGTAAATCACAAAAAAAAAAAAAAAAAAAAATTATATTGACCCACTGCCTGTTTTCTATCATGTGCCGTGCACATTTGTGATGACATAAGGGACACCAGGGACTCGGACCACAGCAAACATCCCCAGTGTGAAAGCCCCCTAAAGATAGAGGAAATATTTTGATTAAAAAAAATAATAATTGCAAGCAACAACTATGCACGGAAGCAACATAAATTATAATATAAAATACAATACAATACAAATGAATGTACAATACAAAACCCCCCACAAACAAACAGCTTAAGTAAAAATGTATAGATTCAAAGGTTATGAGCAGATCTGATTTACACCAACAGACCATTTTCTTTACCTGTAGTTGGCGTTGTTCCTAATTTGCACTGAAAAGGAAAAAATCTCAAGACTTGGTCAAAATGACAATGATCAAGTTTATATAAAAATATATAGATATATTATATAGACTCATATGCCATTATTGCTGTCAAATTTGCGTTCATGAGCATGCAATACTGTATAGAGGACATTAGTGCCTTGGAGCAGTGGTTTCCAACCCTGGTCCTGGAGTACAACTAATACTGCACATTTTTGATGTCTCTCTTTAGACATACCCAACTGAGGTCTTGGGCCTTGTCCACACGGACACGGGTATTTTTATAACCGGAGTTTTTCCTACAGCGTTTAAAAAAAAAATCCCGTCCACACATGCTCGGTCTCCGTCTACATGAAAACGCAAAAACACGCTATCAAGCGCGATCAAGAGCATGCCACGCCAGCAGGCGGCGATATAAACCTTAACCGTAAAGCCACATTGGCCAATCAGAAGCGCAAATCTGACGTCAAACACAGCGGATAACGGCACACACTCTGACGTCGCAAGGCAAAAACCCTGGTTTCACTGTCTACACGACAACACTGTAACCGGCGTTTCTGAAAATCCTCACCCTGGCAGGGGTTTTCAAAAATGTTCGGTTTCAGGAACGGCCGAACCGCGTAAAAAAAGTCACAGTTATAAAAATACCCGTGTCCGTGTGGACAGGGACTTGGAGTCTTTACTAATGAGCTGATGAGTTGAATCAGGTGTGTTTGATTAGGGATACATCTAAACTGTGCAGTGCTGGGTGTAGGCTATTCCAGGACCAGGGTCCAGAACCACTGCCTTATGCCTAGTAGGGTTCCAAATTTGCAATCTTAGTCTCTCCTCAAGGCTTGTGCCTGATCTCGCAGAAGGTGTTATACAGTTCTAGGGGCTGTTATATGTCTCCCTTATTAAAGAACAATAATGCAGACTCCTACAGATATAATGAATACCAATGCACTTTCTATGCTTGGCCCCTAATCTCTCAAGATCCACGAGGACAATTTAATGTCTTTAACCCCCCCCTCTGGTACCCTCAAGCCAAATCCATAACCCCTTAAATGAGAGTCTCAATGCACACATGGTGCACAAGGAACACATATCCCTCTCAGGAGTGTGTTTCATACAGCTGGGACAGGGTTCCGTGCATCAGTCTATTTCTGGAAAAGTCTGTCATCCGTATCAGTGTTAAGGTGCCATCACGGTGCCTGGGGTCACACACATGTACTTTAGCACCTTTTAAATCAGACGCCTTCTGTGATTGATGAAGTGAACAAGGAGCATTTTAAAGACTCTGTACATAGACTCACACCTGCGATCCTTCCGACTTATTGCAGAACATAGGTAAGAGTGTAATACAAAGGCAAAGCACGAGATAAAAGACTGCTCTTTACTGAGCCATTGCACATTAAGTAAGAGTGACAGGGCTTTGATCCCAGTGTTTAGCTCAGAATACCTCATTCCACGATAATATGCATAGCTGCATATGTAAAATGCTTTTGCCTCTTAGACATATTAATTCGCAGACTCACAAATGTTTTTGACAATTACATTGCCTCAAGTGGAGCATTTCTACCTAAATTTGCTTCTCGCCATTCTAAAGTAAAGCTATTAATTTTGTGTGGATGCGTTATACCACCATGTAACTTTTTCCTCTTCCTGTTTTGCTTCAGTCATGTAATTGCAGTAGACAATCAGATGCCTACTTTATGGGTGCATGGTAGAACTGTCACTTCCTGTTGGGTGCAGATAACACGGGAGCTGTCACAACCACTTACTCTGCGCTAATGCGCCCCACGCAGAGCTGATAGTTTCATTGAATCAATCAGGGTCTTCTGTTTTCCCAGCTTCACATCTCTCTTGGCATGCAGCTCTTTATCTTGTTAACAAGACATAATGAACAGTTGGTGAAAACTTCAGGCACTTCAGGGGACATGATGCAAACAAAATGCGAGAGCAGCCTTGCAAAGTCAATGTGTATCTATCTATTCATTGTGGTCTGTAGCTGTGTCAATGATCATTCAAGTAGAATTCTTGTTACAGCACTCAACTTTTGAGAAGTACTACACAGTTGTCTTGATGTGCTACTTAAAGTCTCTTCGCTAAGATCCTTCTGCATCAAAAGAAAGGCATAATCAAAGTGTCCTAGTGCACCTAGGGTTGCTACTCTTTGCTCTTCCTGAAGTCCCTGGAGCCTTTTGGGAAAGCAATAGGTGGTTTGTTGACCTTGTGGCATGCTGTGAGACAAACCGCAATTGGAAAGCTAATGCCCCAAACCTCTTGAACTTTGTCTTCATTAGAAATGCAAGGCGAATGAATTGCCAGAATTCAATGAAAGAGCAGACGCGCAACTGAAATAAAAGAAGTCTGCCCATGAAGAGTGGATTCCCTTCTAACTTTGCATAGAGGACAAAGGTCCAAATTAATTGGAGTGTCCTATACCTCCTGCTGTGGATCTTTGTGACTTCAACTTAGAGCTAAAGCTAACACAACCTCTTGCCACCTGAACCAATGTTTGAAAAACGTGGAAGTCTTCAGTTGAAATCTCTTTAAAGACCTCCATTCAGGAACATCTGCTACATGTGGTTTGGTCATCTTTTGTAGACGTGAAAGAGGCGATAAATTTCATCTTGATGAGGGAAGACTCTTTTAGATTAGCCGCCCAATTAAATCTGGAGACAGAAATAAACAGGCAAACAGAGACTCCACTGTGGATATCTCCATTATCTGGTCACAAGGCCTGTTCTGATGACTGCAAGATTTCTGTCGCTTCTTCAGTTTGCACTTCCACAAACACACATTGCTTTGTTCCGCTACAGTTCTTCTATGGACACACTGAATGTCAGATGGAAATTCTTTGAATTCTGCAAAAAATGGATTGTGTCATATAACCAGAAGGAGGACTTATAAAAAAATAAATAAAAGGACACATAGTTCTGTTTTTCCTTTTTCATTTATTGGCACAGGACAACATTCTGTTGACATTAAAGAACACAAACTTGAGCTTGAGAACAGCAGACGTTTCATAAAGAAGGCTTACAGGAAAGGAAGTATAATAAAAAGAACAGAGAGATCTTTTTGTCAGCATATGCACAGCAGATAAGTAAACGTGCAAAAACACATCTCCCTTTCATAAGAAGAGGATTTTCAACCATAAAGGCTACGGAGAGAGCAGCTCTAAATCAGATTGGCCACATGTTGTACATTGTATGAAGCACTTGGTTTCCCAAAAGATGTTTTGAGTCACCGGTTTAATGATCAATGAAGCTGCTATGTTCTCAGAAACAAGTCTCCTGGAACTGGAAAAAAACATTTTTGTTCATTTTGTGCCTTGAAAGCACAAGCAGACCCTTCTATGCTCCACAGTGACACTCAAAAACATTTTGAACATAGAAAACCTTTGATGCAGCCAGTGATATAACACAGAAGTGGATTAAGCAGTTGAACACTTGACATGTCTAAAGAAGCTATGGACACCGCAGAAGGGGATTTTGGGGAAAATGACACACTGGTTGTGGATGGAGTGAAAAGCGCATGAAAATCCGATTACACCAGTGCTGTCTGTGTGGCTACAGCTGGTAGTCTGCCCGCTGCCCCAGAGCAACAACATGCCATCCTGTCAAACCCCAGACTACTGCCCACACCAGCGCTGACACTACGAGAAAGAGATGAACAGCGGAAGAAAATGACAAATGAGGGAAGATTTGTGTGGGTTCAAAAGCAGCATTAGGGACAAGTTGGACATTTCTTTCAATATTATCTTAGTCGAATTAATGACAACCTTATCTGAAAAAGCAATTAATAAATGTATTTATTTTAAATATTCATGTTATTATTAAAATTAAATGCTGTACCATTAACACCACAGTCACTATTCTCATTGAGTCACTCTAATCCACATGAATTTAACTTCACTCATGCAAAATTAACATATAAAAAAACATGACTAGTGGCCATGAACCAGCTTGCAAAAAACACAAAACAAAAAAGACCAGCTTTACTTGTCCTGGCTGTTTGGGTTATCGTCGGGATTGTGGAGTAAAACGCAAAGGGACAGCTCTGTGTGTTAGTTGAGCTTTGATACGGTGACCTTAAGGTCTTGCTTATTTGACATCCCAGTTATCAAAACTTTCAGTGGTGACCACTCGGGTAAACTCTGTTCCTCAGAACCACCACAGGAGGCAAATGGTGTCGTATGCCTGGATAGTGCTGGATGTGATCAAACCACCTGGTGACATTCAGATAATGCTCTTTCTCCAGTATAGACAATTCCACCTAAGAAGAAGTGAGGACAAACATGAGATGGTGAACATTAAAGGTAAAACCAATGTGTATAACACTACAGAGACATCCAATATAGTGCCTACAAAAAGCTTTTACCCCATTAGGCTTTGTTGTTTAAGAGTTTATCTAAAATAATTGCAACATTATATATACTATATTATATACAGCCTTTTATACAACTATAAAATGTCAAACAAAAACCTTCCATAAG
This sequence comes from Rhinichthys klamathensis goyatoka, assembly GCF_029890125.1. NCBI lineage: Eukaryota > Metazoa > Chordata > Actinopteri > Cypriniformes > Leuciscidae > Rhinichthys > Rhinichthys klamathensis. The sequence goes on along the minus strand of NW_026606607.1, from coordinate 379,606 downwards.
TATTCACTCTCTTTAATATGGCAGAATGTGTCAATTACACTACCGATCAAAAGTTTTGGGAACGTTAAGATTTTTAATGTTTTTATGTCTACTCATTTGATTAAAAATACAAATAATATTATTGAATATTATGACAATTTAAAATAACTGTTTTCTATGTGAATATATTTTAAAATGTATTCCTGTGATCAAATCTGAATTTACAGCATCATTACTCCAGTCTTCAGTCACTTTAATTTATATAGTGCTTTTTACAATACAGATGGTTTCAAAGCAGCTTTACAGAGATAACAGGAATATAAATGCAAAAAAGTTTGTTTCCAGAAGAAAAAAACGTCACAGTCCAGCTTAAGTAAGTTCAGTGATGTTTCTTTTTTTTTTGGTTGAAAAAAAGTTATTAATTTAGTTCATTTATAAATATATAACCGCTCTGGAGTAAACTGTAATGTCATCATCGTCCAGCTCAGTTCAGTTCTTGTATTATAGTGTCAATACAGGCAGATCAATATTATTGTTGAATATTAAATTAAATGTTAAATTTCAGTGTCACATGATCCTTCAGAAATAATTCTAATATGATGATTTGATGCTCAAAAAACATTCATTATTAGTATCAATGTTGAAAACAGTTATGTACAATTTTTGTTCACGATTCTTTGATGAATAGAAAGTTCAAAAGAACAGCATTTATTTGAAATATAATCTTTTGTAACATTATAAGTGTCTTAACTGTCACTTTTGATCAATTTAATTCATCCTAGTATTGCTTTTTTTATTATTAAATAATAATAATAATTCTTACTGACCCCAAACTTTTGAAGGATAGTGTTTAATGTTATAAAACCTTTCTATTTCAGATAAAAGCTGTTCTTTTGAACTTTCTATTCATCAAAGAATCCTGAAATAAAAAATTCTATTTTTTTTGCAGGCATTAGTATTCAATTTGACATGACAAATGCCAAACAAGTTCCTTTGTTGTTCAATGTTTTACAACAGTAAAGCATGAAATCTACAGAGTGGTGAATACATTTTTTAGACACTATGTCTAACTGACTTTATCTCCAGGCAGTTTAAACTTAGTGACACACTTAAACTTAGTGTCATTGCCTTCTGTCAGTCATTAGTCAGTCAATTATAAGCACTGACATGTGAAGATGTGATATTCTACTCTCTTTCTCTCTAATTCTCATTTCATCCCTCTCTTCCGGTCTCAATGGGCTCCTTCAGGCTCCTTAAACTTCCTTGGCTGCTGTCCTGGGAAATGACAGCACTATGCGTCTCATCTTTCTGCTGTGTCAGGTTTCTCCTGTGCTTGAAGCGTCTTACTGTTTTAATTGGAACTCTGCATCACTTCTCTCAAACGACTGAAGTTCACCGCTGAGGGACTTACAACAATGTGGTGAATGCCGTAATACATGAGGATGTCTGCCAGGGTGAAGATGTTCCCAGCCAGGTAAACTTTATCCTCCAGGTATTGGTTAAGTTCCTGCAAGGGAAGTATAAAATGAGGTGACTCTGGGCCTGCTGTGCTGCCAAAAATGATTGGAGCGCTTCTGACCATCATGCAAAAGAACAGGAATAAAACTTGAGATGCATTTAACACTGACAGTCTCACAGCTTGCTTTAAACAAAGCACATTATACGATACACTAGCGCATGACAATTGGTTCACGAATAGTATATTACGATCACCAACATATAAAAGCAATGGTAATATTAAAACACCATTGTTCCAGTTAATGTTCAATTCAATTCAAATTTATTTGTATAGCGCTTTTCACAATACATATTGTTTCAAAGCAGCTTTACAGAAAGTGCATTTCAGATTGCATTACTGTGTCTTAAGAGATTTTACAGTTTAACAGGGCTCCAGATTGCGAATAAAATAAGCACAAACTAGACTTTGCAACAATTTAAAATCTAACCACTACTGGTTTATTTGCATCAACATGTGGTTTTATCAGATTGACCCCTTTGAGGAGATGTTAGTTAATTGCATATTTAAATTGCATGCCATTGTCTCTTTCCCTGCTATATGGCATCTTTCTGTTTTCCGCTAGTTAAGTAAAGGTCCACTGTATGTCGTGCTTAAGAACACCAATTTCTGTAGTAAAACCACTGCACAACCTGTTTGTGGCTTATTGCTTTGAGGGCTTTAAAAGTGACTCATCTGATCTACTTTAAAACTGGATCCATCTGCATTAAAAAAGCCAATTGAGAATGGATGACCATCTAAAGGCTAGAGGCATTCAAACACTTCAGTGAAGGTAAAATTAATTGTAATATATATTGTAGTTTTAAGGGTCTCTGATTGACGGAGTTTAGGCAGACAAGTGCGTGTGCTTGTCTGAGTGTGTGTAAAAGAGTGGCTCATCTGAACACTGTTCACTGCCTCCATTAGCCCTCAAGACGATGTGCTGTATTGTGCACAAGTGCTGAAGATGCTCCTCCTGTCCCCTGAGACCTATACACACACACACACACACACCACCCCCGCTGTAGTATCCAGGCTTTGGAAAGTTTCACATCAAACTCACAGTTGCTCTGTTCGAGAAAGAGTGGATGGACAGCCTACAGACACTTCTGTGTTACGCTGCACCGTGTTGAGTTATGAGACGTTGGCCTAGGGGTTTATATATTCTCTCTGAAATGAAGCTTAACATTGAACACAGTTCTGCACACAACTGTACAAAGTGATATGATTGTATTAAAACTAGTGTCTACTACGGTTTAGATTGTCTGGCGCAACAACAAAAAAATCCACTTTTGGATTTTTGGATACTTCTTTCATCATTTACTCACATTCGTGTCATTACAAACTCGTAGGACATACTTTCATGAATATATTTTTTAATAAAAAGCAAGTATGGTTGAGTTTACCTTTGAAATGACATGATGGTGAGTAAATCATGACATAATTATCATTTTTGGTGACCCAACCCTTTAGGGGCCGATCACGTTCTTTATTTCAAATGTAGGAAATGTAGGTATGTTATTTTCCAGGCGCGCCAGGTCATGTGAAAAAAAAAAAAAAAAAAAAATCAATCAGCTTCGGCCTTTCCATAACAACATCGAAAGCTCGGCCGAACAGCTGTTCATAGCTGTACAGGGCGGGTTTTTATATATCATCTCCATAAATATATCTAGTAGTAAAGATAATGCAAGGGCTAGAAATCAATTAATCCTTTGCTGATATTTCCTCGTCATCATGGAGAGCGCAGTTCATGGTTGCATTTTTATATTATCTAATATTTATATATAATATTATATATATACATAAACAACATTTATATTGTTATTTTGTAAGAAATCCCTATTAGGTTACATGGCACCAGATGTGGGCCTCCATGCCCATATCTTATACCATATATAATATGAGTAGAAGCCCACATCAATGCTTTTTCAGGGGGCCCAGAATTTAATAGCAACGGCCCTGATCTTAGGAGGTGGTCTGAGTATGGTTCGCTTTCAGCCATCAACCACTGAATTGGACTAGATCCAAAGAGTAACAATATGAACACAGAGGAGACCCCATTACTTCTTAAGAGGACCAAAAAAGGACATGATAACTGGGTTATTTTCCCCTTGGTTTACCTTCTGGTCCAGTTTAAGGGGTCTAAAGTGTGAAATCACTAGAGGGATGTCCCGATCCGATCCAGAGCATCGGTATCGTGCCGATACTGGCCCAGAACTTTAGAACTCTAGAACTCTAGATCATAAAAAAAAATATGATCCGATACCATATCCAACAATCCTTGAATATTAGCAAATCCCTTGCTGCGACATCCAGTTAAGCGGCGCAGCCTGCAGATTGGGCGGTTTTGCAATCTATTTTGCGGGCAAAAATGAGTTTAGGTGTGTGGATAAAAAATTGGGCTGGTTTCGGATCAGTTCGGCGGGTTTTTGTAGCTCAGTCTCTCTCTCTAAGTCTCTCTCTCTCTCTCGTGCCCCCTAAACTCACAACAGACACTCCCTCCCACTACCTTCGGTGTACTAAAAACACGGTTTTGCAATCAGTCTCCTCAGTTTATAAACCGTAGGCTGTAAACTGTAGACACAAGATATTGACGCATATATATGGAAGTAAAATAATGTCAAATGTTTTTGAAATAAAAAGCCTGTTGAATTGCACTACTTGAAAAAAAATAGGCATTGCATTAACCATGCTTGCATTTTAATGCATTGTATTTTTAGGGCTTGCATTTTTATGGGCTGAAATTGAGCATGGTTGAATATTTAAGCTGTGAATATTTCAATTAAAAACATTTCAAACACATTTTCATTATTAAAAATTCAATAATCCATATTCACCATTCATATTTCATTTCCAAAACATTCAAACTGTTTAAAAATACAACCAATAATATTCAACAGGCAATTTTCGGTCCATTTTATTTCGCTTTGCAAATTCGCTTCCACAAATTCAGTGGTTCAAATTCGACAGTAAATTCAACATTGACGTCCAGGAACTGCAGGAAAAGCAGAAGATTGCCGAGCATACTCTCCATCTGCTGTTAGTCGACCTCACCATCAGATGGTGCAAAAGCGCTTGTTGTTGACGAAGACATTCATTCATAAAATGGAAATGATTATCTGACAGTATATGCGGAAAAGATGATAAACACATAAAAGCTGTGTTTATGTTTCATTCAATAACTTCATTGTTACTTTCCCTGTGTATTCTACATGTCATCAGCTTTCTCTACCATGAACGGGATTATAATCGGTTTCCCTCAATACCTCATACTCAAGGATACCCTTTCCGTTGGGACAAAACGCTTAACACATACAGTGATATGAAAGACCAATCTTGCACCTTGTTGGAGATGTAGGCTGTAGGCTACTATATAGGCTACTACAGGCAAGAAGATGGACTCAGATAATAAACTTTACGCGCAAAGTTTCATGTTGAGCGTTTCGTGATATACTGGCATAAAATCAACACTTGATCAATTAATACTAACACTTTCTATTCTCTCTCTCTCTCTCTCTCTCTCTCTCTCTCTCTCTCTCTCTCTCTCTCTCTCTCTCTCTCTCTCTCTCTCTCTCTCTCTCTCTCTATATATATATATATATATGAATAAAGTCCTAAAATGCCTACGTGTATTGCATTAGCTTAAACTGGGATCATAGCACTTGCATATTGTTGTCCTCCTATTGTTAGTTTAACTGTAAATCGCTTTGGATAAAAGCGTCTGCTAAATGACTAAATGTAAAATTGGCTTGACATTGGACATTCGCACATTTAGGGACCGTCTCTAAAGTTGCATACAACATTGGCATGTACGTTTCTAACTTCAATAGCAAACTTAAATTTATTTGAATAAATATAAAAAATCCAAAGGGTGCGCATTATGCCTGACACTACATGAACAGTTACAGTTGGTTTTATGACTGTAAGTCGTTCTATTCAAATGCTATTGAAGTTAGAAACGTGTATACCAAAGTCGTATACACTTTAGAGACGGTCCCTAAATGTGCGAATGTCCAACATCAAGCCAACTTAATGCCATTCTATCACTGGGAAACGCTTAGCTGTGCGCGTTATTCTGAGTCCTTCTGCTTGCCTGTGAGTTTGGACTTTTACATCACTAGTCCATTAAGCTTCGTTAAGCGTATATGTCCAGCATGGGAATCCTGAAGTATTGAGGGAAACCCTAATAGCCTGCATGCAGCACATCGCCACAATATAAAGTTAAGGCAACTTAACAACCAAGAGAAATATATGTCAACCTCAAAAATTTAACATTGGATCTGTATATCCGCATCGGGGAATAAAATTATGATCTCGTTCACGGTAGAGAAATATGCATGTAGGCTACACAGGAAAAGTAACCGTGAAGGCACCGAATTTAACAAAAACAGCCGTCATAATAATCACAAATAAACTTACATTGCTGTAAATGAGTTTTATGAATGAATGACTTGCTCTAATTTTGCTGGTCTTCGTCAACAACACGCGCTTTTGCACCCCCTGCTGGTGAGGTCGACTAACAGCAGATGAAGAGTATGCTCGGCAATCTTCTGCTTTTCCTGCAGTTCCTGGACATCAATGTTGAATTTACTGTCGAATTTGAACCACTGAATTTGTGGAAGCGAATTTGCAAAGCGAAATAAAATGGACCGAAAATTGCCTGTTGAATATTATTGGTTGTATTTTTAAACAGTTTGAATATTTTGGAAATGAAATATGAATGGTGAATATGGATTATTGAATTTTTAATAATGAAAATGTGTTTGAAATGTTTTTAATTGAAATATTCACAGCTTAAATATTCAACCATGTTGAATTTCAGCCCATAAAAATGCAAGCCCTAAAAATACAATGCATTAAAATTAGTGCTGGGCAAGTTAACGCGTTATTATCGCGTTAACGCATTTATTAATTAATGCCGACAATTTCTTTATCGCGCGTTAACGCAGTTTTTTTTTTTTCTATTTTGAAAGTCCGTTGCTCACTGGCTCTGAATACACATAGGCCTACAGTCAAACCATGATCACAGGAGGGGTGGGATGTTGGTCAGCCAGCAAATAACCCACCCAAACAAGCAGTGGAGAGGCTTTGGCAGGTTCTCTCAGGTGAACAGAAAGGGAGACAGCGCTCCGCGAGTGAATGACAGGCGCTCTATGGATAGTAACCATGGCAACGGCTTCTGTGCGCTACGCAGCTGTAGCCTTTTTAACTTACATAAAAATTATACATAACTTTACCTGATAGGCCTGCGTTTAGTTTAGCGGGGATGCTCTGCCATGTGAATTCCCTCCTATTGATGTCCGGATATCTATTTAGATTCTGGAAACTCACAAACAGCGAGCCGAGGATCAGTCTCTCTTCCAATGATTTGTGCTGCGCGTCGTGTACAAAAAGTTAGATAATTCCACTTCGGCAACGCGCGGGCGCGTGCGTGAGGCGAGCATGATCGCAACAGTTTCACAGGAACGCACCCGCTTGTCGCTGCACCTGTGCTCGACCACTTCACCTCACTCTAGGCCGATTTAAACTTCTGCGTCGGACCTACGCCGGAGCCTCTACGCTATAGACTACGCGTTGGTTTTCATTTATACTTCTGCGTCGTTGTCCGCGTTGACGCGCAATTACACATGCAGAGGGAGAGTGTGAAACCCGGGGAGCGGTTCTAGCAATCACAGCGCTTGCGGTACGCGTAGAATTGACGTTACATATTTGGAGAGATGCACGTCAGGGTACACGCGCTACACAGCTACGGCATGAGTTCGACGCAGAAGTATAAATTGGGCTTTACCTCTGTTTAATGTAATCTTACGTGGGAAACCATGGCATGCCATGACCAAACCTAAGCTGCTATCAGAGAAGTAACATTGGTCGACTTATATCTGTAGTGATCATGACCTTTTGACTACAGACTGTTTCTGCTGCTCCCTGATACAAGATACCTGTTCAGAAAAAAAGAAAAAAAGAAAACTGGACTCTTTTAACAAGCTAGATAAAAGGTAATGCCCTGGCAGTGGCAAATAGCTTTGTTTAAATATTTGATTTGATTACATTAATGTTTAAGTTGAGATTTACCAGAAATATTTTATTGATACTGTGTAAAGGGAATACTGCTGGTATAAAAGCACCTTATTTGTTTTAAGTTTTTGCCAACCACATGTTATTGCACTTTTGTAGCAGTACATTTAAATCAAAAGTGCGCAATACACTACTTTAGAATTCATTATTCAATTTTGCGCGTAACAATGCGATTAATCGTGATTAATCGCAAGAAAATCATGCGATTAATCGCGATTAAATTTTTTAATCGTTGCCCAGCACTAATTAAAATGCAAGCATGGTTAATGCAATGCCTATTTTTTCAAGTAGTGTAATTCAACAGGCTTTTTATTTCAAAAACATTTGACATTATTTTACTTCCATACATATCCAAGCAAGGGTTTGTGCGGAGTGCGCGCGCACTGCATGGCATGGAGGTGCGGGCGTGAACACTTGCATTTTCCTTTCAACAGTGGAAACAACTTAAAATACTGCATTTCTGGTCATACAGAAAATAACAATACATCATTCGCAACTACTTTTATTTGTGTAAACACAATAACATTTTTTAATTTTTATTTAAAATTATCACAACGATACAACAGCAGTCTATCCTTCTGATGATTGCTTCTCAAATCTCTTTTACAAAAAGCTTATCCATTAAAGATGGGTCAGTACCCACTTTATTTAGACCGACTTGCTCAGTTCAAAATACTGTTTATGTCTCCGGCTAACTCATGTTATTAATGTCTTACTGAAATACTTCTGCTAATCAGCTTACTATTTTGAGAAATGATAAAGGATAGCGCAAGATTTGTTTATAATATTACAAAAAATGACCATTGGTAATACCAACACACTACCAATATCATGATATCGGTTTGTTGATAGACATACACTTGGTAATACTGATGGTGAGGAATTACACTTGCAACATCAAGATGAACGTCCAACTGAGTAGCGGATCACTGAGAAACGTCCTGCTCAAGTCGTCCTTGCGATGGAGGCTCGGGTTGAATAACTAGTTCTTTAAATTTTTCATCGGACTCACACTCGAATTGATATGGTAAAATCGTTTACGTTAAAACGCTATCATTACCTTTGTTACCTTTACAGTGCATACAACCGCTGAGCTTTAGGAAGCCTCTGGAGCTAAAAATTCAGTTATTCAGTTAAACTACGCCCCTGCAAAGCGTATACGAGTAGCACGAGGGCTTTTCAGTGCTGAACTGCGTTAAGTGGTTGCACTCCTGGAAGCGGTGTGCAATAAAATGAATATTCATGAGGTGAGAGATCGCTATTAAAGGATACGCTCCCACTGCTTTGCCCAAACCGCACCAGAACCTTTTTCAGAAGCGTAATTTGGAATTTTAGAATTTTGCATCGTTCCAGTATTTTTCAAAAAACAATACCTGTGCTGGATAAGAAATGGTTCTAGGTTCCCAACTCTATCAGGGACCCATGGCATCTGTTTTTCAGTGTCAGTAGAAGGGTCTCTAATGTCCTAAGTTATTGGAACTGTGACTTTAATTGTCTACCGCCTGTAAACTGTTAGTGTCTTAAAGGGGTCATCGGATGCACATTTTCCACAAGTTGGTATGATTCTTTAGGGTCTTCATATAAAGTTTGTAACATACTTTGGTTAAAATTCCTCAATAGTTGTGTAAAACAACACCCTTTTTACCTCCTCAAAAACAGCTCTGTTCACAGCGACCCGTTTCGGTGCATGTCTCTTTAAATGATAATAAGCAACTGCTCACCCCACCCCTCTCTTCCGTGGGGGGTGTCGACACAAGACACGTAAAGTGCTGCCTTGGCGGACAGTATACAAATGGCTGAGGGCAGAAATATGCTAATACAGGACAGTCCGTAAGCGGTCGTGGGCGGAGCATAAGCAATATGACATCCTATTACTCAGAAAATCCAAACGGCTTGATTATTGAGAGTGTTTAGGCTTTTTGAGGATTAAAAAGAAAGGAGTGAATGGATTTTTTTTCATTGTATGGTGGTTGTGTCCACACACTGCAAATACACATGTATATGCAAACACCATATAAAAGTGAATTTTGCATCTGATGACCCCTTAAAGGACTGTTCCACAGGTGCATGTGGGAATAATTGTTTTAGGTTCATTGAACAAGCATTAAAAACATTGTTCAATTCCTTAAGATATGCAAATCTTATTTGGATTTTACATAATTATTTTTAAAATACAGTATACTGAAAAGGGAATGCTTCTTTTTTTTTGCAGAGTTTAGAAGACTGGGGCTTTGATGTTACCCAACTTACAGTTTTACTCTAAAACAAAGCTCTCTCTTACAGTCGATTCGTCTTTTCTTATCTTCAAATCCACCATCAAGGATGAGCTTTATCCTGGTCATTGTAAATTCTCCCTTGAGTATTGTTGTTACTGTAGTGTCTATTCCTGTAGGCTGCAGGACTCCTGTTTCTCCTGCTTTAAATGTTGTGATCCTGCCTTACAGAGTGCTGTGAGTTGGTCAGACAGTGGCGTGCCGTGGGCATTACATCAGCCCTTCATTACTGTTTAAACTGCTACTATTAACCAGCGATCAGCAGCGCTCTGCTCTAGACCCATGCTCGGACACACTGACAGCTACCGCCGAGAGGCGTCCATCCCGCTGAGTGCCTGTGTTAACGAGACTGCCTCTCACTGTCCACAGACAGACGTTTTATACCTTTAATCCCTTCTGAACTGATCGCAGGACAGCGTGTGACCCCTGCTACCCTCAGCGTGTCAATTAAAGCCCATCTGACAGACTGCAGTGCAGATGTTATCGAGAAACCATTGTGACCACATATATGCTGAGTTTGGAGTGGCATTTTCTTCGGTCTCACACTTCGGAATAAATTAGAGGACGGTGCTTTAATATTTCTAATATGTTTAAGGGGGCATTTACACTGCTTTGCTTGTTTGCTGCTGTCCGAGTCAGAGTGTGATTGTTCCCGGTTCCCCCCGCAGTGTTGGTCTGGTTTCTCACACAACTTGATTCTGTCGAACCCTGGTGCATTTGCATTCATCTTGCGTCATCACAAACGTGCACAGCAGATGATAGAAAACAGAACGCATGTCAATATACAGGTGAAACTCGAAAAATTAGAATATCTGCAAAAGTTAATTTATTTCAGTAATTCAACTTAAAAGGTGAAACTAATATATTATTCATTACTAATATTGTGATACTTCAAGCCTTTATTTGTTATGATTTAGATGATTATGGCTTACAGCTTATGAAAACCCTAATTCAAAATTAGAATATTGTGAAAAGGTTTTCATAAGCTGTAAGCCATAATCATCAACATTATAACAAATAAAGGCTTGAAATATCTCAAGTTGCATGCAATGAGTCTATATAATATATTAGTTTCACCTTTTAAGTTGAATTACTGAAATAAATGAACTTTTGCACGATATTCTAATTTTTCGAGTTTCACCTGTAGTGTTTTTTTATTCATTTGGTGATATTATGCACAGAAGAGTAAATGACACTTGGGTTTACTGAATTGGTGCCACATGAATGCGGTGTCATATTATCCTGCTATCTGCAAACAGACTCTTTTGAGGACAGCGGATTGCAAACCATTCATTTGTAGGGTTGGGAACAGAGAATCGGTTCTTATCCAGAACCGGTAGTGTTTTTTTTTTAAATACCGGAACCGTGCGAAATTCCTAAGTTTCGGTTCTGAAACTGGTTCTGGTGTCAGATATCAATGCAGAGAAAGAGAGAGTATAAGATAGAGCAGCATAATTAATCTTTAAAAAAATCTCAATCACGATTCAAACACCCACGCAATCTTATTTCTAAATGACAAAAACTTTTTTTTTTAAACCAAATCTTTTTAAATCTGTTTCTGCTGCCGCTAACCCAGAGAGAGCAGTTGTCAATAGTGATGCTCCGATTGATCGGCCGATATTGGCTAAAAATAGCTTGATCGGCGAACCCCAAAAGCGCCGATCAAAAAAACCAAAGACGTAAATTACTCGCGCAACTTTTTTCCACCTGCATGCGCGGGGCACGGGCACGGGCACACGACAGCAGAGCAGAGCTTGCCAGTGGCAACATGAGTTCTCCTTCTCCTGTCTGGAAGTTTTTCAAAGTGTCCGACAAAGAGGTAAAATTAGCCATTTGCAATGTATGTCGTGCTGAAATCCCTCGAGGTGGAAGCCACCAACGGCATTTTAACACCACTAACATGATTAGGCATCTTCGAACACGCCATACAACAACTGAATATGCCGAGTATGAGAAACTAAACCAGCCGACGCCAAAAACCCCATCCCTCAATCAGCCGACTGTGAGTGATACCTTTAAACGACACGAACCATACAGCAGGGATAGTAAGAGGTGGAAAGACATCACGTTCAGAATAATGGAATTCATTTGCCTCGACGAACAACCTCTATCCGTTGTGGAGGATAAAGGGTTCCGTCGCCTGCTAACCTGCCTTGATCCACGATACGACCCCCCAGGCAGATCAACCAATATCTAGCAGAGCCCGTAATGCCACGCAGTGGACAGCCACTTGCTCATTGGCAGGCGAATAAAGGCCCCTTCACACACTTGCACAGGCAGCAAGAGCATATCTTTGTTCACCGTGCACAAGTGTGGATAGTGAGCGACTATTTAGCACGGCTGCAAACGTTATCTATTGATGAGATTCTCATAGTCATCAAGAGAAACTTGCCTTTTATGATTGAGACCTGAAGGATTTTGTCCTCTGCGAGGCCTAGCAAGTTTGGGTTTGAAACATTTTGTGGCCAATTGTTTAATTTTAATATATTAAAAAAGGCTACATTTTACAAGTAGCCTGGGCCTAAATGTGACCTCATACCATCCCAAGTTCATCTAACGTGGGTTGGTAACTATCTGCTTGGCCTCCAGATAGTCTGGCCTTCATCTTTCTCTGCCTTGTTATTTATGAAGGATTGCATTGGCTTACAGTAGCTTACATTATTTTATGTTTTGGATCTGATGTAGTTGGTTCCTCATCTACATCAGATGTTCATAATAATAACAGAAAGAAAACTGGCCATGTTTTGTCCTTTTGTCCATTGTGGCAGAAGCCAGTTTTGGTGTAACAAGTTTTACATTTTACTGCAAATTATTAAATATAGTCAGTGTGTATTAAGGCTACAATTTCCAAGTATGCCTAAGTGTAACTTGATCCCATCCCATTAAGCTGATCTAATGTGTATTGGTCTGCCTGACCCCTCTTTGTTTGGAATAATTTTATGTTACTCTGCCTTATTTGGGAAAGATGGCTAACAGTAGCCTTAAGATATCTCATTTTCTAAATACAATTAAATAAACACTTGGTGGTTCTTCAAGATCTTGACTGTAGCCTATTTATACAGTTTTCCCCCCCCCTAATACAGTTAATTCATAGTTAGTTTCATTTCTTCAAATGGTGCTAACTCTGCTAGATTATAGATAAAAGATTCCCATTCCCCTGCCATTCTGTGATCGGCAATCGGCAGATCATGATTTTGGTGATCGGTAATCTGTGATCGGCCCCAAAAATGCTGATTGGAGCATCTCTAGTTGTCAATGAATGTACGAGACAGCTTTACTTTCACAGTCTTTTCAACCACACAATATCAATATTTCTGTTTTACAAATATTCAAGTGATCACAGAAGTACTAAGATAAAAGTTTATTGTTAGAGTATAAACACTGATGACTACGGTAGCAACCAAAATAGTCACCTAAATCACCTTTTGAAAGTATCTGCTTCAAATAACAAGTAGGCCTATATCGTGTGACTGTTAAAGCTGCAGTCGGTAACTTTGTTTGTTCAAAATGTTTTGAGCGAGTACATCATGAATGCATTTTCCAAACCGTGTTTTTATCTTATCCTGAATCACTATGGGTAAGCCTATATAATAAGCGTTTATATTCAGACTACTTTAGACCAGTTGGGTCGGCACCGCTGCGGAGTACCCCAGTGCCTGTGTGACTGGTCATAGACAAACAGAGAGAAGTAGCACCAACTACAACGTTCTTTCGCAAGACGCATGCAGCTCTGTTTATTAACCACTAGAGAGAGAAAAGTTACAGACTGCAGCTTTCAAAAATGTATTTTGTCATTGAATCATTCATTCAAGAGACTCGTTCAAAAACGCTGATTCATCCAGTAATGAAACAAGTGAAGTCTTTATGAATCAATCATTCAAACTGATTTAAAAAAATATAATCTGTTTCACCTGTCTGGATCTTAGATGTGCATTTAAGCATATTATACACGTCTGAGAGGGTATTCTCCACTGCTGGAGATACAATAAGCCATGAGAGTCCCAAATTCTACCAGAGAATGCAGAAATGTTGATTTTTCCTATAACTAGGCTATTTGTGCAAAAATTACTAAATAATATGTTGAATTTGTTGACATTACCAGTCTGTTAAACTCATTTGACAAGTATAAGAAATAAACACAAAAGAGGTTTTTGAGTCGAGTATTGTGCATTTTTTCCTTACTACTATTTTCTTAACTTGTATAACCATTTTAATGGAATCGGAACCACAATCGTTAGGTGGAACTGGAGAAAATTTCTCACGATTCCCAACCCTCTTCATTTGCCGTTCTGATTGCACTCACTATGTGCGGTTACACTGCATGCTCACTCTGGTTCGTATCCAAGGTAAATCATCACCAATGTCATCCCTTACATGCGTTTTGTTGAACTATTGACGTCCAAGTTGCTTTCACATTAAAGGGTTAGTTCACCCAAAAATGAAAATTCTGTCAGTAATTACTCACCCTCATGTTGTTCCAACCCCGTAAGACCTTCGTTCATCTTCGGAACACGAATTAAGATATTTTTGATGAAATCTGAGAGCTGGATCACTCTGGATCAAAAACAAACAAAAATAACGACTTTATTTCAACTATTCATTTCCTTCTCTTTGGGCCTCTAGTCAGTTAACGTAGTGTGATTCCGTAGAGCTACGTCACACGTAGGCTCACTATTGGCCGACGCTGGTCATGTGTGTGATGCGTGTGACGTACAACAACAGAAGCTTACGCTATTACACTAGTGAACTGACTCGAGGCCCACAGAGAAGGAAATGAATAGTTGAAATAAAGTCGTTTTTTTTGCGCACAAAAAGTATTCTCGTCGCTTGATAAACTTAAGATTGAGCCACTGTAGTCACTTGGACTATTTTAACGATGTCTTTAATAACTTTTCGAGGCCGGCAAGTTCAATCCCTGAAGAAGCCTATGGACTAGTATGGAGGAGTGATCCAGCTCTCAGATTTCATCAAAAATATCTTAATTCGTGTTCCGAAGATGAACGAAGGTCTTACGGGGTTGGAACAACATGAGGGTGAGTAAATACTGACAGAATTTTCATTTTTGGGTGAACTAACCCTTTAACTGCCAGCGTGAAAGCACCCTTAGATGCAAGTCTTCCAAAATGGACTGGGTGAATGTATAATAATGGCAATCTATGCTGGATTCTGGACACCTCTTATACAAATCAATACAGACAAAAAAAATAAAGGAAAAGACAACTTGCAATAAGACCTAATTTCTCACTTTTAGATTAGTCATGGCTCACAGTTTTGGTCTAATTCACTAAAATAAAGGAAATATTAAATATTTCAATATTAGCGCAAATTAGGAAATTGTTAGGCTAATACGTTAAATTATATTTTAACACTGTGACTTCCCAATAGTAATACTGAAATCAAATATTTCTTTTTCTACTGCACATTTACACTCACCGGCCACTTTATTAGGTACCCCATGCTAGTAACGGGTTGGACCCCCTTTTGCCTTCAGAACTGCCTCAATTCTTCGTGGCATAGATTCAACAAGGTGCTGGAAGCATTCCTCAGGGAGTTTGGTCCATATTGACATGATGGCATCACACAGTTGCCGCAGATTTGTCGGCTGCACATCCATGATGCGAATCTCCCGTTCCACCACATCCCAAAGATGCTCTATTGGGTTGAGATCTGGTGACTGTGGAGGCCATTTTAGTACAGTGAACTCATTGTCATGTTCAAGAAACCAATTTGAAATGATTAGAGCTTTGTGACATGGTGGAAGTAGCCATCAGAGGATGGGTACATGGTGGCCATAAAGGGATGGACATGGTCAGAAACAATGCTCAGGTAGGCCGTGGCATTTAAACGATGCCCAATTGGCACTAAGGGGCCTAAAGTGTGCCAGGAAAACATCCCCCACACCATTACACCACCACCACCAGCCTGCACAGTGGTAACAAGGCATGATGGTTCCATGTTCTCATTCTGTTTACGCCAAATTCTGACTCTAACATCTGAATGTCTCAACAGAAATCGAGACTCATCAGACCAGGCAACATTTTTCCAGTCTTCAACTGTTCAATTTTGGTGAGCTCTTGCAAATTGTAGCCTCTT
The DNA here is from genome assembly GCF_029890125.1 of Rhinichthys klamathensis goyatoka. Taxonomy (NCBI): domain Eukaryota; kingdom Metazoa; phylum Chordata; class Actinopteri; order Cypriniformes; family Leuciscidae; genus Rhinichthys; species Rhinichthys klamathensis. The sequence continues at coordinate 363,691 of NW_026606607.1, read as the reverse complement.
TTTCCTATTTGTCGTGGAGATGAGTGGTACCCGGTGGAGTCTTCTGCTGTTGTAGCCCATCCGCCTCAAGGTTGTGCGTGTTGTGGCTTCACAAATGCTTTGCTGCATACCTCGGTTGTAACGAGTGGTTATTTCAGTCACTGTTGCCCTTCTATCAGCTCGAACCAGTCTGGCCATTCTCCTCTGACCTCTGGCATCAACAAGGCATTTCCGCCCACAGAACTGCCGCTCACTGGATGTTTTTTCTTTTTCGGACCATTCTCTGTAAACCCTAGAGATAGTTGTGCGTGAAAATCCCAGTAGATTAGCAGTTTCTGAAATACTCAGACCAGCCCTTCTGGCACCAACAATCATGCCACGTTCAAAGTCACTCAAATCACCTTTCTTCCCCATACTGATGCTCGGTTTGAACTGCAGGAGATTGTCTTGACCATGTCTACATGCCTAAATGCACTGAGTTGCCGCCATGTGATTGGCTGCTTAGAAATTAAGTGTTAACGAGCAGTTGGACAGGTGTACCTAATAAAGTGGCCGGTGAGTGTATATACATTAAGCCAAATGCAGCAAAATGCATCAAACTGTAAAATTAAATGATTTACATTTTGTGAAATTCTAACACTTATTTGATATAGAGAAAACAGATCTGAACAATTCACTGTTAAAAACATGTAAACTATTAAACACTGTTTACTCACAGTGTTTACTCACTCACGTTAACACCATGAGAGTTCAGAATCACACACACACACACCAGAGGCACATTCAAAAACGAGAGATACAACCAATTCTTCTCTGAACTTTTGTCTGTTTGTTTTTCATAAAAAGAGTTTTCATACTTCGAGTATGCTCAGATTTCTATTCTAATAATGTTGGTTGTTTCATTTGTCACTGCATTTAATATTGCATTTGTTACTTATATTAAAGGAGTCATAATGTGCAATTTTCACTTTTCCATGAGAATCAATGTATGTTATGATTGACTAACGATTATACATTGGCCGGGATGCCGATATTCAAAAGTGAAGCGTTTGTTTACCCCAGGGTTCTTAAACTAGCCAACGTGCACGCGCACTCAAATACGAGATTTCAATTTCTCCCCCGACTTGACGTCAAGACGGGGCCGGATATACCATATATGGACACCGCAGAGGAGGCCCGCCCTGCCCCTCTCCCCATCATATTCAGTCAAGAAAGATGCAGAAACGTAGTGCACACGTGAGTTGCTCTGTGGTTGACTGTCATAATCCACATTCTAATGTTTTTTCTTTACCCAAAACTGACCAAACTACAAGGGACAAGTGGATGAAATTTATTTTCAATGACGCTGTTCCAACAACTATCTCAACTTGCTCAACGTTAGGTGTCTGCGCTAAACATTTCACAAAATAATCTTTTACAAATTTGGGGCAATATCAGGCGAAGTTGGCATCGAAGCTACGTTTGTAAAAAGGTGCCATTCCAACAATCAGGGACTTGCCTGAATTTGAAACGGTAAGACTGTTTTTTTATTACTATATTTTGTGTAAATAGCAGCTACTACTAATGCGGTTAATGTATGTGATGTAAACACGGGGAATGGACTCTACGAATGCTAGCCACATCTTTCCACTTTAAACAGACTAGAAAATGATACAGCTATTATTTAATATAATCGTATACAATATAACAATGACAACATATCATTGTATTGATTTTTTTATATAATAGATAAGGATAGATACATTTAAAAAACAGTCAAGAATTAATAAACATAAAGAAAAACATAACGTTACATGTCTGCAGATAAAAATTATTAAATATCTAAAAAACCACAACGTCAAAAAAGGCAAAAACAACACATTATAGCAAATGTTAATCTCTATAACCACTGTAAGCTGAAAATAAAGTAGACTACATCTCCGTTAATGTAATCTACATTAAATTAAAGCTAAACTTATGTGGGAGAAAATAGCAAAAAAACGTTTTAGCTCGTTACTGATGTTAATGTATGTCTCAGTCAAAAAAATTGTCTTTACCATTCAGAGACATGTTGATGTAGACGTCCTTCAATTGACTGTTGTTCCTCTTCCGTTTCCAGCTCTGGTTCAGAGTCTGGCTCAAACATATACGGTTGAATCCCGTAGGTCGCGGCCAGGTCGGGTTCATTAACAACTTGCTCCATGATCTCTTTTTGGAATGATATGCTGAAGTTACCTGCGGTGTCAAGCCCCCTCCTTCCTGCCACCAATCAACGCGCCCCTCATTTGCATTATTAAAATGACCGTCCACGACAGCCAAAACCTCGCATCAGATCTCGCGAGACAATAATGCATTCAGAAATAAGGGTCAAACGAGCTCTCTGTTTATTTTTTTCCAATTTTTCTTTTTTAGAAGGGCATGAAATGACTATAATAGAGCGTGGGTATCAAAGTTAATACTACATTATGACTCCTTTAAGTTTTTCCTCACTTTGTATGTGTGGAAATTTAGCGGAATAACATTTAAGTGTAAATATTATTTAAAATATATCTCTCACAGTTCTTTCACATTAAATCTTTATATTGTCTGAAGCATTGTTAGACAAAAAAACAACAACAAAAAAACACTGTGCAGCAAAAAATGTGTACCAGGCCCTTTTTTAAAATTATAAATACAGGAACCATTTAGCCTAACCCTTAGTCATCATCATCTTACCTTCAATATAACTTTGACCTCTTCTTTAGAACAGTTGTCTAGTCGTGTTATTCTGTGTTCGATCCATTGCTGGACCACGGCTCTCTGTTCAGCGCTGTCTCCTAGCAGCTCAGCTCTCTTGGCCTCATGGACCAGATGGGATGCTATAGTGACCAGACCAATCAATGCCGGTCCGTTGTTGTTTTGGAGAACAGGGACCTACAATTGGACACATAAATGAATAAATATTAAAAACCTACTATCCAGATGAAAGCAATCAACAAGCATGGATCTATTCATCAAATAAGAGGAACAGAAAAAACAGGAGAAAAAAACAATATGGAATTTAATAGGCTACATAATTACATTTTAAAATATAATACATAAACTTTTTTAACTAGGCTAGCTGTTACAGTTTTTCTCAGTCGCTTTGGTACATTTCTCGAATCATCCTCAACATTTGTAAAACAGTAAGTGCATTTCTCAAAACAATTACCTGCAAAAGCCAGTCTCTTACTCAAAATCCTTAGTTCATCTCTCAAAAGTAAATATCTGTGTCAATGAACATGGCAGTGCCATCAGAATGACAAGTCCTTGTGTACGGATAAGACAGTCAAAGTGCTTAGTCATGTTGTCAATATAACAGTGTACTCTGGAGGGATGTTATGATGTAAACTATGGCTAAAGTTGCGCATGTGAACGCCATCAGGTCACAGGTTCGCGTTTAAAGTCTGTTTAGAGAGAACGGCGTCGTCTTAGTGGCCCCTAATGTAATAACAAATGATAATTTTGCTGGAAGTGAATCAATCAAAACTAACTTTAGCTGGAAATAACATTATTCAAAAATCGCTATAAAGCCAAAACAATCTCTGTTACCGTAAATTGTATGTTTATCTCTGTAAAGCTGCTTTGAAACAATCTCCATTGTTAAAAGCGCTATATAAATGAAGATGACTTGACTTGACTAAAGTTTTGATGACAATTATTGTAAATTGTAGGTTACACACCTTAGTGTATGTGGGAGTTTGATTGCAAGAGACTGGACAAAATTCACATTTACGCTTTTACTGTTTGTACTGTAATTTGTTGACAAACCATGTCATTGCGATACAGAAAGGAAAAGACAGAACTTCAAAGAACAAAGATAAAAAAAAAGAAAAAAAAAGTAGAAATGTGAACAGGACAGATTTAGAAGAAAAGTCTAATGAAAATGTATATAAATATGCTTGATTATGACAACTTGTTCAACCATTTTGCATGTAAGGACTTATGCTATGAACTAATGCTATGAATAATGTTGTGGGGGGTGAGACAATTCAACATAGACCCATTATAATACATTTTGATCAACATGACATAAGCAATTGATAATGTAGGAAACAGCAGAGAATTTACATAATCATTTGCATGGATGTACCAAAGCATTTGCAACTTGTTCAAAGAAATGAGAAACTGCTTTTTTTGATGTGCACAAGTGACACAATGATGTGAAGATTGAACAGGTAGTTTTGAGAATTTCAATTCTGATCTGAGAAATGTACCAAAGCGACTGAGAAAAACTGTAACTTCAGCTGTCAAGAAATTTGCCAAATCAAGGGTTTTGCTGAGTTTCATAAAATTCATGCTTATGAACTAATAATGATGTTTGCACATGGTTTTGAGGCTGATGAAGAGTCATTACTTTATATGACATTTACAGTGTTGACCGAACACACATTTATCAATCCCAATATTCAACCTGTCAAGTGTTGCAGCCATGTTTGCAGATTTACATAAAAATAAATAAACTAATCTTACAAAGAAACAATATGACATATGTTAAAAAATCTTTATTTTAGAACATACTTTTGATGCTGACAGCATTCCAGGTATTTTTTGTTTAACTTATCTCCATTATTTTTTTTTTAAATGGGACTATGTTTTGTATTGCAATATGTTTGTATTGTTATTATTATGAGCATCATTATTAATGGTATGAATGCAAATAATAGTGTTCAGTGTCTGTAGTAAAGTTCAAATCAAATGTTTGGGGACAATATAATACAATTTCTGGGATACCTCTGAACCTTTTCTCTTTGGAAATACATAGCAAATGTATGAGCCTCAAATACACCTGGTGGGTCTAAAAGTGCTCATGACTTTTGTTAAAATTGTCTAAAGTATTTATAATTGTTACTATTGGGGATCCACATGCTGCAATACAAGTTAGCTAAAATGGCCATGTGGTCTTTTTGAAGCCTAGAGTGTTTTTTTTGTTTGTAAATTTGTAAATCATCCAATATATTTTATGTGCCAACGACTCTCTAACATTGTTATCTAAAATACATAAGTTAAGTTATTAGTAATATTTTGTATGTCTGTCTTTGGTGCTCCAGATGTCACACAACAACACAGATCTGTCAGTTGGGCTACTAACATTAACATTTATTTATGAACTTATGAAATCAATGAAATATTCATGTCAAAATGCTGCTAAATCATGATAAATGGAAAATGGTAACTATACTAAAATCGTATAACGTTAGTAATATTCCCTCTGATTTACACCAGTCATTCATTCAATCGATCCATGTCAAATTATTAATAATTATTACCCAACACAAACTTATCTTTAAATATAATACAGGCTCTTAACTTAAGTATATCACGTTCATCGCTTGATTCACCTTTTTGCCTCCCTGCGTGCTGTATTTATTTGGCTTTTTTAATCCTAGAAATCTCTCGAGCGAGCTCAGCTCCCGAAGCGCCATCTTGATTACACCGGAAACCAATCTGACAAATAAAACGCTCGCTGATTGGTGGAGATCCTCTAGTCCCGCCCTTCTTACGTCATGACGGACAGATGAGACCATGTGCTGATTCTAATGCTTGATTTCATAATGGTAGCCTATATAAATAAAAATAGAAAACCTGGTACTTTTATGGCCCTTTTAAATATTTTGATCAAGCAAAAACAAATATAATTATTATTATTTATTATTAATACTGATAATAACAATTATAAAGCTCACAAATCTATTTTCCAAATTAATATATTCAAAAAACTATTTTTTTTAGTTGATTTGATTAATTTATTTGTATGGTCTCATTTATTTTTAGCAAACAATCTACTTAGTGAATGTAGCCTAGTTTCAGTGTTGTTTTGAAAAGCCAACTCAATAATTACTCAACTCATCAATAATTGTCCAAAAAAATTACCAAACTAACCCTAACCCTGGGTAACAAACACATTTGTGTATTTATACCATAGACTGTAAAAAAAAAAAATTTATACACAGCAACATTTTGTAATTGTATGACAGACAAAGGATAATAAAGTATAGGCCTATCTTTAGTACCTATTGGAAGAAGTTGATGCCTTAAAATATTTGTATTTCTAACACAAAAGTTAATTAAATCATTAATATATATATCACTTCTAATACAGTCAAACGTTTGGAAACATTACTATTTTTAGTGTTTTTGAAAGAAGTCTCTTATGCCCCTCAAGCCTGCATTTATTTGATTAAAAACAGTAATATTGTCAAATATTATATTGCAATTTAAAATAATAGTTTTCTATTTGAATATACTTTAAAATATATTTTATTTATACAAAAAAAATAATTTATTTCTGTGATGCAATGCTGAATATTCATCAGCCATTACTCCAGTCTTCAGTGTCACATGATCCTTCAGAAATCATTCTAATATGATGATTTATTACCAATGAAGGAAACAGTTAAGCAGCTTAATATTTTTTTTTATAAGCTGTAATAAATTTTTTAGGATTCTTTGATGAATAAAAAGTTTAAAAAGAACATTTATTTAAAATAGAAATATTTTGTAACAATATACACTACCGTTCAAAAATTTGCGTTCATTAATCGTCTTCTTTATTTTTTTAGACATTTTTGTTACAGCAAGTATGTTACTTTAATAAAAAGTAATAAAGATTTATATTGTTAGAAAATATTTCTATTAGGAATAAATTCTGTCCTAAAATTGTATTCATCAAAGAATCCTGAAAAAAAAGTATCACATGTTCCAAAAATATTAAATGTAGCCTACAATATAGAAAGATTTTTGTAATAAATTATCAAAAAATCACTTTTGTGATATATTTCCTGCAGTTGTGTACTTACAATATCCCAAAAGTTCCCAAAGATTTTTAATTTCAGAGAAATTCCAATTTTAAATAATGGCTCGTCCCGGTTCATTGTTGTCTGTCAATGACGTAATATCCGCATTATCCCTGGCTACATAGTAACCATGGCGACAGACGTGGACAACTGCGTTATGTCTAGCGGCACTTATGCTGTTGTTGTTTCGTTCAAACATTATGGACCATGGCAAGCAGACTTTGGGACAAAAAGAGAAATAAGACGAGGATCAATATCGGCGTGAGAGCTCCAGGTCCGCGAACTTCGACTTGACAGAGACGCCGCTCTTGCATGTACTTTATTAGACAGGTGAGCAAATGTACATAAAACAAATCAATGTTATATAGCTCAACATGATGAAATGTTAGAATATGATCAGTATGTTATTCTAATGTTGATAGCTTACTGCTAGTCTCATACAGCCAACAAGCTAACTAACACATAGAATAACATTATATTTCAACTCACTCAAATGCTGTTTAGTATGATAGTGTAACGTTAGACCAAGTGAAACAGCGCTGCGTTACCTCACAAGTTTCATTCGTCTAATAAACTGACCTGTGTGAGTAATTCAGCACTCGCGGATAGTTCGGTAGAATGAAATGTCATTATTCCTTTATATCCGCGGGACTCGTGTGTGGTGCTGATAGCTGTCTATAGTTAGCAATCGCGCCCATACTATATGTTACAAACATCAATGTTTTCACTCATCCATAAACATTATTAGATCTATCGGCATGGCGACAAGTTCCATAATTCCGCTTATGCGTCACAAACCCACGCCTTTGTTATTGTAAGAGGTTAGCGACCCCTAGCGGCGAAAGAAATTACATATTGTAGCTTTAAGCAGGACAAATGTTACCAACATTGATAATAACCGAGTATCAAATCAGCATATTAAAATGATTTCTGAAGGACCATGTGACACTGAAGACTGGAGTAATGGCTGATGAAAATTCAGTTCTGCATCACAGAAATGAATTATATTTTAAAGTATATTCAAATAGAAAACCATTATTTTAAATTGTAATAATATTTCACAATATTACTGTTTCTTCTGTATTTTCTTCTATTCAAAAACATTAAAAATAATAATGTTTCCAAACTTTTGATCGGTATAATATATAAAACATATATATATATATATATATATATATATATATATATATATATATATATATATATATATATATATATATATTGGGCATTAAAACAAAGCGTCAACAATTAAAAAAACAGAGATAGGATTATAATATATTTTTGTTGAATATGTTGATGCTTTGTTTTAATGTGCAATGGACCCACTCAATCAGGAAATTATTGAGTCAGTCTTTCTTCTTTTACTGCTCCAACCACAGTGAGGATTTGTAACTTGTTTGAGAGCATTCACTGAAACAAGACCCATCATAAGATTAAAGAGACGCTGAACTTCCCTGGAGTAGCCCACCGACACAGAATTCAGACTCATTTTTAGATTCTGCATGAATGTATCGTATAAACAATTTCCCCATGTTTGTTTTCATGCAATCATACTGTAAGTATCTTCTTGATGGAGAATTGAGGGGGGGGGGGGGGGATCCTTGTGATCTTGGCATCGGTCAGCTCACACACAACTGTACAGCAGATGAAAGGGTTGCAGCACAGTTTATAATAGCATCCTATATGTATTTACTCATTGTTTCTCATCTTAATCTTGGAAATTTAAATCAAAATGACAGCGAGGGTTTAGAGTTTCCCGAGTCCTGCAGCAAGTTTCCCTCTGCTTCACTTGGCTGTCTGTTTCCCAGCATCATCCTCCTGCTCGTCCTCCGTGCTGCGTGTCTGTTTGGATTTACACAATCACTGTATGACTCCTCCATAATGAAATGTCAGCTATCAATCAAACTGGCCTTATTAACTCTATAAGGTCCAGGTGTGGGTGACATCATGGAAAGCGACTGCAGCTTTTGGAAGTGTTTGCGTGCCTCTCTCTCTCTTGCTCCCATCAGTCAAATCGCTGCCTGAATTACTTGGTCGAGATCTCTTATGTTTCCTTTGAGGAGGACAGACAGTGGGAAGGCAAACAAGGCTTCCTGTTTAAAACATTGCGCAAGAATCTAGTCCTAACTCACAAACCCTGACCAGGAACAAAAAAAGCCCTTCTGTGATGTTGTGTCCCGTTTCAGGAAGACGCGATCCACAGTCCAATCATAATTAGCCTATAGGCTACTTTGCCCTAAATTGCAGACATATAGGCCTACCACCGGTTTCACAGACAAGGCTTAAGCCTAGACTAAAATGCATGTTTGAGCTGTCAAGCAACTGGCACTAGCATATCTTAAAATACAGTCAAACCTAAATTTATTCGCACATTATCACAGTTTATTAGTTTAGAAAATGGTAATAAAATATGACAAGAACTCAGAGTTATGAAATCAGTTGATATTTCACTGTTTTGGCCATCCTTCTGTTAGACTGTCTCACAAATGAATTAGGTTGGATAGATGTCAGCTGTTAAATTTAAGTGTAGATAATACCAATTTAGGTCAACCAATTAATGCTTAATTTTGTTCAGTCTGTGGTGTAAAAAGGTCGCATTAGCAATTAAAGAAAAAAAGCTAAAACAAAACATGGTCAGGTCAAAGTGTCTGAATAAATTTTGGTCCCAAATGTTACATTTTACTGGTATAGTTCACTGTATAAGAAATTGTTGGGTATAATGTCTCAGTTTACTTTATTGTTATATCCTCACTTACATAAATGAACTATATTGTCTTGCACCCACTAGTAAAAAAATATAAAAAGTTATATGGTGTCTGAATAATTTTTGGATTGACTGTAGCCTATGCCAGTTCCATTGGTTTGTCTCAAGATGCACACCAGTAGCCTAATGTTTTTTTTTTCTAAGGCATGTTTATAAAAGCCACTTAAATGTCCTAATTGGAAAAGGTCCTTTAATCTAAGCATCTTTTTTTTTTAAAACAGCCCATAAGATCCTGTCCTTCACATATGCTATTTATATTTGTTATTGTTGTTTTATTTTTTTTGTTATTTCTTTAACTATGTAAAAAAAATACATTTATGGAAACAAACAAATGAATAAAAAATAATAAAAACAGCTGGCCTAAATAATAATGAGCACATATACAAACGATCAGAAACTATTAAGTGCACAGGAGCAAGGTAGACTAATTCTGTTGTTTTCCCTGCCTCTGCTTTTGTTTGCCTCCGCTACAGTTTTAGCCCGTAGCGTTCTCATGAACGCACGCCGCCAGGGCAGCGCAATGCCCGGAGCTGCCACATCCTGTATGTATGAGCCAGCACGCAGGACAGCGATCCCCACTCCCGGGAACAATCCGTAGCCTGTGGGAGTTTTCCCATGCCAATTGTGATACTACACAATACGGGGTCACATTAGTTAGAAATATATTGTGGGGGGAACCGATCTCCCACTACCACTCTCTCTTTCTCTCCCTCCCGTTATACTGATTTGTCTATCCGCGTGTCCCGTGCGTAACTGTCTGCACTGCTACCTCTCATAACCTGTAAGTGCAGCTGCTGTATATGTAAACGAACAGGGGGATCGGGCGCAGTCAGATGGGCAGCGGGAGCAGACGTGCTGCCTGTCAGGAGGCATCGGGCAGATCGTGTCTCGGGACAGGACGCGGGACGACTGTGTGACAGTTTGGAGAAACGCAGGCCTGACGACACAAGAGGCACATATCAGTTGCGGCGGCCGCATGTTTGTGATTGCTTCGTATCTCTGTCTGTCTCCGGTAATCCGTAGATTTACACGGCACATCACACCGCACGGATCGAGAGAGAAGAGTAGGTAGGCCTATTATAGGAGACCTTCCAAGGACATAACAGTATGTATGTTTTTGGTCAAGTATAGTCAGGTTTTTTGGGGGCTGGCCAGTTTCTTATATTCTTTTTATTTATGTGACAGGAAATTGCACATTTTCCCCTAGAACTTTATTATGTGAAATCATTTTTTCTTTAAAAATGTTCTTATAAAATCAGGACATCTGGCCTGTTAAAGTCACCCTGAAACCAGAACTGACCATCCTTATTTTGATAAAAATATTGGAGTGTTTGTTATAAATTAAAAATAATTTATTAGCAATCCAATCAATTCCCGAGTGGACATTTTATCATTCCCGATATTTCTTATTCGAGTTCACTTTGATAAAAAGTCAACATGAAATCTCATTTTGCCTCCATGTGAACCCAAATGCTCAAAATAGTTACTTGGTTTGAGTACGGTAAACTTGAATTCAACGAATTAGATCAATCAAAATAACTTTTATGAGTATTAAAGTAATTCAATTGTTTCATTGTTTTGAGTTTTATGAATTTGTTTATTTTAATTTAGAGACAAATTTAACTGAAACTAGGCTGGGATTTCTATTTCCCAGCATGCTTTGCCATGACACTGAAAGGGAGAGTAAATACTACAATTAAGTGTTATATAATGTTTTATTGTGCAATATTAATTTAGTAGTGTTTAATGTTTTGCTATGCTAATTTAGAAGATATATATATATATATATATATATAAATTTTTTTTTTTGGTGGGGGCCAAACTTACTGAATTAACAAGTTTCCACTACTAAAAATATTTAAGCTGAGATTACATGATCATTTTTTAAGTTAAATATATAAATTAGCTTACTCAAATATTTAAAGTTAAGAGCAATTAAAATGTATAAATACAAAATAAAAATCATAGGATGGTGCTTGATTTTATTCCTTTTGATAACGTGGGAAAAAAAAGTGGTCTCTATACAACAACATGCCGTTCTCACTGCTCGGCTAGCGTATGACTCTCCAGGTAAGCGCAGTTTGAATTATATACACGTCATGGACTATGGCAAGTGAATCAACAAGACCAGGAATGTGCATTAGTAAGTTTTTTTTTTTTTTTATGTTGGCTTTAAAAGGCAAGGGACAAGCCAATATAAACTCAGAGGACCTTTGGTAAAGATGCACCCATGCATCACACATGATACATGCAAATGCACTGCGAGGAGGGAGTAAAATAGCTGGTGACAGAAAGATGCTTAAAATTTGCTGGCATCTCTCATCCTTTCCTTCTCTTTTGTGACACAATATTAACATGTCCACCCGTCGGAGACCCTCGAGACACTGAGAACGCTGGAAAATGAATGCAAGTGACAGCACAGTTCCTCTGTTTCACAACACGCAGAGCAGCCAAAGGCCGAGGGTCACGCTACCGGCCGTGGATCCCAGACCGCCGCTCACGCCCAGCGACACTCATTTATGAGTTTTAATTACGCTGTGAAATCTGTTTCCTCCAGCCATGAGGGAAAACATCTACAGGGAAGATGTTGATTGTTATATATTCTGAAAAGTCAATTCATCTTTGTTGCCGTTTCCCACTGGCCATGCAGGTTGTCTGTGAACGAGACAAATTCTTGGAGGAGCTTTTTTTTGCATTGCCCGCAAGGGTAATTACGCATACTGTTAGTACTGTAGATTATTGTGAACATACTTTGTGCAAAACACTCATACACACAATTGCATCACCTAAGAAAGCAGGATTTTTGACCAGTCATTCTTAAACCAACGAACAAGTGAATTTTAAAGCTCATCCAGCAGGGAGCACTGTGGTTCTTTCAAAGCTTCTCGGTTGCATGGCTGTGTTTGTGATATAACACATGCCCTTTCAACATGCAAAACTTCGGTGAAAGGCAAAGACAAGCTGCCGTGTGGCTCACAGCCCACTTAATGACAGAAACACATCACCAACTCACAGGCAAAATGCCTGTTATGTGATTTTACCTGCCTAATAAGAGCATGATATAAAACAGACTATGACCTTTTTGTAAAAAAAACAACAACCTTCAAATAAACCATTTTGTTTCCATTAGGAAAACACATGCTTATTTATTGGCATGCAACTCATCATGGCATCTGACGAACAATCCATATAATATAATAATTACCACACAGAACACCCTAGCAAATGCACTAAAACACAACAAATCTTGTAAGAAAATGTAAAAATACAGTATTGTGACCTCCATCAATTTAATTTGCTTAAGTTTTAAATATCATAATTTCTTGACGATGATTCATTTTACTGCAGAATTATAATTTTTTTTCGAATTAAAAGAAATTAGCAATATCAGCACTTTTTATAATTTTTTTTATTTATTCACTTTTAGACTAATTTATTTTAGTACAATAACAGGAAGTGACTGTTCTTGTCTCATGACCAGGCACATATTTAATCTGCACGTGCATAACTTCTCTTGGTTTGCAGCCAGCAGCAGATATCCGTTCAATTGGAAAACCCGCATTTATAAACGTTAAACACATCTGCCAACCTTTGTGAATTTGTTTATTAAATATGTTGCCTAATTTGTTAATCATTTTAGCAACCAGCAAAAGTCTAGTACTTTAAAAAAAAAAAACTATATTAATGGCAAAACCATCATGGGCCTACTCCTGATATTAGCAATCCATGATATATATCATGATAAAAAGAGGGTGTATGCTCTTAAACTGTGTTTATGTGTAAGTGTTAGAGAGAGAGAGAGAGAGAGAGAGAGAGAGAGAGAGAGAGAGAGAGAGAGAGAGAGAGAGAGAGAGAGAGAGAGAGAGAGAGAGAGAGAGAGGAAAGATGGCCGAGGTGACAGGTCCACCCTTAGCCCACTCAGTTGATCTATATGAGCTCAACTTTATTGCCAATTTCAGCTTTGGGACAGCTGAGGCTCTGACCATCATAAACACACACACACACACACACACACACACACACACACACACACACACACACACACACACACACACACACACACACACACACACACACACACACACACACACACACACACACACACAACAAAGGAGAAATAAAGTGTTGGTGCAGACAGGCATGTCCACAAAAGGGAGTGTACACATTTCAACACATCTGCACCTAGAGGAAACTTTTATGGCTCAGAGGTTGCTCTTTCATAGCTCATGAGACTTAAGGGAGCACTCATTTATGGTTCATTTAAATGTCCATGGTGTCTCATATACCACTCCTAATTCCTAAGGAGAAATACAATTAGAAACATTTGTTGCCATACAGCAACCTTAAGGTGCAGTCACATTAGCAAAATTATTTTGCAGGCGTACGTAATAGTGTAGCGATACATGAAGCACAGCTCAGAAGTGACTTTCAAACCAAGCAGCTTTCTATCGGTCAACATGCCGAATTTGCATAACCAACTTGAAACCGAGTGAAATCTGTTTCATGTGAAACTCCAGATCTAGTGGATTTCTATTTTAACCTCTTCCACTCTAAGGCATATTTTGGAATTCCGCCTGAATTTAACACACCCAAGTTTAAATATTCACCCTAGACACATACAGTGTAGGAAATTTAAAAAGCTAGTGTCATTGTACAGAAAACCCTTCAGATTTATTAAATTAGATTGCAAAACTTCATAAATAGCATTGTATGCTTTTAAAATATTACGATAAACATAAAAAAAATAGGACTTTTATTTTATTTTTTTATAGAATCCTGTCTTTGAAAATCTGTGATTCAGGTACTGTTTGCTCTGGGGACCTGCTGATTATATTGTTTGACTATACTAGGTGGCAGTATCCACCAGAAAAAAAGATTTTTTCTCTATGACATTCTGAGCAAGAGTTATTCAAATATAACCGAAGGGAGGTAAAGTATCATTTTTAGTGCATATATGTGTCCTTTGGATTTTTCTAATACTCAAATGCAATTTTTTTTTTTTTTTTTTTTACTAATACTACCCCAAAAATCCTACTTTTAATACATACTAAAGCACTTTACTTAATTATCGATTGATTTTCTTCATTTTCATTCAGGTTTAATGCAAAATGGTATAAAGGAATGAGACCAAGTAACATTTGTGTTTTGTAAATAAAAGCACAACAAATGTAGGCTATTCTCCTTTCAGGAGACACTAATCACTTAAAAAACTGTCTTGTAGAATTTATGTGGTCTAAAACACACCACTTGTACAAATTGAAACATAAATAAAAATGAGAGACTATAGAAATATGAAAGTAGACCTAGATAACGTTAGCCCTAAGATGCACGCTACACGATGCACCGTCACTTTCTCTTTCAAGCTCTTCTATTGCTTCAACGCAAGAGAACACCTTTTTAGCTGCTTTTCCCTCTCCAGATGCCATTTTTTTTATCAAAACGCTCGAAAAATACAAATATATATCCAATAATTTTCTGTCAGTCGTCTTCGTCGCTTGTCATTCACTTGTTACTATCTACTCGCGCGCGAGTCGCGCCTATCATCACGTCGTGATGTACTAAAGCCATGATAAAAGCCGGTCGTGATCCCGCCCACCTACTCCACTGATTCGTTGGCTGATTCAGCATGTGATTGGACTAGATAAATGATTGACATGTGATTGGAAAGCTGACAGCCTCAGCTTTGAACACGTGCCTGATTTGTATATCATCGTCATGATTAGAGGACGCTTGCACGGTTTGATGATGATGTGTAGATCGCGTGTTTCTCCTGTCGAGCGCGTTTTGTGTTCTGGACATCCGCGACATAACAGTGGATTATTTACCAAGAGGAGCTCACTGAAAAGTACAAATGGGCTCATTTGAAAGATAACATCCTAAGGTAAAAGATGATATAGAGTTTGTGGCTGATTTTAGCTTAGAGCGCCTGTAATCGAAGTAGAAATGAGACGTTTGTCTTTGTTTATTCACAGAAATCATATTTTACTGCCCGATTCTTGTGGAGATAATGTGAACTATGATGTTAAAACAATAACACAAACTACATAGTCACATTTCTGAGAATGAGAGCTTTCTTTTGATATGATTTTTCTGTTTTGTGAGATACATAAAAAAATACATATTCATATTTACATATCTGCATCGCCATTTTGGGGGAGGAGCGATTTTGTGACGATTGTTTTTTAAAGCTTTATATTAATTATTTGTGTTCCATATACACACATATAATTGTATTCTGTGTAAAGATGAGATTTTAAGATTTAAAATGATACTATATATGGGGTTATAGTATCTCCAGAAACATAAACAAATTAAGTTTAAATATAATGACGTAGCTCTTTTGCCCGCCCACGGGCGATCAGAGTGGAAGAGGTTTTAAAGAAGATTTTACCCACAAAATTTCGCAGCAACGGTAAATGTGACCGCACGTAGGCATATAGAGTTATAAAATCTAGTTAGGCTAATGTGGCTAGTCAATGAATAACAACTGAAATCATTTTATCTTGGGAGAATAATGAGAAACTGAGTTCACATTGAAATGTCAGACTTGCTTGGTATCTGCTATCTCACTCTCATTGTTGTCTAGGAGAAACAATTGACAAATTTAAGAGATTTCCATTTTATTTATATATATATAAAAGCATGTCCATTTCTATTAGACATACATACAACATGCAGATTTATGGAGCTGTCAATCAGACTCAAAAACGGCAAAAAGGTTTTACAGCACATACATTAATAAGCACAGCAAATCTACACATACATTTTAGTTTTACACAAGGTTAATGTACAGATTTGCATATAAAATTCATAATCATACAGCATAGCATACAACACCACTGTAGCTTAATGAACTCATTTTTTTAAGCCATTATTCTCAAGTCTGACCGCATATGAGGCGGCCCTCCTTAACATATTCTTCTTTTTTGCCCCTTTCTGTGAAGCACGCTGGGGGAAGTCTTAGTGAGCTAGCAGGACCGCCACACTCGCACAGATTTGACAGTGTTGTAACTCAGATCAGAAGTGTGGTGTGTGTGTGTGATTGTGTGTGAATTGATTTTGCCCAGCGAGACAGACTCTGCTAATGGCGTCTTGGCCTGACTTATGTTTCAGTCAGGCCAAGACGCCATTAGCAGAGTCTGTCTCGCTGGGCAAAATCAATTCACACACACACACACACACACACACTTATGTTCTGTGTTTACAACACTGTCACATCTGAACTGGATAACAGTATTGCAAATGTGAACATTTTGTCTTTTTTATCCTTCCCAGCACTAATCAACAGTCAACAGTTTACAGCACTGAGTGATTTCATGGTGATTTCACCTTCACAGATGACAAGAAAAAAAAAATCATCCGAGATGGCAGACAAATTGAAAGAAATGTTGATTATGAATAGGCTACTATTCATTCAATACCAAGAAGTATTTATGAAATTAGTTTAACTTGGTGGACAACGCACCTAATGTTTATTTAGTTCTTATGTATTATTATCTCATTAGCATAGCAACATGCTAACATCAAACTCCATTGGAATCAATTGTGTTTCCGTGCAC
This sequence comes from Rhinichthys klamathensis goyatoka, assembly GCF_029890125.1. Lineage (NCBI taxonomy): Eukaryota > Metazoa > Chordata > Actinopteri > Cypriniformes > Leuciscidae > Rhinichthys > Rhinichthys klamathensis. The sequence continues at coordinate 346,595 of NW_026606607.1, read as the reverse complement.
ATTCGGTTAGGATTTGCTATCTTAGAAGGCAGCTCCCAATGTAGGCAGTAGACAGCAAGGCAGCTTAGACTACTTGGGTTTGAAACAGAGCCCTTTTTGTAAGTGTGTAATTGTCACGTCCCCTCAATGTTTAGGTCCATGATGAGGTCTCTCTCTCTCTCTCTAATTAGGCTGATCAGATGTTGCTATCATGACATTTAAAGGCCTCATTCTCTCCAGTCATAAGGGCCGCTGATATAAAACGAACTGACAGACACACACGTCAGATGAACCATATAGAAATTCAGACTTTTACTTATATCATGTTATTAGTTCACATTAACTAGGCCTACTGCACTGTACAACTGCTAATAAAATATTTTTTTCCAAAACCTAGCGAGCAGTTTCTTATCAACATAAGCGGTTTTACAAGATTTGTAACATTCTACAAACGTGGCAACATTTGCAATGCCATACAGATGCTCCTCATGTGAAACACAAGAAACTTGACAACATGCTAGCATGTTGCTATGCTAAAAACACTCTAATAAGCACAAAAATGCACAGCACAGACAAATATTGAGTTACAGTAATAATACATTATTAAACGAATGTATATATATTTCTATATTAGACGTTTCTCTGAACGTGTCTGCCATATTGGGTAAATTTTGTTGGTCTGCAGTCATGTTGAATTATCCTATTTATGAGATGATTGCACATAAATACACCACTTGTCGAAGACTTGACATTCCGAGCTGGGTGCATGTCAACAGAAGAAAAGTGGCGAAAGCAGAATGATGTTAGTGAGTTGTAATAATAAAAATAATTTTGAATGGTGACTGTATACAGCTTAGTTTGAACACATTTTGTGTTGATGAGAAGTAATAAGCACACAAGAAAATATTACTTATTTAGCTGCGAGTTGAGAGGCTTGCGCGACAAAACATTTCCTATAATTCACTGTTGCAGCATAAGAATAATAATATACGAAAAGCATCAGTTACACAGCTATTACACATCCACTGCTCTTTTTTTTTTTGTTGCAGTAGCTCTAAAGGTTTTATGTGTTTGTTATTAAATTAAAAATAAAGTCCAGTGCATAGGCTGTATTTCATTTTTTACCAACTCGACACACATCAAACTGTTAAGTGGAAACTTCCCAGACGGACAAAAAGGTGTTTGACGGACATGAATTGATATTCATTTAAAAGGGACCTATTATGCAAAATTCATGTGTCCACAGTGTGTGTAAACAACCAGTCTATAATGGAGGTACCCTCTCCTTTTTTATAATCTCCATAAATCAGAAGCAGTGTCTAAAAATACTCTGTTCCAGATTTCCCCCTACTGTGATGTCACAGTAGGGGCAAGACCCACCCATGACTGGTGACGATCTGCCCTATTAGCATAGATCCCGCCCTGAGTGAGGTGCAGACAGTCCGCCATGCTTATATCCTTGCTATAGCATATTGATATAATGTCTGTGCCATATAAACATTACAAATGTTCTGTTTTAGGGTGTACTGCTTCGCAAACGAGGGTCAGTTCAACGCTGGATTTGCACAAAAGTTGATTCTGAAAGATGGGTCGAATCAACACTGTTCGTGCTCAATCTTCATATCCAGAAGTATCGCATTTAATATTTTGTGAATGTTTCTGAATTGCGTTTCTGAATGTGCTTGTTAGCATGCTGTATGGCTAATGGCGCTAAAGATGATTACATAAATTATAACCGGTTTCACAGACAGGGCTTAGACTAAGCCAGGATTAGTTCTTAGTTCAATTAGGTCATTTAAGTAGCTTTTATAAATGTGCCTTAGAAAAAAACAACATTACTGGTGTACATCTTGAGACAAAACAATGGCACTGGCATAGATATGCCAGTGCAAGTTGCTTTCAGTTAAAACAGCTCAAACAAGCATTTAAGCCTAGTCTGTGAAACCGGGGGTATGTATCCGAAACTACATTCAGTTTACATTTATGTATATTCTTTTAAAGTATTTTAATTCTGTAATAAGCACGCTTTTTAAAAGTATGCTAAATTGCTTCAGAACTGCCTTTGTGTCTGAAGCGTGCCTATGATGACTTAAACAAATGGCATCAAGGTAGGCCGCTCTATAGGTGTTGAACATTTTGGTGGTTGAGTTTGAAAACAGTGTTAATAGTGCATGGTCACACATTTAGCAAACGGACCAGAATGTAAGACTCTGTGTATGCTTTTATGGTACAGCGTGCGTCTGTACTTGCCTAGACCTCTGGACCCCTGGCTACATCCTCCATCAAACCTCCATCAAATCTGAGACATTTTCACTCACTCACTCTCTCTCTGGCCCTTTCTCTCCGCTCCATAACCCATTTATCTCTAGATAACTTTGTCAGATTGTCAACCAAACTCTCCGGTGGGAACTCAGCCCAAAGCCTATTAAGAAGGAATAAACTCCGTCCTCGCTGGGCACTGACAGGCAATACCTTTCCCGGAGCGTTACTGTGACGATGTTAACAGCGCTCTTGTTACTGTAGCCACAGCCAGACGGGCCAGTAATCACATTTCCAACAGTAAACGACAGACATATTTCATTGATTACATAAAAGAGTAGAATTGCTTTCCCCTGACCAGATGTAAACCCGGTTTTAACACAGCTGTGATTGCGTTGGATGTCTTGGCATGGATTGAGGTACGTTGGAGAGAAACGTGTACTTTAACGAGGAGATGCGGTGAGGTTTTCTCTGTGGTCGCAGTGACTTCAGCCTCATGAATAATTAGCGTGTGTTAATGTTGAGTGTAGCTGATTGAGTCAGAGCCGCTTTTGAAGAGCGGTGTGCTGAAGGGGTTATACTGACAGGAGGGAAACGGCAGTCATAATTGAGTCAGGGAGAGAGGTAGAAAAGAGGAGGGAATTTTGGCTCCGTCTGGACACCTTTTGTTTTTTGAACCCCTTCATGTTCTGGCCTTGGGAATAGACTGTTATTTCTCACTTTGCCAGAACATCTTTGCCCCACATTTATGTCTGTAATAACTGAATCCTCTTGGAACAGATTCATTTTTGTTGAAGAAGAACTGCAAATTTGACCAATGAAATTTCATTTTTGCTGCATTTATAACAACGTTTACTGTATAAAGTGAAATGACAGCACAATGACAATGATGGCAGGCCTGAACCACAAAAAAGGGCGGTCGACCACCGTGCTGTTTCTGCTCTCTCTCTCTCCTGCGAAACCCCAGTTTAGCGATGTAATGACCCAGAACTAATGGCGCCCCATTCATTTAGCTCTATCAATGTCAACGTCACACAGGCTCACACAAGACCGCGTACATCTACCCCATGTATGTGTATGTTTGTACGTACGTATGAGAGTCATTACCCACCATTACATTACCTGAGGTTGGCTAGTAAACAGCTATATAGCGCAGAGTGTTAGGACTAGCCTCACTTAAGTGCTGTGAGGAACTTCTCCTCTGATAATCTGTGCAGTTATTTATCTGTGTCATTGTTTAGTTCATATTTTTTTATGTAGAATCATATAATATATATTGGGAGGCTTATATATTTCGTAGAGTTAGTACAAGATAAATACAGTCAGAAGTGAAGTTCTCTCACTCTGATGCCACGTATGGCATTCTTTTTTCTTTTTATTACAAAAGGGGAAATTTAGCAGCATGTGCAAGCAGCTATTTTCCATACAATGAAGGAATGAAGAGACCAGGTGCTGTCCAGGTCCAAAAAATACCTCAAAATGAGTCAATGTGCTAATATTTCCTACTATTCTGAATGTTTGTGTGAAAAAAGGCCAAAATATAACTTATTAACTGAAAATCTTCCCCTCCATTGTATACTCTCAATTGATAACCTATTCATGTTTGTATTTGTTAACATTAGTTCACTCTATCCTACAATTTGATACTGTTAAGTGCTTTTTTGTTACAGTATATTTTAATCTTTGATAACAGCAGGTAATAAAAATACAACGGATCATGTTAGCTCTGGTTCAATGAAGAAATATTAACAAATAGAACTCAGGACATTTTTGTTCATGTAAAATATACCTCATTGTCATGTACTAGACTTGTTATATTTAGCTTTAAATAAATAAATAAATACCCCCTTAACATTGTGGCAGTTTTTTTCTCTGTGGTATCGAAAATGGTATAGAATATCGATATTTTTCAAGGTATCGTATCAAAGTTAGAAATTCTTGTACGTGACAACACTAGTTCACAGTGGATTACTAACATGAACAAACACTGAACAGTTGGATTAATACATATTGTAACAAATGTATGGCTCATTGTTAGATCATGTTAGTTATTACATTAACTAATGAACCTTATTGTAAAGTGTTACCCAACTCACAATATGCCATGTACATATAGTGGGAACATTTAATGGAGGGCAAAATAGTTAGAAAATAATGATTCAATATACTAGTAGCCCTGCCCATACCAAAACCTTAAATTTGAGATTCATTGGATGTTTTGAGCCAAATCCTACAAGAATAAAACCATACAACAGATTCCATCTGATTTCAAGTGAAATCTTCTAGTTTTATTCAGCTGTGCAGTTCATTATGAGTGTAAGAACGTGCACAAACAGAGAGAACTCATCCACGTGCTGTTATGACTGACTGTTGTGCAACACTCCCTTTAATTGTGGATAGAAAAAATGTCTTCCTTATAGAATCTTGTGTAGTCAGGCCTAGGATAAATCATATTCCACTTTCATTGTATGGAAAAATTGCTTAGACTTCCTTCAAAATATATCTGTTTGTGTTCCATGGAAGGAAGAAAGTCGATTTTCATTTTAGGATGAACTGTTCCTTGAAATGTATACAGTGTATATGCTCTGGCTATGACACAGTAGAACGATATTGTGGTAATGGAGTTAAAATCTCATTGTTCGTGGTTCTCCAGTGTTGAGTAAAATGATTCAGTTAGAATGTGAAGTATTTAAGGGAAAAGGGAAATAAAAAGCAACACAGCCCTGAATTTTTCATCTTCCTGCTGGAGACGTACATCTGTTCCTCTGCTACAGATGTGAGTTAGTGTTCTTAGTTAACTCAATTACACGAAGCTTCCTCTTACAGGGCGCAGCATACCACAAACAAACCCCCAACATAGCACACAGTTAGCAAGAGGGTTGAGAGGTTCGGGCAGGAAGTTCATTGTTGTGTGAAAGAATTAGAAAAAAAGAATAACCAAGATTCAGAGACACTGTTCAAAGCCTTTATATTCTGTCTCTCTCTTGTACCCTAAAGCCACACAGAGACCATCAATTTTAAAAGCAGACATATGCGTTTAGGTAGTTCCTATCTACTTATTTCCTATTGGTATTATCCACTTAAAGGAACTACTCTGATGCATATCGCATGGACCCCACTTCCTGGAAATAATTGTTAATGACATAATGTTGTGGCCAGCCATTAGTCATCAAGAGAAATAAAAAGGCGGTTTTATTCAAATACATAGACTGCTCCCCATAATACTATAGGGAAGACCATAATAATTGTGAATATCACTCTCAGAACAAATAGTACAAAAGCTGTCACTGGGATGGTACCCTTTAAAAAGGTTCTGATATGTACCTTTTAAGTAACATGTACAAGTTTGGAACCAATATTATAATATAATATACACTCTTTGGGTAAAGAGGTGTACCTTATTAAGTTAGTTCACCATATTAAAGCACACCATTAATTTCAGTGATTAACTTAATTTTTACTGGAGCAAGCAAATGTATCTCTTTTGAGATATCCCTCCCTTCAGAGTGCTCTCCAAACCCACCCCTCCTCCAAAACACATGAACGAACACAACAGAGTCTGCAAAGCGTCACGAGAGAAGGCGTGAAATTACCTCATGTCTCAAAGAACATAACATTACAGTAATAATGAATGTAAACAACTTACAGAGCTCCTACTTGGTCCACATCAGACCGAATGCAATGATTGGATGAACATTTTTTGGTCCTGTGACTTCCACAGATGATATATGAAGACCTCTGATGTAAAAGCCTCTAAAAGCCACCTCTGTCAAAAATGAGATAATAATATTGAGTGAATGCTCTCCGCACACAGTATACGTTCATCAAATACTTTCACTTCAAACTCACAGCCCATTCAGAAATGTCGGTACTTGGGTAGAAACCTATACACAGGAGCCTGATAAAAATGTTAATATTAAACAAAAGCTTTAGACGGACTTACTGTACGTTCACACCGCCGCCGACTTGAGCGTCAAAGAAGCTCTGGCCGCCCTGTCAAGGACGCTTTTAAAAAGTACGGGAAGCTTGTTGACGCTTTGGACGCTTTGAACGCTCTGACGTTGCAGGGAGAATAGAAGCGTCACAACATGAAATGTAATAAACAGAAAAAACAAGCAATAAAGAGAAAAGAATAGTTAGCTATTATTATTATTTGCGGTCAAATCGGTGTCACCGTGAGCAAATGAATTGCATTCCCACTTTAAAACGAGCGTTCGTAAATATTCCAAATAAAAGTTGCGCTCATGCGGTCCCTATAAGCAAACAACGTCATGTCATAAATGATAGGAAACCTGTAGGAATCCCAGCAACGGCATTTATTAGCTTCTCTTCCATTTTCTCGGAACTAATGTTTTGGTAGGAACGAAAATTTACATCGTATGTTTCTCCGGAATCAGCCAGCGCGAAGGACGTCTATATTCCGATTGATTGCTGGCGTTTTGCCGCTGCTTGCCGCTGAACCGCGTCACAGCTCATTATCATAAAGTTGAGCTTCTTTCAACTGTCTGATTGACGCTCAAGACGCTCAAAACACCCAAAACACGACGCCGATGGATTTTACGCTCCTTGCAGCTGAGAAAAGCCAGCTTCCATTGAAAATGAATGACTTCCGGCCGCTTTGGAAGCTCAAGTCGGCGGCGGTGTGAACGTACAGTTAGAGGCTTTTGCATCTGAAGTCTTCATATGTACATTTTTCAATATTTAGACCAGTTATATTATTGATTGATATCAGGATGTGAAGAGAGCTTCAATAACAAAAAGTGTTTATAAAAAAAATCATAATTTTGCCTTTGGTTATCCCACAATGTCCATGGTGGTTACGGGTCTGGTAATTTGAAACATATGATAACATGAAAGGTCAGAATTTACTTTTTTTTTTATTTTTTATTTTTTATTAAAAATAAAATATTTATGGGGGAAAAAAATTTGAAATTTTCTGACACAAATGATATTTGGTTTCCTGAATATATATTATGTATAATAAACAAGAAAAAGTAATCAGTGAAAGACAGCAAAACTATTGTGTTGACATGATGACATTAGGTGTTTGAATTATAAATTTGAAAGCACACAAAAAGAAACAGCCCATTTCCCAGAGTTCTTTGTCAGGATGTCAGAGTGTCCAGTATTGGCTCAGCTAGTCTTTATTTCTGTCACAGTTATCTGATCAGAGCCTCAATCTCTGTAACTACACACTCCCTGAGTCCTGCCCAGCCTGAACCTCCTGACAACACACATATCATTATACTGTCTGAGTCCTGCGCTACCTCTGAGTGGAGCTGACACCGTAATATACCTATACATCCCCTGATACAAGCACCTCCATCCCTGTCTTTCTCTCTGTCTCTCTTTCCACTCACTTGTACACTGACCCTGTTTTATTGGTTCCTTCAAAGGCAGAGGGGGTGGCAAAATGCATTCTCCGCTTTCTCTGTCTGTCTGTCGCACTGATCAGATCATTTTTTTTCCACCAACTGCACATGGCAGCGGCTGCGGCTGAACCTGCGCACATCGTCAGGATGCTTGTTGTGCTAATGAGGGTGCAGATGCACGTGGGAGAGCCTCTCCTGGTCCGAGACACAGAGGAAAGAGGGAGGGCGGAGGGGTAGTGTGCTATAGAAATGTCAGTTCGAGAAAGAAGGTGGAATCAGTGAAGCACCTTGGCCCACCCATACCGAGACTGAGTGGACCAAAAAACGTGGTTAGAACAATTACTCGTCCAACTTCTGTCACAGCCAATCAGATCTGACAGATATTCTGCCAGTCAGGAAGTGAACCCAGAGACTTAGGCCTGAAACATACTCTATGCAATGGAAGTATGGATACATGAATTCGTTCAGCTATGCAATCTGTATGTGTTGCAGTGCTCCGAAACGTGTCAGAACGCAATTCACAACACAAGCACATGTTTCGATCTCAATATACCAAACATTTTCTTAAACTCTTCAGGTCACTTACTGCTATAGCAGAGCTTTGAAGAGAATTTTTCATGGAACTGATGATTATAATTAGCCTGGGAAAACCCAGACAATTTCCGGCAAATTTAGATTTGCTCTGCAAGTTAGTCTGGCAAAGAGCTCATTCAAGCCCATTTCTAATCCGTTGAAATCGCGGCACCAATCAGAAACGTTGGGGCGGGCTTTACACGATGACGACAGCACAGCGACGGTGACGCAGATTTTGGAATTTTGTACATTTACAAAGATCGATGCCACCGTGGAACTAGGGGTGTGAGGGTTATAGTTAAACACCGTCATTAGAACTCTATTACCGCCAAAACCATGTTATAAAAATGTTTTTTTCCCCAATTTTTTTTTTTATCATAGAGAATGTTTAAATACTAATATCAGCTTACGAGGGAAACGGAGGCGGAGTTAGTGGTGCTTCTGATGGTGAGTGCTGGAGATGATTCGGGAGAGGTCTGTGCCCCTTTACTGATCAGAGCGCGCGCTGACACGGAGTAAAGCCTTGTTTATACTCGACCCGTCCGCACGAGCACGAAGGTGCGCGCGGCAAAAATGACGCAAAAATGAAAAAAAATCAAGTTGTTCAGACGAACTGCATAAGTCATCTCCTTCATCGCTCTGATTGGTTTTAGGTCTATCCAATTGCGCCCAGAGGCATTTGAGCTACGTCCGTTGGTGACGCCCCTTTGGAAATGATTTGTCTATGAAGCTTTGCCAGACCATAACTCAGTTACAACTGAGAATGGTCTGGTTTTAACCAGGCTAGATTATAATGACATATTACTCTGCTCAGCTCTACAAACACTCTAAGTTTTTCACCTTCATTTTACTAATACAATGGTCTACTGACCAAATCCTTTGTTTCAAAGTAAAAAAAGGGCTACGTTGACATTAATCCAATATTTTCGTTTCAAAACGCTCTCTATTCACACAAGCGTTTTCCAAAAGATTGTTGTCCACACTGTAACATAGAAAAAGGCTAAAATCGTTACTGCATATGCGTAAAACATCATAAAATCTCATTAAGATACCGAGAGACCAGAACAAATTCTCATATTATTCTTCTGGCACGAATATTTTTGCTTTATTAGCAAAATATCACACCACTTACTGGTGTGTCCATGTTGCACTAAATCACCATTCCATGTACTGTATGGTCTAAAACAAAATTGCCCTCATGTTTAGCGGCAGGACAGGAATTGTGAGTATACTTTCTGTCATCTTTGCAGACATGTAATATGAACACCGTACAAAGTAGAAAATAGCAGGCACACCGGTATAAACATATCTATCGGTGCAAGATTTTGAAATACCTCCATTTTCACAGTCCACACTACATTACAAAATGCTGTTTTCAGATGTATCCACTAGGCAAAAAGTTCAGTTTTCGCAGGACAAAAACACTGTCTCAAGTGTGGAAGGAAGGCAAAAACATAGAGAAAAAGATTGTTTTTAAATCTATCTGGATTATCTGGATTGTAGATGTAGCCAAAGAAACAAGAGATGGAACAACAACAACAAACTACAAGAGAACTTGATGTTGGTGAGTGCTTGTGTGAGGGGGTGAAGAGGTACTGCAACTCGAGTAAAATGATCAGTCATAACTTGCCCATATCAAATGGAGTATACTGTACTTTAAAAGGCTGTACATTCGGCTGGCTACGTGTTTGTGTCAAAACTGATGTACAATTTTGTCTTAATGCATGATCATGCGTTTAATATATTCAATGCAAAAAATCTGGAGAGAACTATCCGTTAGCATCATTTTAATGCCATTGGGATGTTTGATTTCACTGCTCATGGGTGTTGCTCCAGATAATTTTTTGAGCCAATTACCTGAGCTGAAAATGTCATGTGACTAATCACTCTGGAGCTACAGGAAAACAATTTAATGACAACGCTGATTGGCTGATGGTACCACAACAAAACAATCCTCCAGTGACTACTCTGAGCTTTAAGACTACTGTCATGTTTTTACGAGCACTTCAAAAAACAGTCTATAATTTATGAAATGTATGTCACTAATAAAAACATGTCTTCTGTCAATAGACAGCAACATGGCCGACATAATCTTGCAGTTACAACATCTACCAGCAGGGGATAACTGGGCTATGCTAACCAGATACTTTTTTTTTAACTTAGCCAGTTCAGTTAGAAACAAAATTAAAAGAAACACATTTTGTTTAATCATTATTTTCACTGGTTACTTTGTATGAATGTTTTTGTCTTTGGGACAATGACTATATTTGATTACTATTAAATCAAAATTTAACCAAATGGTTTATCGTTGAAGCCAACCATAAATATAATTGGAGAACAAATAATATTTTTAGTATTTTTTACAAGTTTGTCCAAAGTATCTTTTTTTTCTTCCAGTGCACTTGCATTCATGCATGTATACACATGCATTCAGTAACAAATTTAACCAAACAAGCACATTAGTCTTGCAGTTATGACCACCAGTTACATGCTGGATGCTCAAGAAGTCTGCTTGGTTCTGTAGTTTACTCTCTCTTTGTCTCTCAAGAAGGGTCATTATCCAGTAATGATGGGTCTTCATGGGGGGTCTTGAAGCACCGGGGAATCCTGCCGTTGTTAGTGTCACCCCTTCAGTCTCATCCATCACTAACACTACCCCACTACCACTTCCTCTCTGTGTGCCCACTCCACCTCATTTACTGCGATTAGAGTTGTTATGCCCCTCCGTGTAGAATATACCTCTGACAGGAGAAGGATACACCCCGTATCTGTCTGACTGTATCTGCATCTCTCTCCCTCTGCTTTTCATTTGTGTATTTCTCTCCATTTGTCTGTCTCTCTGTGTCAGTCAGTAACACATTTGACATCTTTAAGTACTTATTTCCTTAGTAATTCATATACTGCTGCTGATGTCAGTATGGCTAGAAGACCAAATAAAAAGACTAATGCATTAATATGCAATTGATCATTTAAACAGGCTTGAACCGCGGATTTTTTTTTTTTTTTTTTTTTTTTTTTTTTTTTTTTTTTATAAAATATCAGTGAAAGGAGGTACTTAACCTTTTTTGTCCATTTATTGTAAACGAGGTTTAATAATCTGAATAAGGTGTTTACGGAGTCCTAATGGTCATGAGATGGGAAAACCTATGAGATGGGAAAAATTGAAATGCTTTTGTGTTCTCTTGCAAATGTTTTGCGTTCCCCCAAGAAACTCTGCGTTCCCTGGCAAAATGTTTGCGTTTCCCCAAGAAAGCTTGCATTAACTCACAAAACATTTGTGAGTTCTTTATGAGGGAACGCAAAGGTTCTTGGGGAACATAAACCTTTGAACAAAACAACAACAAAAATGAACAAAACTTGCGAAAGAATGCAAAAGATGCATTTTTTTTTTTTTTTACCACCATGTCCTTCTAGGGGCTCCTTAGGTTTTAAACACTGATTTGTGTGATTTTATCATTGTAAATTAGCCTGACTTTGTCATACTCATATTCTAGTCAGAATGTGAGTCTACTGCTCCATAGGGCTTTGATTATATGAGGCGTGTCTTAACCGAACCAGGAAAAAAAAAAACTCTGCACTCAATTGGATAGACCTACAACCAATCAGAGCAACGCAGTTGCGCAAATTGTCAACAGATCTCAACTGCACACACGCTGGAAGAAGTAGTAAAATAATGTGTTGGTTCTTTTACTTGGTCCTCCATGAGTGCGACCAAAGGAGAAACCACAACGACCACAGGGTTTTCATTGCGTCCCATCTTCTTAGCGACCATATAGGAGCCAGCTGATAAAATAAACTTTTGCTGAATCCCGTAGGAAGGACGGCAAACACATCTTTCCGATCGGCAAATGCATTGATTGCAGTTCTCTGTTCATCTTTTAAAGTTAATGCGCTGTCGATTACTTTTACAACAGACGGAATAGCGGAATCTATACATTTCAATTCTCCAGCTGCAGTCAACTTTGAGGGAAATCAGTTCAACCCAAGCGCTCTTTGATAACGTGATGATTACGTAACTGCAGATCATCTGTCCATCATCGTATAAAGCCCGCCCTGGCAATTTGATTGGCCCGACTAATTTTGAACCGATCATAATTACTCCTCAATGGATCGAGTCCAGACCGAACTTCCCGACCAAAAAATGTTGTGGGCGGGGTTCGGGCTGGCATCCAGGCTAATTGTAAATCATAAAAAAACAATAAAAAAAAACAAAAAACAATTATGAATTCCATTGTGTTTTAATGAAGTAAAATATACACAACGGTTAATGGTTGCATATTGCTTAAATCCATTTAACGTCTAGTAAGGCCTAGCCAAATGTTAGTTTGTATACTGACATATTTCACATAAAATTAAAGAGCATATTCATAATATCATTTAAACAAAAGATTTATAGTTGGGTTGAATGACTTGACAAATGCAGTCCACTCTAAAATATGTGCAAAAAATCTGAAAATGGAATGAGATTATTTACTTGTCTTCCCAACATCCTGTAGAAAGGATGAAAATGGTCATTACAAGATAATTACATTTGATGAACATTAATGTTTTTTTAATTCTACGTTATATAATATTCAAGATGCTAATAGTTCTCTCTTCAAATAACATAAGAGTTTTGCCGACCCCAAAACCTCAGCAGCGTGTGGAAACTACTTGCAGTGTCAACTACACAAAATATCTATTTTTCCCTGAAAATAGAATAAGGAATAAGAAAATATCTTATAATGATCATCCCATACTGCATGCTTTAAAGTATGTTAGTATTTAACTTATTTTGGTTGTGTGGAATTCACATCAATGACTGAACCGCAGGAAATTACACACATAGAGAGGAGAGGTAAACAATCATTAAAGTAGCATTATAATGTTTTTTGGTAAACACATCTGTGTATTTACAAATGATATGCAGTCTGACACGCTGTTTGCGCTTGTCATATAACAGCACTGTAATTTAAATTATGGGACAGTGTCTATTTATTTGTGCTTTTCTCTCTTGAATATGAACTCTAAAAATAGGATAGAATGACAGTCTACAGCGGAGATCACAGATCTTTAGCTCCGGGCCTTTTACCATCCCATCAGAAAACATCTCATCCGCCTCCTCCTGCTACATTCATATGTAGTTTTTCTTATCTTTAAATTATAAATTGAAAATGACAATTGGATTAAAGCAGTGAATAATTGAAGTACTTTAGAAAAGAGTTTCTAAAAGAAAAAGAAAAGGGGCCGCAATTCTACATATTAGGTCTGAAATGAAAGCTCGTCGTATTGTTTGTGAAGTGCCCAGTCTAACTGTCACCAGAAGGAGATGTCTGCATGGAAGATATTATTTCTGGCTAGTGTGAGTGCGTCTCGAGGCACAGTCTTGGCTCTTTTATTTTACGTGTCATAATGCGATGGTGGAGTTCTCCCTGCGAGGCATCGTGGCTATTGGAAAGGCGAATAACATATGTTGTGTCTCAAATGCATCTCTCTGCTTTATTCCACTAGTGCAGAAGACCAGTGAGCTGTCCAGTCCCAAGGGCTGAGGGGCAGAGGGACAGCACTCTGTGTTTGTCACAGATACACTCGTTTATTTGAAGAGAGAGAATTGAGTGTATTCGGAGAAGAAGCAAAAGGGTAGAAATATGGCCTAACAAGCCCCCATCCGAGAAGACAGCAATGTAATAGAGATTATATTATTTGACTGTCGATTGTTCTTTTAGAGGGATGGATTCTAAATATAGATGAATTATAGATGAAAGTGTACCCTAAAAGACGTAGTTAACCCCTTAAATGAGTCATAATGTAGTATTAACTTTGATACCCACGCTCTATTATAGTCATTTCATGCCCTTCTAAAAAAGAAAAATTGGAAAAAAATAAACACAGAGCTCGTTTGACCCTTATTTCTGAATGCATTATTGTCTCGCGAGATCTGATGCGAGGTTTTGGCTGTCGTGGACGGTCATTTTAATAATGCAAATGAGGGGCGCGTTGATTGGTGGCAGGAAGGAGGGGGCTTGACACCGCAGGTAACTTCAGCATATCATTCCAAAAAGAGATCATGGCGCAAGTTGTGAATGAACCCGACCTGGCCGCGACCCACGGGATTCAACCGTACTACATGTTTGAGCCAGACTCCGAACCAGAGCTGGAAACGGAAGAGGAACAACAGTCAATTGAAGGACGTCGTCTACATCAACATGTCTCTGAATGGTAAAGACAATTTTTTTGACTGAGACATACATTAACATCAGTAACGAGCTAAAACGTTTTTTTGCTATTTTCTCCCACATAAGTTTAGCTTTTATTTAATGTAGATTACATTAACGGAGATGTAGTCTACTTTATTTTCAGCTTACAGTGGTTATAGAGATTAACGTTTGCTATAATGTGTTGTTTTTGCCTTTTTTGACGTTGTGGTTTTTTAGATATTTAATAATTTTCATCTGCAGACATGTAACGTTATGTTTTTCTTTATGTTTATTAATTCTTGACTGTTTTTTAAATTTATCTATCCTTATCTATTATATAAAAAAATCAATACAATGATATGTTGTCATTGTTATATTATATACGATTATATTAAATAATAGCTAACGTTACTGTAGTGTAAAACAAAGTGGAAAGATGTGGCTAGCATTCGTAGAGTCCATTCCCCGTGTTTACATCACATACATTAACCGCATTAGTAGTTAGCTGCTGTTTGTTACACAAAATATAGTAATAAAAACACAGTCTTACCGTTTCAAATTCAGGCAAGTCCCTGATTGTTGGAATGGCACCTTTTTCCAAACGTAGCTTCGATGCCAACTTCGCCTGATATTGCCCCAAATTTGTAAAAGATTCTTTTGTGAAATGTTTAGCGCAGCACCTAACGTTGAGCAAGTTGAGATGGTTGTTGGAACAGCGTCATTAAAAATAAATTTCATCCACTTGTCCCTTGTAGTTTGGTCAGTTTTGGGTAAAGAAAAAACATTAGAATGTGGATTATGACAGTCAACCACAGAGCAACTCACGTGTGCACTACGTTTCTGCATCTTTCTTGACTGAATATCGCTGAATATGATGGGGAGAGGGGCAGGGCGGGCCTCCTCTGCGGTGTCCATATATGGTATATCCGGCCCCGTCTTGACGTCAAGCCGGGGGAGAAATTGGGCCTTTCTCAATCTGTGTTCTTGTCTGTACTTGTGTCCTTGTGTTCTTGTGAAACGTCATCTTTTGTGGCCCAAGTACTGTCCCAATACACAAGTTTGCATTTTGGCAAGAACAGTTAAAAATCCCGGATGTGTTCTTGACACGCCCATTTTACCGAGGATGCATCGGCTGGTAACTTGTGTGAACTTGACGGCAGAAATATCCCAGCATTCAATTCGGCATTCGAGGAAGGAGAGGCAGGTCAATACAGTATTTCGTTTTTCTACAATTACGTACACTATTTCATCACTAAATTCACTTCTGAGAACATTTGATGCGAGAAATCAACTGTGTAGATTTCAAATATTGGCATTTTACGAAAATGTATGGCTAATCGAAAATGTGCTCAAACGTTTTCGGAAGTGAGAATCTCCATAAGCGCCTGCGGGTGTAACGTTAGCTATCGAGCCAACCGGCCAGTTTGCTCACAGACTCGTTTTTCCCCACAGCCAAGAGACCATTGCAGCCTGGCTGTTATCGTCAATAATTCTCGTTATGTTTGGGTACTGCAGACGGTGTCTGTGCGGGGGAATTATTGCGCAATACCAGCAAGAACACATCGTCTCAAACTGTCAGCAGCGTTCTGTGTGCTCGTCACCTTGTGAGTTCATTCTTCCAAGAACAACTAGCAAGAGCGTTCTCCCCAAGAACACAAGTCCGTTCTTTGCATTCTTGGTTTTGAGAAACACCCTTTGAAATCTCGTATTTGAGTGCGCGTGCACGTTGGCTAGTTTAAGAACCCTGGGGTAAACAAACGCTTCACTTTTGAATATCGGCATCCCGGCCAATGTATAATCGTTAGTCAATCATAACATACATTGATTCTCATGGAAAAGTGAAAATTGCACATTATGACTCCTTTAAGTTGCAGCGATTACATATTTAAAACAGTAATACCCTATACTAAACCTGAACTAATATTGACAAACTATATATCATTTGAAAGCTTACCATCTGTAGTTTTCATATTTGGTGATTGATTTTCAAAATAAATTACAGAAGAGCCGTAATCTATCAATTTGCAACAATAATTTTTTTCATACTCCTAAGACGTGTTATTTGTGTTACGTGTTATACCTTTATTTTGAAATAGTGATGAGCATGAAAAATCATGAAAGAGTGGTAGAAACCTCAGTTTGTTTTCATGCCAATAGTTCAAAAGATAACATCCATTACATTTTTTTTTTTAGAAAAAAAGGTCTGAAAATGTTTTAAATATAAAGAAAAAAATTATAGATTCACCATTTGTGATGTGGCAGCGAGCTATAACGCACATGCATGTTATTTTTTATGTGATTATTGAGGTTGAATTCATATCAAAATAAGCCAAACTTCCCTTACTACTTCTGAATAGGATGCCTACTTCATAAATTGTATGAAAATTGTGGAAATAATGGTTCAGATCACTCAAAACACATATGGAAATGAAGGCGCCCTTATATGGGCAGTAATGGAGTCTGAAAAAGTTTGGTACTGCGCCCAAAGAAAATCTTACTGAAAGCTCATTTTTTGAAATATCAACCTAAAATTTGAAACACAACTTGTTCAGAGTTTTGGCTTTAATTTTCTTGCAGTTTTAGAGTCCACCAGGTTTTGAAAAAAAATATTTTATATAAAATATGAATAATTAAATTTTTACATTTTACATTTTCATAAACTCAAACTTCTATACCTTATTTAACTTCTACAAAAATCTCCCAAATGTCTTCTTTAAAACAAGACCAATATGACATCTATATTCCAAAGCATTCCTGAATTACATCCATTTAAGTTCGGATTGTTCAAAAAAGTGGGCGCGACACTAGTTAGGTAATAGTGAGAATCTGATCCTAATCTGAAGTGTGACTGTTAAGGATTATGTTTATCACCTGTGTCTAGTTTAGTTGATCATTATCCAGTGTGTTGATACTTCTTAGTTTCCATTCATTGACAGTTGTTGCCTTTGTGCTACAAAGTTTGCGTCGTCTTTTGATTACTTTCCTTGTGGATTGTCATCTTATTTCTTCGAATAAAGCTGCAAATAGACCCTCGCCTTAGCTCCCTCCTTGTCCAGACCTTCTATTGTCCCGACTGTGGCTGTAAAGAGCACACTACGGAGTAAGGAACAAAAATAGTCTTTAATGAATCCAACCGGGAATACACAAGAGATCACAGGAGAAATAAACAGACAAAACATGTTTAACTGACGATACGGAACAATGAACAAACAGGACACAAAGTACGTAATCAAATAGAAACAGAACAGGTGTGTTGAATTAGGGACTATGGAAACTAATTAACAAACAGGGAAACTAAACCAGGAACTCAGGCAAATAGGAACAGAGTGAAAAAAAAAAACTAACATACAACTATGATATTGTTTCATAGAATATTTGACAAATTTAAGACATTTACATCTTTTTAAACTTTTTGGAAAAAATTATACATAGTTAACCCATTAATGATAATAACAATGGCTTGAATTATTAAATTACTAGCCTATCCTGGTTTCACAGACAGGGCTTAGATTAAGCCAGGATTAGACAATTTAAGTAGCTTTTATAAATGGTCCTTTAGAAAACAAACAAACAAACAAACAAAAACATTACTGGTGTGCATCTTGAGACAAAACAATGGCACTGACATTGTTTTCAGTTAAAACAGCTCAAACTTGCATTTTAGGCCCCGTTTACACGAGAACGATTCCGGGTGAAAACGTAAAAATATTTTATCGGATGTGCCTTTCGTTTACACGGCAACAGCGTTTTGGGGGCTTAAAAACGCAAAAAAGTGAAACCACCCTCCAGAGTGGAAATCTTAAAAACGCTCCACCGTTGCGTTCCCGTCTAAACGGTAAAAACGCAAATCTGCTCACGGTGGCTCTCGTCGCGTACGCGTTTACTTCACATGGATGCGCCAGTACAGGACAATAACAACCAACATGTCACATTATTTCCATACGTCGGACCTTCAAGTTGCCCTAGCAGCTCTGAAAAACGTATCAGAGTCTTTTCAGCAGTTGTACAAAATATTCTAAGATATTGGTGTTGTTGTGTGGCAGTGCTTCACATTGCCACCTAGTCGCCTGGAGTGCATACTACATCGAATTTCACACACTTTTGCGTCACCAAATGCACGCGGATTTCCCAACCATAACGCTCGTCTATACGCAGAATAAAAAGTGATAACGCAACGCCACTTTTGCGTTTTCTCTTCAGATCGTTTCCGTGTAAACATAGCCTTAGTATGTAAGCCTTCTCTGAGAAGCCTTCTCTTTAGTATGTAAGCCTTATCTTGAGAAATAAAACAGTTTAATTTAAAAGTGATATTGTACCGATATCAACAACATTGACAGTACTAAGTATTGTGTTGAGACAAAAAAAAAAGTGGTAGGCTACTTCACATCGCTAGTAAAGATGTTAAATAGCAAAGCAGTAATAGTCTCTTTCACAGATTCTCTGAGGTGAAAAAATGCTCTATTTCTTAGGTATAACACACAGTGGGACCATAGTATCTACATCCATCCTGCCGCTTTTGTCCTTTTATCTTTGAACCAAAAGAGAAAATTAATACAGACCGTTCTCTCTTTGCATGATAAAAAAAAACTATGGAGGAGTTTGAAAAGAGGGAATAAAGTTTAGAAAAAAGGCCTTGAGCAATTAGGGACCAACAAGGGAAAAGGAGCAACATAGTAAGACCTACAAAGCTAATTACTGATGGCATCGGATGAGTGATTTAATATTTGCCCCCAAGAATATCAGAAGACCACAGAGTCCACGATGTCCATCCAGCAAAAGAAATGGAATAAAAAAAAAACAGTCCATAACAAATGCAGAGTGCTACAGGAGCGGTAAACAAGCATTGTGTGTTTTCTCAGATGAAGGGCCACCAGCGGCCACTGTCATCCCTTGTAAACCCGTTCAGATCATGCAGAATATCTGCGGTGATAATCACCTGCCCACAGGCCCGTGTGGCCCTGCGCTCGGCTGTAATTGGAGGTCTCGTTCACATATAACAGCACACCTAACTCACTCTAAATAGACGCTAGTCCAAGGGCTGAAATGATATGCGCTTATCTTTTTAATTTTATTTTCACATTGCTGAATGTATTTTACCCAGGGCTTTGTCTGGGTCAGAAGTAGTTTACCTGCTCTCTGCCCTGTGGTGTGTAAATGCAGGGCATTTGTGTTTGTGTGTTTTTGAGACTTTTGACTTTAAGGCATAGACGACAAATACATTGACTGAGCACCACTTAGCATAGCTGCTAGTGAAAACCCCTCAGGCTCCTGTTGTGTTTAGAGATGTTTGATTCACATGATAATAATATACTCTCTATAGACATGCATAGGAATCCACATGAATTCCATCTGCGGTCTGAAGAGGAATATGACTGAATTCAAATATTTATTTATAATAAATATTAAATAGATAATTTTAAAATGTATGTATATTTTATATTTGTTTTTAAAAATTTATATTCACATTGCTACTGCTGAGACATCCATATTGGTAAAATGCTGTAAATTTCTTTAAATATTTGACAAATGTAAATAAAGTGAACCTAGTGCACATTCCATACCCAAATACATGTTGAACTCACAGGGCTGATGCACATGATAGATAGATATATAGATAGATAGATAGATAGATAGATAGATAGATAGATAGATAGATAGATAGATAGATAGATAGATAGATAGATAGATAGATAGATAGATAGATAGATAGATAGACTCAAAAATACACCACCATACTGTAAGATTTTATTTTTTACGTTTTTGAAAAAAGTATCTTATGCTCGCCAAGGCTGAATTCAAAAGTAAATACAGTATTGTGATATTAGAATTTAAAATAACTGTTTTCTGGAAGCTTGTTTCCGCCATTGAATAAAACAATTTACATATTTTTTATCTCACAACTACGAGTTTATATCTCGTAATTCTGACGTCTTTTCTCAGAATCAATTGTGAGATATAAACTTGCAATTGCGAGCAGAAAAAAAAACTATTCTGAGGAAAAAAGACAGACTTGCAATTCAGACCTTACTATGCAATTGCGACTTTATATCAAGCAATTATGACTTTATAACTCGCAATTGCAAGTCAGAGTTGCGAGATGTAAACTCGCAATTGTCGGAAAAAAAATTGTGAGATAAAAAGTCGCAATTACCTTTGTTACTTTTTATTCTGTGGCGGAAACAAGCTTCCATAGTTTTCTGTTTTAATATATTTTAAAATGTAATTTATTTCTGTGATGGCAAAGCTACCATGTCTGTTAATACTCTAAAGGCCCTTTCACACCAGCCAGTCACTGAATGTCATCATTACAGCTGAAAAATGCCATCAGTTTAACTGAAAAGCTTAAAAAAGCGAGCAATGTTTTGATAGTCACAGTGTCTACAAATGGCTTACTTGCAGTTGTCTTTGCATATTAAGCTTGGATAGGAGAATCTATTTTAACATCAGAAAAATTACACACGTCACCTTTAAACTCTCCGCTCTGAGATAATAAAGGTAGTTATTTCATGCCAATGTGAGGTTGATGTGACACACTGTGCGAGTGGCTTTGTGATGGCGTTGTAATGAACAGTAAGGAAAGAAAGCCCTGTGAATTCATCCTTGACCTGTGAGTATGCATCATTAACTCCATTTGTCCCTCTGCAATTAACACTGCCTGCTTGACGGACCGTCCACTCCCTCGTTTCTTCCACACATCCATCTCTCCATCACTCTACTCTCCCAGGTTAACTCCAACCCATATCTCCAACCCCCCCCCCATATTACCCATCACCCACTCCTACTTGCCAAGTCTGACCTGATTGTGAGGGTTCACGCTCCTATTGCGGTCCCCAATTCCAGTCTCCATGGCAGCCCTCACGGTTGTCACGGTGACAGGTCTGACCCTGTCGTCTGGGGCCGGCCACTCAGTAAAGAGTTGGAGGCCAGTGGCCACTCGCAGGGGACGAGCCTCATCCCCTGATTACTCTGACCTCTGATCTTGAGCTCAATTTCAGCTCATTTACTTATACTAACAGGGCTCACTTGAACACCAGCACATGAGATGACCATTTAGATTAGACCAGCCCTAAAGGAATAGGTCACCAAAAATTGAGAATTCTGTCACCTCATGTTGTTCCAAACCCACATCATTTTATTATTCTTATCATTTCCTTCTGTGGAACACAAAAGAAGACATTTTGAAGAATCTTCTTCTTAGTAACCATGGCTGACTATTTTATTTTATATTAATAAAATAAAGTAAATATATAAAGAAATAAACCAACCCGATCTCACGGCAATTCGTACGAATTTTACGAGGTGGCTAATTCGTACAAATTCATATGAATTCATAATTTTTGCTAAATCGTACATATTTTACGAGTTTGTATGAATGAATACCCCTGACCCCGCCCCTAAACCTAACCATCAGGTTTGTTTAGACAAATAGACTACCTTACTTGTACGGATTCGTACGAAATATTCACCTTTTAATCACCTTTTAACCTTTTAATCATACGAATTCGTACGAATTGGCCATGAGATAGTACTTGAAAGTTCTTGAAAGTTTATTGTTAAGAGGAAAACCCCTTGAGATGTGACATCTCGTTTTCGAGGGGACCTCAATAGCGTTGAATAAACACAAACAGCATGAAAATAATCCATATGGCAAAAGTGCTATATTCTAAGCTTTCTGAAACCCTATGTTAGCTTTTGTGTGGGGATGTTAAATATTTAATACTGAAATCTTCCCATTCGCTGAAGCTCTGATATCTCATTTGAATTTCCATTCAGGTTATGCAGACAGTCATAGGGCCCTATCTTGCACTCGGCGCAAATGACTTTGTACACTGACGCATGTATCATTCCTATTTTGCACCCGCGCAAAGCGGACTTTTCCCTCCACAGACACACGTCGGTTAACTATGAAATACACTTGCGCTCCCCGGGGCGGTTCAGCGCAAAGAGGAGGCGTGTTCTGGCGCAAACTTTCCCTCATGCTATTTTGCTGTTCTATAAAACAATTGCGCCACTTACCAGAAAAAAACTAGTCTAAAGTCAGTGGCGCGTTGCGCGTTGTTCATTATGCTATTTTAAGGGCGCATGCTTGGCCATAATCAATGTAGCGTGTGCACAACGCGAATACACTTTGATTCTCTCATCTAAGCAGCAGTTTTCATTTTTGCAAATCATACATTATTACGATAGATAGATAGATATATAGATAGATAGATAGACAAATTATTATAAAAGCATACATGTAGCTTACACATTTACCCAAATTATCATACGCCTGTTTAACAGAAGTTAATTTGGGTGGGTTTCTCCATCCCCAATGTCACTTCTCTGTGTTTTACGGGCCTGACGAGAACGTTGCTCTCCTCGGCTGTGAACCGCTCCTGGCGCGCGCCTGGCAAATCCGCCGTTATAATAGGAATCCGCTTTAGAACAAGCGCGCCTGCTCTTAAAGGGAATGTGAGATGACGCTCTGATTGGTTTATTTCACGTTACGCCCAAACCACACCTATGAATAATGAAGCTACTTCAGACCAACCCCTTTTAGATTTGCGCCAGGCGCAAGAGGCATTTATCCCGCCGGGAAAATAGCAACAGCGCCGGGATCCGCCCACAAAGTTACTTGAGCTTTGCGCTTTGACACTTGCGTTTCAGATCGTTAAAATAGGGCCCATAGACTCTCACAAATTTGGGTCTGTTCCTAATTCAATCAGTATATTTTAACTTTACAAAAAACTCTAAATGATCCAAGTTACATGGATCAAGTTTATGATATCTGTTTTTATACTTAATTTTTTGAGCTTGAAAACCATAGTCACTATGAAATGTTAGGTTACACTTTATTTGAATGTGTCTGTGTTACAGTGTAATTGTACATTTAAGTATTGAGTAATAATAATTAACTATGTATTTAGAGATTAGGGTGTGGTTCTGGTTTAGATGTATGCTCAATTTAATTACTGTAGTAACTACATTTAACTGTTTTAACAAGGACACTGCAAAATAAATTGTTACCAATTATACTTAGTATAAGCATATAAGGTATGTTGGTGCATTGTAATTATATTTAAACTCTAATAAGAATATTTCTAAGAAACTTGATCATAATGCTATATGGTGCATTCTTGCCATGCCATAATTATCAAAATTACTAGAAGACAACATTCTACTCAGAGCTGTTTACACTCTCTGGATTATGTGCTTCTATGGCAACACTATTAACGCCAAAATTAATCAGTGTAATTTGGATAATCAATAGACAAAAGAACAAGAATATTCAGTAACAGTCGTTATGCAATATATACCTGATTTTATACCAGGATATTAGAGATTAGTTATCCAACTCTGTGCTACATTAAACTGTATTGTATGCATTTTGTAAGGAATAATTGTATTTTGGGTCAAAAACATGGACATAATTTGTTGTTTTTATCCTATTGTTTACTATATTTATTTGCTTAGTCTGTGTCATTGTGGGTTTTGACTTTTAAAATAACTAAAATCATTTGGCGAGGTGATATGGAACTGTAATGCCGTCAAGACCAACACATTCTCATCCCAAGGCGTCATCTAACTGACACTTTTGACCATGCGTCAACATGCCGACGCACATGGTACCCCTTAAGCGTCAATATGAGACGCTCATCCTTGGGCGTCATCTAACTGACGCTTTTGACCATGCGTCTAAATCCGACGCACATGGCACCCTTTAGCGTCAGTTAGATGACGCTTCCGTTATGGGTAGGTTTAGGTCTGGGGTAGGGTTAGGGTTAGACCACTAGGAGGCGCGTCACATATTGACGCTTAAGGGGTACCATGTGCGATGGCATGTTGACGCATGGTCAAAAGCGTCAGTTAGATGACGCCTTGGGATGAGAATGGGCTGTCAAGACCTGCCTGGAACTACCAGCCCGTTCTCAATCCTTTGGCGTCATACATGTGACGCTTTGTACATTTCGTTGAAATCTTACGCACATGGCATCCTTTAGCATCAATATGAGACGCAGATCCCAAGGCGTCATAACCGTAACCCGACCCCAGACCTAAACCTACCCATAACAGTGCGTGTTATATTGACGCTAAAGGATGCCATGTGCGTAAGATTTCGATGAAATTTCATATGGCGTCACCTATATGACGCCAAAGGATGAGAATGCGTTGGAACTACTTTAGCCGTGCGTTTACCTGAAAATAAATGCACACCTTAGAACATTCTTCAATAAATCAGATTCAACTGCCCTGTAGTATAATAATAAAAAAGAAAAAAGTCTTATTGCATTATTAATACATTACCAATAGTAAATTATTGGAATTAATATACAGACATATTATAGGATAAATACACGAACTACACTTTACTGTTGAAGCTGCTGCCAATTCTGCATGAAGTTGCGGCGTTGCAATCCGGAACTCACTGAAAATCAGTTTTACAAAAGTTTACAATTTGAAATAATGCTTTTTACAGAGTATGTGAATGCTTTTTTAAGGGAAGATGTTTAGGGAATAAAGACCTTTGGGCCTGTTCCTTACACAAATCTACAAAGCTGATCTGGCTTCAGAAGACTTTCAAATGTAATGCACAAGTATAACGTTGATTACGTTGCATGCCCTTTTTCATTTTGAAACAACATATGGGTGAGCAAATAACTACTTCAACAATTTAAATGTGATTCATGCTTAGAATTCAGTTGTTTTTTTGTGTAAAATATTGTAAAATTAAATAAAGGAAAAATGCTGAATTGAGTGCGAATCACAGTTCAATTTTTGCAGTAAATTATGTTTTATTAACAACGTTCAAATGATCTACCCAATCAGCATGAGAGGAGGCCTATAAGTATAGGCGACTCACGTATGTTCCTCAACAGTTTTTTTCTGCATCCCTCCACCACCCCGTCTCCTCACACTCGCCTGGTTACTATCCTAACCAGAGATACTGGTTCGGGCCACATTCCGAGCTCGGAGCCTTCCCCTGGACAGCACACCAAATACACATACTCTTTTACTAAACATTTGTAAGTGTGAACTCATGAAGTATAAACACACCAAAACGGGTTAATATATGAGATGAGAGATTGAGGTGTAAATGACCTCATTGAGCAAATAATCATTTTCGTTCATCATTTATTCTAGGTCTATACTTATGCTGAACAAGAGTGGATATAACATCTAAGTTTGTTGTCGGTCCTAAGGCTGTTTACACCTGGTCACTTTTTTTTCACGTTTTCTCAGATCGGATAGCTATCTGATTTATCAATACGATTCCATTTACACCTGGTCACATTAATGTCTTTTCACAAAACGGATATAAATCTGTTCTTCAATTCCCGCTGCAGATTTAATAGAGTTCACATCACCGATAGCAACAGATATAAGCTGCAATTTATTGATCCTCAGCTAATTTCAAAACCAAAGACCCCAATAAGAGAGAGCGGCAACAGCCCTGGTAAGATCCTTTTGTTTCTTTTCTTTTAATGAAGATTATTGTGTGTTAAGCGTCTGCGACTTACTTTTTCTTTGATTTGTGGTAGTTTGCGCGTTGGCTTGATGAATAGATGCTCAGCTGCTCATCTGTGGTGATGTTGCAGTAGCGCTGTCATATCTGGCTGTAACATGCAAGATATAACCTAACACGCTCTCACGTGTTTATTTTTTAGCATTGTTGGGAGGAGTAAAATTTACATATGTGGTTTCAAAAACCAGATGCATTTACACTTGTCCGGTTTCGTCTGGAATGCGGCCCAGACCACCTCCTGAAGTGGTTTGAGCGATCGGATTTAAATCCGTCTCGAATGCGTTTCGGTGGGCATTTACACCTGGTCTTTTCACGATCGGATAGCTATCCGATCACAGCAAACGCATGAAGTGGCCAGGTGTAAACAGCCCCTAACAAAGCTGTCTTTTGAATTTTAAATTTGAATTCTCCAGAGTAGCACTGCTCTTCTCTCAGTAGCACATCATGAGGGGCCCATTGAAAGGAACCGCCATTATCTGAAGCCAGAAACCTCTGAAAGTGACCAGAATGAAAGGGAAATCAAAGTGTGTGTAGTGTAGAGGGACTCTGCAGGCAGTGCCAAGAGCTAATACACTAATTACGACCTCCACATGAGCCGTACACCACTGGTACTACACTCAACACAGTCCTACTGAGAGCCCAAATGAGGGATGTGGAGAACAGACAACAGACAGATGGTGAAGAGACGAGCAAATGCAGGCAATGAGAACTGCTGGAGAACACAAAGAGGAACGAAAAACAGTGGAAGAGGTCATGGTGACCATGAAGTAGACAACAGGGGTTACGTTTTTTTGTCGAATGGTGGGCATGGTAAGATACAACAGTAGGTGCAGGCCCTTTGCTAGTTGAAATTTGCACAGGAAATCACACCAATTTTCAAATTCTACCATGCACAAAAAGTATCGACTGGGAAATAATTTTGAGTATGTAGCAGTATGGCAGTATTGAGACACATTGCATATCATAAAAGTACATGTCATTGATTCTTACAAATTAAATGTGGGCCTGTTCTGTTAGTCATTAGTGAACCATTACAAATGTAATGTCCTCATCTTGTGTTCTGCAAATGATTGTGGGTAACAAGCACAAATGCATGTCAAAATGCACACACAATATCCACTAGTAATAGTAAACCATGCAGGCACCTTTGGGGTACTATCTTCAACAAACTATAATCTAAGATGCATAAATTCTAATCTTGCATACTACAGTATATAGTACAGGCAGCTACATATAACACACAGAGGCAGGGAGTAAACCCAGTCGTGGGAGTTTATTGAAGAAAATGGGTTAACAGGTACGTATAAAGTAGAGTAGGGTGATGAACCAACAGACACCGTCTGTTCACAGTGGATAAACAGAAGCATACACAGACTGCAATATCCAACTCAGGTTAATAGTACATGTAAGAACAGATAATTTCTCTTTCCACAGGATATACAACAGGAGTTTTGGGGAGAAACAAAGGATTAAATCAAAGTCACTTCTTTGGAAAATACACAGGAGAAAACAGGAAAAGAAAATCACAATAGATCACAGAAATATCCCTAGAAATCTTTAAAACAACAGAGGTTAGTCTAGAAGTCCTTAACAATAAAGACCAGACAAAGGGTGCGTCTCAATCAGCTCCCTAGTTTACTACAGACGACAACATTGTCAAAAAGATCCCCGTCCACACAGATTCACGAAAATGATTAAAAATGCTGTATTATGCATGCCAGGCCAGTAGTTGGTGCCTATAGGCTGAAACGCAATACGCATGCATATGACGTCACCGTTTTCACAAATTCATGTTTTTGTTGTTTACACAGAAAAAATAACGGCGTCGTTTTCAAAAACTTGCACTTTGAAACCAGTTTTCTAAATGTTTTCGTTTTCAGGCCATCAAAACGAACAGTCAGTTAATGAACAGTCAAAACGCAAAAAAAGTGTTAATTTTTTCATTGAAAGCGGTGTCGTGTAAGCGTCAGGGTGTGAGTGAGAGTGAGTGTGCATTGAGGAGTGAGACAAAGTCCATTGTGTTTGTAACACACACACACAATTATATATAATTATAATTATATATAATTATATTTATATTGTGCAAAATACATTGAAATGCATTTTAAGATTGTGTATTTTAAGATATAATTCCTGACCTGTTAGCTAACGTTAATACTTGGTCTCTATGGGTGCTTGGTCTCAACACTAGATTTAGTGTTTCATGTCAAAGCTGTTACTTAACAGGGCAATTTAACATGATTGAAACTCTGTTGTGACTAATCAGCATTCAGAATTGAAGCTATACATTTCATGCTGTGGCACTGATTTGACAGGCCAGTCAAATTTATTATAACAGTCATGTGAGCATCATTGACCAAATGCGTGTTTGCGTGCTGACAGAGATGCATCCTGCATTCACTT
Organism: Rhinichthys klamathensis goyatoka; assembly: GCF_029890125.1. Lineage (NCBI taxonomy): Eukaryota > Metazoa > Chordata > Actinopteri > Cypriniformes > Leuciscidae > Rhinichthys > Rhinichthys klamathensis. The sequence goes on along the minus strand of NW_026606607.1, from coordinate 318,327 downwards.
CGGCTGTCAAAAGAAGAAAGCAAACAGAGACTTTAGATCTGAACAGGGCATTCTGGTGAACACCTTGTTGATGGTAGATGACTGTTTTTAGACTTGCCGTTCCTTCCCCGGTGACAGATTAATAGCTATCCCCTCGATATCATTATGACATACTTTCAGCATCAAGGACAATCCAAAGAGCAATGGAGCAAAAATATAGAATGTAATATGTTTTGCTGTACCTCAGGGAGACAGCGAACCCTTGCACGGCGAGTTTGTATCTGAAACCGTCCCAGAGGAAAGAGCCGGCCACAGCACTCCAACCACAGCAAAAAACTTTTACTTGAGCTCAAATTAAATTTTCATGCTGATGATTCCTCTGGAAAATTAGAATTGAGTTAATTAGCTGGAGAAATGTTGTTTCGAGTGTGCGTGTGTATTTTGACTTTCATGTGTCCGATTGTTTCCAGCACCAATGAAAGATTTTGAGGAACGGATCTTGAGACTGTTTATTTATAGCTGGTCTACTTTCCTTCTCGAAAAAAAGAAAAGAAAGGAAGGTCCAGTTTCTCTGTGAAAAATCCAGCATTTAAACTTGAGGAAAAAACATCATCAGCGTGTCAGGTTGCATCATAAAATGTCTTCTTATTGTACTCAATAGCAGACAGAAAGCCAGCATTACATTACGTTTCTCTACTCTTTTTATACTCTTATATATAGTTTTTAAAACACAACATGTTTCATGCATTAAAAAAAAAAAAAAAAATACTCTCAATAAATCTACAGATGTACTCTTTCCCTGCAGTCAAATATATTGTTTTATTGATTACATGTGCTTCTGCCGATAGTGAATATGTTTGAAAGCAAGTATTTCCACATCTGTCCTGTCCGTGTGCTCCAGGTTCTCAGTAGATCCGTGTCCCGTCGGGAGGTTTGGATGTGCTGCTTTAAATGGAGGGTGATGACAGCACTATGGAGGTGCTACAACAATGGAGTTTTGTATGAAGCCCGTAATTCTCTGACAGCAGATCCTGCTTTCCTCTTTAAAGTCCCTCTTCCAGAGGAAGTCCTTTTCCACACACACACATATATCCACACAAATGCAGAGACGCAACCTCAATCCAGCCTTTCTCCGCACATCCAGAGCTCTCCGGTTGGATCTGATACACCTGCCAGGCCTCTCTGTTTCATTTCCAATCACACAATGGATTTCCAGTTCTACTGCTGGCTTCAGCGTGTGTCTCTGCGGACATAAACGTGACCTTAAATAGTTCTTCATTTCTTTCCACTGCTTCTCTTTGCCAGTGCCAGCTATTCTTTCATAAAGAGGATCAGGGTTCGCAAACGTTGTACCCTAATGGCCGTCTCTCTGCATAATGAAAGAACCCTTGTTGTCCTCTGAATAGACAGGTTTACCTTCAAGTCCAAATGAAATAGCACATTTCAGTACCATTTCATTGTAAATTCATTTGTTTTAATTAGGGCTGTCAATTGAATGTGTTATTTTTTGTAATGAAGCATATACAAATAATAAAAATGAAAGTAATCCTCTCCCGACACAAAAATTCCATAAGGGATTTTCCTAATATAATAGCAATTCAAGCTTGAAGTCCATCTCGAAGTTCTATTTTTTTTTTTTTTTTTTTTTTGAAGTTCGAGTTTGCAGTCAGCCCAAGCTTTTACAACAGGCCTCGACAAATTACACTTGCTCACAGCAGAAAATGAAGGATGAGTTCTCAAATTCTCAAATTGTTTCAAAACAGCTAGAAGGAGCACAACAGAATACAACAACATCTAGACATGTTTTCAAGGTCGGGTGACTTTTAATTTTACATGGTGTCTTTACCGTTTAAAAAAAAACGTGTCACTTTTTGCTACATTTGTAGCATGACAGGTGTTTTCAAAATAACATAGCATTTCCACTAACCTACTTTTCCAAATGTGTAGTGGAGTAGTAGAACCAAATGCATCTCTGTTTTAAACATACCAGTATTAAACATTGTTGTTTGTTTGTTAGTACATAATAGAAAAAAAAATACATTTTAAAAAATACATTACAATAAACACGAAGGTCTTTTAAAGAGAGTATTCCTGTCTTTTTTTTAAGTAAATTTAATTAAACATTGGCAGACAAAATATGAAAATTCTACTTTAATATTTAGCTTATGGTGAAGAAAAGATAAAAAAAAAGCCAAAATGTTATGCTGACCTGCATTAAGTAACATTTTGGTTTGTGTCTAAAGAAAATACATTAAGTATGTGTTCAATTTTAATGTTGTCAGGCTTAATTGAAACCCACATTTTCTACCTAGAAATATATATAAAATGCAATAAAAAATGACCTCAATTAATCCTTCCATTGACCCGTACATAAATTCTGTAATAATTTATTTTACTTGTTATTTTAGTTTTGCAGCAGAAAGATGATTTCTTTTCAGAAATATATTTATATGTAATGATAAGAATTATTTAAAAGATAGTGTCCCCAGTATCTTTGGTGTCATAACTACTTTTTCAAAAGGGGAGCTTGACAGTTGTTTAACTATACTTTAAATTACAAGTAGCTTGTAGCTTCCCCACACTGATATTAACCATGGCTCATGTGTGCTCGATTGCATATTTTATAAGAATAAATACATATACACCTAAGTGACTGCATCAAGAATTTAGAAAACTGCACATTAAGAACACAGTTGTTTGAAGTGAGCCTCGCCACATGGTTTTCCATATGAAAAATGTGGATGGCGACAACATTTAAAATTCAGATCACTTTCCTTGGGGACTCCCATTTACAATGCATGGCTGTAATGTATTTGTTGTCTTTACCACTTAGCCCAGCCATTGAACATCATTAGGTAATGTGCAGTCGCCGGTCGAGAAAAATAAAGTGTTTATCATCATTATTTGCAGTGGATGTCATTTGAGTGCCCCAGACTGACTTAAAGTGACTCGACTGTGCTCTATCAGAAACCCCGGCGTACTGCCCAACTCATCCCATTTATCATCGGACCTACAAACTGGTAGCTTGTGGAAGAACATCATTAGTGTGGTCTGTTTATAAAGGAGAAAGCAATAGCATTTGGGAAAGTTTACGACAGCCTGCGGAGAGAAACGTTAGAGGCTGTTTACGCTCTTTAGCATCATTTGCATTGAAATGCGATTAAAGCAGTTGTGTCGAAGATCCGGCACCTTATGAAGTCCACGTAAAAAAAAAAAAAAGATATAAATAAAAATAAAACGTCCCTTAATAGTAAACCAATGCATGCAACTTTAATGAGAAATATCTACTTTGAATGCATTATAACAATAACAATAAAAAAAGAAATGTTATTTGAAATTTGAAAGTAATTTAAATTGAAATAAATCAGATTTATTTAAGGAGAGTTCACCCAAAAATGCACATTCTGTCAGCATTTACTTGCCCTCAATATGTTCCAAAATGATTTTCTTTCTATCAAAGTGCCCCTTTTATGCTTTTTCGAATATTACCTTTCATTCAGAGTGAAATATAGCTGTTTGTGAATGTAAAGGTCTGGAAAGTTTTAAAGATCAAAGTGTATGACAAATAAAGTTATTGTCTCCTAAAATAAATAATTGATTCTGAACTGCTGAAACGAGTTGTCAGCAAATCCAGTCTTACTTTCTGCATGTAACAATGCAACAGATTTGCATAATGCAGCCTATGGTCTGCATTGGCATTGGCTGCCCACGAACAATGTATATATCCCGCCCTCAAACACTGTAGTTGTAGCTGAAGCCTGGAAGAGTTTAGTTTGTGTTGTCCACATGTCGATAAGACGCTGTTTTCACTGAAAAAAACGTTTTCAGATTTGGATGCATGTCAACTTATTGTAGGAGACCTCCAAAACAAAATTAAGAACCTTTAAAATTGCATAATAGGGGCACTTTAAAAATATTTACAAAATAACTTTAATTGACATCCTTACATAAGCTAACTATCAGCCTCTCACTGAGTAACAACTGAACATCCTATTTGGAATCACATCGTTTTCTTGTCATTGTGTAATAATCAAGTTATAACTAAAGTTTAACTTTAACTTTCTGTGTTAAAGTGCAAAAGTTCAAAATGTAGTGGAGAACTGGAATGAACCAAATATTGTTGTTGTTGTTTTATTTAATTGCATTATTTGGCCTACAATAAGGGTCAGTGATTCTGAGAATAATGCGGTTTCTAAAAAAAAAAAAAAAAAAAAAAAAAATGCCATGTTACATTATTTCCATTGTCTTTAATAGAACTCTGCAGATCATTTCCTATTAGTTAACGGATTAAGAACACAAACTTAATTACAGTTGGGATGATGCTTCAAATTCCTGTCTAGTAAATATCTAGCCAATATTGTTGTGCAAGAAGTAAATGTATCCAGATGGGAAATAAACAAGGCTAATATCCCTGGCTTACTTTACAGAGTCCTAATATTTGTAATATTGGATTATGATTATTGAGGCCAGAAAACTACATAGAGGGCAAACCCCAGAGTCTAACACTGCCCTGGAGCAAACTACATATAAATCTTATTTAACTATTTTGTTTGCCACATAGACAGACTAGCCATGTATCAGACTCTTAATAACAGATGTACTAGACAGTACTACACCCCCATTCTGCTATTTCCATAAAACAGCACTGGAATTAATTTCACTGGCATTCACATGAAGACAATACATTACTTGTTAATGTTTATAGGAATTGTTTAAATAGTTGTGAAAATTGAAAATGTTGTCATATTATTTTCCCTGTGAACCTAAACAGAACATTTTGTTTATTATAAATTCTGGTTACACTTTATTTTGATAGTCCATTTTAGACATTCTACTAACTATAAGTAACTTTTCAACTACATGTCAACTAACTGCATTAGAGTATTAGTAGATTGCAGTCTGTTAGGTTTTGGTTAGGTGTTAGGGTTTGGGTTAGTACAATAAGTTGACTTGTAGCTGCCAAGTTATTTATAGCCAGTAGAATGTCTGTTGGGGAGCATCAAAATAAAGAGTTAGCAGATAACAAGCAGACAGTCTATTAACCCTCTGGGGTCCTTCATTTCAGAGTCACACTCAGGACCTTCGGGTCCAAATGGGCCGGAAGGGTGGGACTAATATTTATTTTTAAAAAATCATCTTTTTTTTTTTTTACTTGTTTTTTACTTGTTTTTTATAATATTTTTTCTTTTCTTTTTTGGTGTTTTGAGATAATTTCAAAAATAAAAATGATTTATAATTAATATTAATGCAATAATTATGACCCATTTTTTCCCCATTGAATATAATAGAAGTTTTTTTTTTTTTAAAGCTGTATTTCATTTTAGAGTCAAGCCTAGGCCTCATGAAAGCAATTTTTGAAATGAGATGGATGCCATCTGGTGGACAAACTGAGCATTTTAAAAATTCAAAACCCATATGTAATCTGAATTTATTAGTGTGTATGTGTATAAAAGTGTGTTTTTGTGTGTCTGTGTGTGTGGATGTGTCTGTTTTGCACTCTTGATGTTTTATAGATTCACCCCTTCACTGTTGTGTGCTTTTTTTCTGGATCGTGGCTGATTTGTAGATTGTACGCACAAAAAAACTCTGTATTTTCACATTTTTGCCAATTTCCCATTCATTTCCTATGCGGGTCCATTTGGACCCGAAGGTCCTGAGTGTGACCATTTTTTTTACAACTACTTATACTATTCAAATCCTGTCCCCAATTTTTTTGGGTGTTAATATACCAAGTACCAACAAAGTCACCACATTTCGGACCATTCCAATAAAGCTATGATTAAAAAAATAATAATAATTAAATGCTTCGGTCCATTTGGGCCAAAGGACCCCAGAGGGTTAATACTCAAATGACAGTAGGTTGATATGTAGTTGCAAAGTTACTTACAGTTAGTAGATTGTCTAAAGTGGACTTGAAATAAAGTGTTACCCAAATTATTTAAAAAAAAACATCTGTTGTGTTGGTTTATTGTTATATGTAAAAAAAAAAAAAACATCTGTTGTGTTGGTTTATATGTTTTTAAATATCTTCATAAATGTTCAAGAAAGGTTTCAATTTATGTCTCTGAAATGTCATGCTTTAACCATCAAGTACAAATTAACAATTTGTCATAAACCTTAAATACATGTGATTGAACACATCTTATTTAGAATTTTATTTATTTATTTAAAGTTTAATTTAAATAATAATATACTTAATAATAATAATACAGTTTAAAAGAACATAAATGCTAATTAAAAGTACTGTTATCAGACACTTAGCCTACATGCTTATATTAAAAATAATATATTATATTATTATTATTTGACAGCACTAATTTAATTTCATGATTATTTATTTCTATTGTCTTTGAAATATAGTTCAAGTGTACAACTGTACTGACAAACATTTATGGCAAACTAAAATATACTTTAATGTACTTTCTATTGAAGCCTGTTTGTCAAGTATTTACATTTATTTGTAATTACACATTTGTAATGACGAAGTGGCAATTTAGTACATTTATAACCTTAAATGTAATATTGAATAACAGACTACAGTTAAAATGATAAAGTTATTTGCATGTACTTTAGCACATTAGTCAGCACATCAAAATAAGTGTAATTCTTTAAAGCACAACAAAAGAGAAAAACAATGTTTTGAAATGTATTTTTAAGTAAAAACGTATTGCAAAGTGCACGCTTTAAAAGTAATAGTTATAAAACTTTACTCTCTCCACGTAAGTGACCTTTTATTTCATTAGTATTATATTACAGTAAGTGAATTTTAATAAGAAATTTACTTTTAAGATATACTTCAATACAATTAAGCACACTTCTTTTTCAACCGGGAAGTTAAGAGATGTATGAACATGTTGTTTGTTGAGATGTTTCACCTGGAAAGTACACGTTACAGCATTTTGTTTATTTTTATGTTTACTGTTTTCACTTTAATGAGATATGTGGTGAATTAACCAGTAAGTGGCATATACATATAATATAGACATATAATTTAAAAGCTTTGAATGCTATCATCTTTCAGATGTTCCTGCCTTCATGTATAAATAAGCATACATTTAGATATGCTTTGTTACATATAGGTGTATCTTTCATCATTTTCCTTTATCTCTCTGCATTTCTCTCCTGGGCTCTGTCTCTGTCTGCATAATAGAAGTGGACTGCGTCTCGCAGCTTCCTGGACCCTATTTCGCTCGCAGGCAAACATCCCTGAGCCTTTCAGAGCGCAGTACGCGCCGCATTCTGCAGGCTGCGATTGGAGCGGATGGCTCTCTGTTCCCGAGCTCTCTGCTGCCCGCCATCATGACACGCCTTTGTTTAGAGTCTGTAAGATCTTGACATATGCCTCAAATCGTTTGCTCTCGCTGAGCTGTGTCCCTTTCTACGCATGTGACGGGAGACAGTGTACGGCCGTCTGCTGATCGAGATGGGAATAAACAGAAGCAGTGCCACACACACATATTTTGCCTTCTTATTACAATCCTTGCAAAACAGTGATACAAGACAGAGAACAAGCATCTTTCATGGTTTGTGTATTCACTTTTAAAGTAGTAAATTATCCAGGATTTCAAGGAATCCCTGTGGCTGATGCCCCGTTACTCTTTGACCTTTTTAACCAGAGACAGCCGCTGGCGTTTAGTGTCATAACAGCTAAACTTCATGGTGTCTACTAACGCCAAAACACCTTTAAACATTGAGGTAGTCGCATACAGTCGCTAACTGGATTGTGGAAAAGAATTAGCATTATTTTTTTTAAAAGTGCTTTTTATGGAAATAATATACTCTAAAGAATGGATACTTAAGTGTGAACTGAATGTAATGTTTTCGGACGCTTAAGTGCACGTCAATTGCAATTAAATGAAAATGTGTTATAGTTCAAATTTATATTAAATTCAATTAGCTGAACTTTGAAGGGCTTTTTGACCCACTTGAGTAGGACTTGTGTACTTATCTTTAAGTCATTTCATAATTGAAGTGTACTGACGAATGTATTGACAAGCATTTTTGGTAAACTAAAATACACTTTCTATTGTAATTTCATTAGCACTTTGTTTTACAGTCCTGTTGCCCATGTTCTTACTATGTATTCATTATAGTAATTGCAATAACTAGGTAATAACTAACCCTGAACCTAACCTTAACCCATGTTGTTACCTTTTTACCCAGTATTTTCTCAGGTAAGTACACTGTAAGTACACATAAGTGAACATCCTAAAATAAAGTGCAACCGCAATCTCTATTGAAACTTGTATTTAATGTAGTTAAATATATTTGTAATTACACATTCGCAATGATGAAGTTGCAATTTAGTAGCTTTAAAATATGTTACATTTATTGAATAACAGACAACATTCCACTTTTTCATCAAGTTCTTTACATGTGCTTTTGTATGTTAATGAACTCATCCAAAATAGGTGTACTTCTTTAAAGCATTTTAAAACACGTTTTAAGATGTGTTAAAGTAAAACTTGTAATTTGTATTCAAGTGTGTTAAGAAACAGTCATGAAAGTGTACTCTCTAAGTACACTTACCTGCCATAGTATTATTAAATTATATCATGTGCAAGTATGTATCAGAAGTACACTACAAGTGCACATTCAAAAAAGTTAATAACACTTTTTTTTTAATAAAGTGAAAAATACTTTATAATCATTCCGACTACTTAAAACCAGGCCTTCTATATGAGAAAGAGGGGGGATCAGTTCGGCAAATGGTCCTACTGGAAAAAGTGTTATAAAAGTCTGATGTAAAGGCACCAATAAGCAAAGGAAGGAGAAATCCTTTTTTTTTTTCAAAGTATATTAAACTTGTCACAACTGGGCTGCAGAGATGAGGTGAGGATCTAGTTACAGCAGCTTAGCTTTTATTTTCAAGAACATAGAAGAAACAAAACACTTATGCACAGACTCTTTGCAAGAACAGAACAACTAAGCAAATACGCAACAACAACAGACAACTGAACAGGACAAAACACAGGGCTTAAATGAGAACTGAGGAGCTGATTAACAAGATACCTGAACAGAAATTAAAGCTTTAGCATAAGTTCTGCGAGGAAGACTTAATTACTACGTTACTTATTACCTTCACATCTATCCAATCATGTACTAATACTTGCTGTATAAAAGATCGGCATTCACATGTTTGAGTTCACAGATGCTGACACAACAATTAACCCCATCCTCCCCACCACCACCAGGATGGTCCTGTCCATACCTCCCGGGGGGTCGGCTGCGCCCCTGCCTTCGTCTTCAGGCAAAAAATGCAGATCCGCTACCCTCGGATTATGCACTACGGACGGGGCCAACGCCAAAGAACTTTATAAATAATTGCTCGCTGGGCTGTCAATAACTTAATGCTTTGTACATTATTCTGTCTCCCGAGTCTTTCTGGTAGAACTAACAACCAATTAGAAACCATAGTGACAAACAGGGAGAGAATGGATGGGAACTGGGGCCCTTTCAATAAGGAGGTTCAACCAACTCTGAGTTAAAACCTGAACTCTGAGCTGACTTACCCTGAGATCGAAAACTAAGTTTCCCGTTTCAGAACAGCTGAATTGAGTTAGTTAGCGTGTGCACCACGACTATGAAAAAATTTTTATCAATGGATCTCCGAAATTACGATTCATCATGGCAACAGCACCCAACATAATTAAAACATAATTCAATCAGGTAAAGCTTTAAGCATAAAAGTTTCATAGGTGTAGGCTAGATGACTTTAAAAAAACATTTGACATATTAAATAAATATCATTCGGTGTCTATATTTCAATGTGCAGCAGCATTTCCCACATAGTAATGCTCTTTTCACATAATTACATGTTTTCTAATTTAAAGGGTTAGTTCGCCCATTTAAGACATGAAGTTGTATGCAATCCTTACCAGCACTATAGTGCATACACACTGACCCACTCTGTAGTCACCTCCCTGGTCAGAGTTCTGGCCGCTGGAAGTTTTTCAATAAAGTACTCCCGGTTATTTTCCGGGGCCACAAAACTGTGCGTTTTTACGTGAAAAAATGATTTGCGTTTCAAAGCTTGATTAATTTACCACACAAAAAACACGCCGGTCAAAATTCATACCTCAGTTTTAATCTGCACTATTTTCTATCCATTTCTATCAATCCGCGCGGCTGTCAACGTCAACAGTGCGCACGTTCCGATCAGCTGTTGATAGTGCGACTCGCTGACAACATGTCTGACTGCGAAACTTGGAAACTTCTGATGATGAAACCAATTTTAGCACAATGTCAGACGGATCAGATGATTAAAGTAATTTTACCACAACGACAATGTTATTGATTGCAACACAAAACCTCAATTGTGTGTGTGTTCAATCAAATAGTTTTCTCAGCAAATTGTACCAATATCCCTATATACTGTTTTTATATTAGACATCTTTTCACGTGTTTTATAATGGAGTCTAAACATCAGCTTGTTCCCTATCGGTCAGTCACTACAACGTAGGTCAGACTGACCAATAGGAATCTCGCTAGAGAGGCCAATCTACTTCGAGTGAAACTAAAACAAGCCAATGCACATTGGCATGCAATCATTTGCATCAGCTGCGCGTCCTCGTCAGCGCGGGTATTTAACAGCAGCTGTTATGATTGCACGCTAGCTTTTTGCTTCGGAGCCAAACGCTTCATGTTAAACCTACAGAGTGTTACTAAGCGAGCCTCTTCTTTGGACCTCTCCTTCCCGGTGCGGGCGTTACAGCACGGCAGCGCGAACAGTCGTCTTTTTCTCTCTCCTGTCTGTGGTATTGAGCAAACCAAAAAGCTGTTGTAACAGCTGGTAAGGTGCGCCGTACGAGCGCTCAAAAGCTGTTTTCACAGCTGGTAAGACAGCGAGAGAGAGAGAGAGAGATCGCGCACAGACAGGTGCACATTCCTGTCTGTGTTCGCAGTGACTGTTCCCCTGCGTGTTTCAGCACCAGTGAGAGCAGTCCCTAAAAGAGCTTACACAAATAGAGAGCGTCTTTTAAAAAGAAAAAGATGACTTTCTATTTGTGTGTTTCTGGATGCGGTCGTTACCTGGGCTCACAGGATGGTCACAAACGCTGCCTCGTGTGTCTGGGCATTGAACACGCTGAGGCAGCGTTTGTGGATGAGTCATGTACCCATTGTGGGAAGATGACCATCGCGGAGCTACGGTCGAGACTCCTGTTCCTGCAAAGGGGCGGAGTCCCCGTGCCTCTGCCTCGTTCCAATCCTCCTCAGAGGGTTGCTTCGGGCGGGGGCGCGGGTGACCTGAGGATCACGGTGAGCGCGTCTCCTTCGGGGAACCAACCCCCTAGGAGCCCTCACCCCTCTCATGCTCCGCAGCCAGTTGAGCTTCCATTGGAGAAAGCTGGACCATCCTCGAGGTGTGTACCGGTTGTCTCCTTTGGGGCTCCCAGTGACCAGATGTCGATCGCTGCATCGGAGGGTGGGTCAGACTTCTCTGCGGACGACGACTCGGCACCGCTGCCTCCTTCGGGGGTGCCAGCGGTGCCTGAGACGGACCCGGAGATGATGGCCATGCTCTCCCGGGCCGCCAACGGGGTCGGGCTCGTGTGGAATCCTCCACCGTGTCCCGAACCCTCGAGGTTGGATGATTGGTATCTCGGGGTGGCGCGCGCTGGTTCTCAGCAACCCACCCCAGTGCCTTTCTTCCCGGAAGTGCATGAGGAGCTTACGGGAACGTGGACGGCACCTTTTACTGCCAGAAACCGTTCCGGTGGCTCCTCCTCCCTCACCACCCTTGATGGCGGGGCAGCTAAGGGATACACGCGCATCCCGCCAGTGGAACGGGCCGTTGCTATGCAACTGTGCCCTAACTCCACTTGGCGTGGAGAACCGTGTCTCCCTTCCCGGGCCTGTAAGTACTCGTCGGATTTAACCGGCAAGGCTTACAAGGCCTGTGGGGAAGCTGCCTCTGCCATGCACGCCATGGCGTTGCTGCAGGTCCATCAGGCCAAGGCACTGAAGGACCTGCACGAGGGTGGTCATGATCCCCAAGTTCTTCAGGAACTTCGCATCGCGACGGACCTCGCGCTTCGTGCGACGAAGGTGACCGCGCGGTCGGTGGGTCGTGCGATGTCCACCATGGTGGTCCAGGAACGCCATCTCTGGCTGTGTCTGGCTGACATGAGGGAGTCTGACAAACTCCGGTTTCTCAACTCCCCTGTGTCCCAGACCGGCCTCTTCGGCGACGCGGTCGAGAACTTCGCCCAGCAGTTCTCGGCTGTACAAAAGCAGACGGAGGCCATCAAACACATCCTGCCGCGGCGGCCAGCTGCTGCCTCCACCCCGCCGCCCGCGGCACCTCAGTCTGCTCGTCGCCGAGGGCGTCCGCCTGCGTCTGCCCCTGCTCCCGTGCCACAGCAGCAGCCTCCACCTAAGCGGCGCCGTGGAGCCAGTCGCAGGCAGGGCGCCCCGCCCGTCCAGGCCCCCGCCAAGAGGGGCGGCAAAGCCAGGGGTAAGCGGCCCTAGGACGGGCGACCCGGAGATGGAAGGGACTGCTCTCCAGGAGACGATGACTGCATCGCTCCCTCCCCCGGAAGAGGGCCGGGTGGAAAATCCTGTGTTTCGTTTTGTTTGTGTTCCGCCGCTGGCCTCAAAACCAGCGGTACCCAAATTTTCAATAAAAGAGCAGTTTCTACCATCTCTGGGTCCGAAGAGGACCCGGAGAGCAGTGGGAGGACAGAATCCTCACCACTCTCATCCGCCTCCTCTGTCGCCAGTGAGCAGCAGTGTGCAGTTCGAGAACGCCACCGAGCCGCCTCCTGCACCTCCTGCCCCGTGGAACCAGGTAAGTGCTGCACAGCACACACAGACCCTGCTACGGGCCGCCTCCCAGAGAGAGCCTCCCGAGCCACGTCCCTGTGTTCCACCTCGCTGCCCCACTCCGGGTACGCCTACAGTCCCTTTGGTCCCGCTTGCACGGTCTCTGAGAGCCTGGTTAGCGCTCCCCAGTCCGTCTCGCTGGCTCATTCGGACCATCAGGCTCGGCTATGCGATTCAGTTCGCCCGGCGTCCCCCCAAGTTTCGGGCCATCCACTCCACTACAGTGAGAGCAGCCGATGCCCATGTCTTGCGTGCGGAGATCGCAGTCCTACTGGCGAAGGACGCGATAGAGCCGGTCCCTCCAGCCGATATGAGGTCAGGGCACTACAGTCCCTACTTCATTGTACCCAAGAAAGGTGGTGGGTTACGACCGATCTTGGATCTGCGAGTTTTGAATCGGAGCCTCCACAAGCTACCGTTCAAAATGCTCACGCAGAGACGCATTTTCGGATGCATCCGTCCCCAAGATTGGTTTGCAGCGATCGACCTGAAGGACGCGTACTTTCATGTCTCGATTCTTCCTCGACACAGGCCGTTTCTGCGCTTTGCGTTCGAGGGTCGAGCATATCAGTACAAGGTCCTGCCCTTCGGGCTGTCCCTGTCTCCCCGTGTCTTCACGAAAGTCACGGAGGGGGCCCTTGTTCCCATGAGAGAACAGGGCGTTCGCCTCCTCAACTATCTCGACGACTGGCTTATACTAGCACACTCTCGAGATCAGTTATGCGAACACAGGGACCTCGTGCTCACGCACCTCAGCCAGTTGGGCCTTCAGGTCAACTGGGAAAAGAGCAAACTCGCCCCTGTGCAGAGGATCTCTTTTCTCGGTATGGAGTTGGATTCGGTCGCACAGACAGCGCGCCTCACAGAGCAGCGCGCTCAGTCGGTGCTGAACTGCTTGAACACGTTCAAAGGCAGGACAGCGGTCCCACTGAAATTTTTTCAGAGGCTCCTGGGGCATATGGCAGCGGCAGCAGCGGTAACTCCGCTCGGCTTGCTTCATATGAGACCGCTTCAGCACTGGCTTCACGGCCGAGTCCCGAGATGGGCGTGGCATCATGGCACTCACCGGGTGGCAATCACACCGGCCTGCCGCCAGACCTTCAGCCCGTGGTCAGACCTCTCGTTCCTTCGGGCAGGAGTCCCCTTGGAACAGGTCTCCAGGCATGCTGTGGTTTTCACAGATGCCTCTGCCACCGGCTGGGGTGCCACGTACAACGGGCATGCAGTGTCAGGGGTGTGGACGGCTCCCCAACTGCATTGGCACATCAATTGCCTCGAGTTGCTAGCAGTACATCTCGCTCTGAGCCGCCTGAAAAGGCCGCTACGGGGCAGGGACGTGCTGGTCCGTACGGACAACACTGCGACCGTGGCGTACATCAACCGACAAGGTGGTCTACGCTCCCGTCGCATGTCGCAACTCGCCCGCCATCTCCTCCTCTGGAGTCAGAAGCGTCTGAGGTCGCTTCGAGCCATGTATGTCCCTGGCGTGCTCAACCGTGTGGCCGACGAGCTATCACGAGCTGTGCTTCCGGGAGAATGGCGACTCCACCCCCAGGTGGTTCAGCTGATCTGGAGAGAGTTCGGAGAGGCTCAGGTAGACCTGTTTGCCTCTTCAGAGACCTCCCACTGCCAGCTGTTTTACTCCCTGACCGAGGGAACACTCGGCACGGACGCACTGGCACACAGCTGGCCCCGGGGCCTACGCAAATATGCGTTTCCCCCAGTGAGCCTACTTGCACAGACACTGTGCAAAGTCAGGGAGGACGAGGAGCAGGTCCTTCTGGTGGCTCCCTATTGGCCCACCTGGACTTGGTTCCCAGAACTCATGCTCCTTGGGACAGTCCCTCCCTGGCCCATTCCTCTGAGGAAGGATCTTCTGACTCAGAGACGGGGCACCCTATGGCACCCGCGTCCAGACCTCTGGAAACTCCATGTCTGGTCCCTGGACGGGACGCGGAGGTTCTAGGTGACTTACCCCCTGAGGTACTTAACACCATCACTTCAGCACGGGCGCCGTCCACGAGACGTGTTTACGCCCTGAAGTGGAACCTGTTCGTCGAGTGGTGTTCTTCTCGCCGAGAAGACCCCCGGAGATGTTCGATAGGGTCTGTGCTTTCCTTCTTGCAGCAAGGGTTGGAGCGAAGGCTGTCTCCCTCCACCCTCAAAGTACATGCTGCCGCTATTTCAGCTTATCACGACCACATAGATGGCAAAACAGTGGGGAAGCACGACCTGGTCGTCAGGTTTCTTAGGGGGGCGAGACGATTAAATCCTCCTCGACCCCCCTCCATACCCTCTTGGGATCTTTCCCTGGTGCTTCGAGCACTTCAGGATGTTCCCTTTGAGCCTCTGCAGTCAGTAGACTTAAAGCTTCTTTCCATGAAGACTTTGCTACTGGTTGCACTGGCCTCTGTCAAGAGGGTAGGAGACCTGCACGCATTTTCGGTCGACGAATCGTGCCTAGAGTTCGGGCCGGGTGACAACCATGTGGTACTAAGACCCCGGCCTGGCTATGTGCCCAAGGTTCCTACCACTCCCTTCAAAGACCAGGTAGTGAACCTGCAAGCGCTGCCTTTGGAGGAGGCAGACCCAGCCCTGGCTTTGCTCTGTCCCGTTCGCGCTCTGCGTATGTACGTGGACAGAACTCAAAGCATCAGGACCTCAGACCAGCTCTTTGTCTGTTACGGAGGCCAGCAGAGGGGAAAGGCTGTCTCCAAGCAGAGGATGGCCCACTGGATAGTGGATGCCATCGCCTTGGCTTACCAAGCTCAAGGCGTGCCCTGCCCGCTCAGGTTGCATGCACACTCCACGAGAGGCGTTGCATCCTCCTGGGCGCTGGCACGTGGCTCCTCGCTAACAGATATCTGTAGAGCTGCGGGCTGGGCGACACCTAACACGTTCGCTAGATATTATAGCCTACGTGTAGAGCCGGTCTCCTCCCGTGTTCTCACCCTAAACGGGTAGAAGCACCGAGAGGCCCGGCTCTGTCGGCTTGCTGCACCCTACTGTGCACCCTTATTGCTCCAGAGTGAAAAACCTGTTGAGTCCTCCAAAAACCCCTCGGCCCGGACATGGCGGAGCGTCCAGGTGCCAGGCCTTTATCCGCTGAATCCTTGAGAACCGGATCTGGGCTGGGTTCCATATGTGTGACCCTACGGGGATCCCATATGTGTATATTTTCCACGGCTGCTCCTAACGGAAGCCCGTGTCTTTCCCTTGGGCTAAGTCACCCACTATCTCATATGTAGTACAGCCTTCGGGCTAGTCCATATGTATTCCCCACATAACTCCTTGAAGTAAGTGGCTTCCGCAGCGTCCTCCTTCCTAACTGAGGGGCACGCTTTCCCAGTGTTATCCAATAATCTCACTGTATGGGTTATTACGGAACAACAGTGACAGATACACTCTGTGTGTAGCCTCCTCCTATCGTCCTTCTAGGCAAGAAGGTGTAGAGGCTTGCATGGGGCGCTGGATGGGGTGCAGCAGCTGTGGCGCTTTGGTAGGGATTCCTATTGGTCAGTCTGACCTACGTTGTAGTGACTGACCGATAGGGAACGTCTCGGTTACATATGGTAACCCTCGTTCCCTGAGGGAGGGAACGGAGACGTAGGTCCCGTCGCCACATCTGCTGCCGCCCGCTGGGGCGGCCAGCTTTTTCAGGTTTGGCTCCTCAGCAAAAAACTAGCGTGCAATCATAACAGCTGCTGTTAAATACCCGCGCTGACGAGGACGCGCAGCTGATGCAAATGATTGCATGCCAATGTGCATTGGCTTGTTTTAGTTTCACTCGAAGTAGATTGGCCTCTCTAGCGAGATTCCTATTGGTCAGTCTGACCTACGTCTCCGTTCCCTCCCTCAGGGAACGAGGGTTACCATATGTAACCGAGACGTTTACCGTACAGTTTAGACATGGGATAATAAAGTTAGTAAATAGAGCTTACCCGTGTTACTGGTACAGCAAAACTCTTTAATTTTCCTTTTCCTCCCGGTTGGGGATGTAATCGTCTTCGCTGAAGTGAGCACTACGCACACGAAAATCCTTTATTCTGGATATTTTAGCTCCCGCAGAGTAGCCGATGGCAACCAGCCAACAACAAGCGCTTGCACCCCCTGCTGGTGAGATCGACTAACAGCAGATGGAGATTATGCTCGGTAAGCTGTCTCTAGTTATATTCGAAACAGGAAAACGATGGAATCTGAACTTTGATCCCGGCACATCCTTGTGTTCACAGCCTGGGAATTTACAAGTTCGCACTTTAAATTGTTAATTTAATACTTTTTACGTCGTTGTCAATCGATTGTGTAAACACTACAGCAGATTGACGTTGACAGCAGCAGCGCGGATTGATAGAAATGGATAGAAAATAGTGCCGATTAAAACTGAGGTATGAATTTTGACCGGCGTGTTTTTTGTGTGGTAAATTAATCAAGCTTTGAAACGCAAATCATTTTTTCACGTAAAAACGCACAGTTTTGTGGCCCCGGAAAATAACCGGGAGTACTTTATTGAAAAACTTCCAGCGGCCAGAACTCTGACCAGGGAGGTGACAACAGAGTGGGTCAGTGTGTATGCACTATAGTGCTGGTAAGGATTGCATACAACTTCATGTCTTCAATGGGCGAACTAACCCTTTAACCTGTTACATTTCTTAAAAAGGGTAATGAAATTAACATTTGACTTCTACTCAGCCAACAGCAATAAGAGGACATTCTAAAAAGCTTAATTTGGCTTAATGCACAAAGACAGTGCTATTAAAATACCAAACTCAGTGTTACGTCCAAGGACGTATTCAAACTGTTATTGTTGTTTATACAAGGAGTGTTGGAGTGTATATTTCTTTCTCTTTCTCTGTCTTTCTCTCTTCCTGTATTTGCTTTCTTGATAGGTAAATTACTACCACCTGTGCTCATTCGTCGATCTGAGCGCTGGCCACGCGCTGATTGGTGCGTGTTTTGAGGATTTCCCTATAAAGCAGCTAATATAGCGTGGAGGAAGGAACGAGACAAACACAGCGTTGAGGTCGTTCCGCTCTCCAGTCCCAGACGAGTTAGCGAATGTGTGCGTCATATCGTTCAGTTGAGTTAATGACATTAGTGATAAGTTAAAACTTTTGGGTAACGTAGGGTGGAGGATACCTATATCTTTTCACCTGTTTAATGGATAGTTAGGGAGTGAGGGAAGATACATGTTGTTTATTTTTCTTTATGTTATGTTTAGGTAAGTTAATGTTATCCCCTTAAGTTAGAGATATTTTGATTTTCTTTTGTTTGGGTCCTCCTCCCGAGGTAATGTTTTTCTTTGTATTTTACGTTTACTCGTAATTATTCAATATTTTCTTGGTTACTTTTGAACCCCTGCTTAACGTAAAAATAAAAGGCAGACATGCCATCTTTGTAACCCTAATGTTTGGTTGTTTGTGACTCTGGGGCTGGAGTGTTGAAGATCCTCAAGGTCCATCTACATATTTATTGTTCGTCGTTCCCTATTTACATACTTAAAGCATACTTACAGAAAAGCAGATGAGCCCAGAATATGAATGCAACGCGTTTAATTACACATTAAGCATTTCCTTGCATAGAAAACCCTTATAAAGAAAATGCTTAACGTGGCTTAATGTAGCCTATTAAGATTTACCAAATTCAGTAAAAACCTTATTGATAAACCATACTACAGAAAAGCAGATGAGCCCAGAATATGACTGCAACTCATTTAATTACACGTTAATTATTTTCCAACCATAGAAAACGTCTCGGGTCACAACTGTAACCCTTGTTCCCTGACAAAGGAACGAGACACTGCATCGGTAACGACACTTTGGGAATGCCCTTTAGCGTAACACGTCTGAAGTATGAATGAAACTAATCCAATCCTGATTGGCACTGGGTCATGATGTAGCATGTGACGGCATACCCGGAAGCTACAAAGGGACACAACAGCAGATTTCGCTTCTGCGATGAGTTCGCTTCTGCGATGAGTTCACACAATAGAGTTCGCTTCTGCGATGAAGCAAGTCGCTCCCAGGTATAGGGAGGTGTGGCAAAGGGATGCAGTGTCTCGTTCCCTTCTCAGGGAACAAGGGTCAAAGTCGTAACCCGAGATATTCCCTTTCGAGGGAACTCGCACTGCGTCGGTAATGACACTTTGAGGAACAAATACCCACTATGCCACATTGAACCATGTCCAAGTGTGAAGCTGCAACATGCACAACTTAGGACAAGAGCATTTATGCGTAGAAGGAAGCTGTAAACTGTAGAACCTAGTGAAGGTATGCGGGGTAACCCAACCAGCCGCATCATAGATCTCCTGAATGGTTGCCCCTGAGTAGGAGGGCTCTAGAAGATGCCATGCTTCTCGTAGAATGAGCCCTCAAGTTCACAGGTGAAGGCCGGCCACGCAATTGCTGACCGTTTGCTTAGAGGCGGGGAGCCCCCTCTTGGGTGACAGAGCAGATGACGCCTCTCTTCTTCCGCCGACACATGAGGCTGTATGCCTTGCCATAGCAGAAGGCACCTTGGGCACATAGCCAGGTCTAGGGTGCAAGATGGCTTTAACTCTCCCGGGGGCAAACTCTAGGCATGAAGGAGATATAGAAAGGGCCTGGAGGTCCCCTGGAGGTCCCCTGGCTATGTGCCCAAGGCACCTTGGGCACATAGCCAGGTCTAGGGTGCAAGATGGCTTTAACTCTCCTGGGGGCAAACTCTAGGCATGAAGGAGATATAGAAAGGGCCTGGAGGTCCCCCACTCTCATGAGAGAAGTGATAGAAAGGAGAAAAGCCATCTTGAGCATCAGATTTTTATCTGAGGCCGAGTCCAGGGGTTCGAAGGGGGCCAGGGACAGTCCTTCGAGAACCACAGCTAGATCCCAGGTGGGGATTCTAACGCGAGTCGCAGGCCTCATCCTCCATGCGCCACAGAGGAATCGTACAGCCAGCTGATGCCTTCCCAAAGGCCCATCACATAGAGGAGTGTGGAAAGCCGCAATGGCAGCCACATACACCTTAAGAGTAAATGGGGTAAGACCAGCAGAAAAGCGATCTTGGAGGAACTCCAGCACTGAAGCCACTGGGCAGTTAACTGGGTCCACACCATGCTCTCTACACCAACTGGTGAAAACGTTCCATTTTAAGCCGTACCATTTTCTTGTGGATGGAGCTCTGGAACTAAGTAAGGTCTCGGCCTCTCCCGCCAACAAGCCAGCTTTTAGGTACTGGACCCCCTTAGGGGCCAGACCCAAAGTTTCCACAGCTCTGGACGGAGGTGAAATATTGAGCACCCTGCCTGAGAGAGCAGGTCCATCCTACTAGAAGTAGACTTACCTGCACATTCAGCTGGGTTAAGATGGCGTTGCTCACACAATGATGAGAAAAGATAGCATTGAGCATACAGCTTTACAGAAGAGGGAACCCCAGTGGTAAGAATGGTATCAATAACGTCAGTTGAGAGACAATAATTTATAAACTGGTACCCCTCAGAGGTCAGACAAACAGTTTCCAAATCTCTGGTCGGGGGTGAAAGACTTTTCCCTGAGCCTGGGACAGAAGGTCCCTCCTGGTCAGAATCTCCCATAGAGAGCCTTACAGGAGAGATACCAGGTCCGAAAACCATACTCGGGCCAGCCAGAATGGTGCTACCAAAATGCTTAGTGAACCCAACGATAGTCGAATAATCAGACGAAAGTGGGTTATGAACACAGGTGGAATACTGGGCTTTCCATGACTTCGAGATCTCATTATAAAGATCAGTAAAGAAGGGGTGGTTACGTTTGTGTGGCGACTCGATATTTAATGTAGCCACTGCACGAGTAAAAACCTCTAGCAGTTCTTCATACAACTTATAGTGTAAAATATTTCCAGGATTTCACAAGATATAACTGTAATATTTCACAGTAAATTACATTATTACCACTTCACAGGCGTTAACTGTGATATTTCACAATATAATACCGTATTTAGAATTTTACTGAGAAAATAATGCAGGCGGGGCTATTACAAGAAACTACTGTGAATTCCGTCTTTTTCGTGCTGCAACTGCGTCATCTGAGCTCTCTGATCTCCTCCGTGGTCTCATTCGATGGATTCAGCAGTAAGTGTTTAAATGTCAAACTTTGATGACTGTTTTTTATATGATAGTGCATGTTATTTAAAAGTATGAACCAAATTAGCATTAGTTGTAGGTTCTGTTGACTGGTGTCATGTTTTTGTAACTTAGCTGGAGCAGACTCGTGTCTCAATTTCAATGAACAGACATTGGTTGTAGTGTTAATTGTACCGTATTAAGTTAGTAACTGGGATTTCATGTTAGCTACATCGTCGAAAATTTCACTTTAGCTTTGCTCAATGCTTTTCTTAGTTACTCTAACAGGGTTCTCTCTTTTCTCACAGCATTTTTCTGCGGTGACCACCGGGAAATAAAGTTATAAGGTAAGCTGTGGCCTTAATGTGGGTATTATGACAGTTCTTATCAATTAGATAAATTATAGTGTTGTGGATTTGGGCAAAGGTGAAATAAATTAATCTCATATTAGTAATGTTAGCTGGGCTTCTTCATAATTTTCTCCCCTGCTGTGTCTGTCTTTTCAACTGCTCTGGGGTTGTGTTGGCTTTTTGAGGAGTAGTTAACCGAGCCTGCTTGAAAGTGGGGGGAAATTTTCCAGTTGATAGGGACGTGTTCATGATGTGAGTGAGAGCGGGTAGTAATATTGGTGAGATCTCCTGTAGTAGGTGGGAGGGGATTGCCCAAATGACTTCCTGCAGTTGCTAAAATGTGTAGTGTTCAACACTGCGCGAGATACCGTATCTCATAATGCAACACGCATGACTTGACCTTTCATCTCCAGTTTCCAGTGTGACCTGTGGCGAATGAACTGTAATTAAAATTGTGATTTTCAGAATGATTAACAAGGGTCATTGACTCATTAAGAAGGACATTCTGAATGGGGTGGTGATGGCGCAGTGTATAAGACACATGCCTTTGGTGTGAGAGACCCGGGTTCGAATCCAATGTGTCCCTGAGCAAGACACTTAACCCCTAGTTGCTCCAGAGGCGTGCAACCTTTGACATATATAGCAATTGTAAGTCGCTTTGGATAAAAGCGTCAGCTAAATGGTAATGTAATGTATCTCATTATTTGATCAGACTACCAAGACATTTTTGTGGGAATTGAATGGGGGCACAGCGATACACATCTCCTAAACTTCGACATGATTTTTCTTTTCTTTTTTCCTCTTGTCCTAAGACAGACAGACCGATTTGCACACGCAGTGAATACCAAGCAGCTTCTGAAGACAAGAAGATGGTGATGCTCTAGCGCAGGTGTCATTTATAGAATTGATGGTAACACTTTACTTGAAGGGGTGTGCATAAGACTAACATGACACCTTCATAATCATGACATGACACATGTTATGAATATGAAGGAAGTTTTATGCATGTTTATGACAACTGTCATTAAGTGTCATTCGCTCAATTATGACATTTTTAATGCAAATATGACATTGTTTGAGATGTCTTTGTTATGACACCTTGACATAAACCAATACATCATAACCTGTCAGTGTCTTTGTCATGACAACTTGACATAACTAAGACAACACAACATGTCATAAACATGACATAGCAGATTAATTATCAAACTTAAGGAACCACTTAGCTTTATTGGTTAACATTACATTAAACTGTCAGGTGGTGTCATGGTGTCTCAACGCACATGTCATGTGGTTGGTTTTGACCAATGTCAAAACCAACCACATGACAGTTTAACTTAATTTAATGTCAAGTTGTCATGACAAAGACACTGACAGGTTATGATGTTATGTTTTATGTCAAGATGTCATAACAAAGACATCTTAAACAATGTCATATTTGCATTCAAAATGTCATTATTGAGCGAAAGACACTTAATGACAGTTGTCATAAACATGCATAAACCCTACTTCATATTCATGACATATGTCATGTCATGGTTATGAAGGTGTCATGTCAGTCTTATGTACACCCCTTCAAGTAAAGTGTTACCGAATTGATTACGTCATTGCGTCATCTGACATTCATGTTTCAAACTGTAGAATGCTTTTTCCAGTTTAAATAATTTTTTCATAAATGTCTTGGTAGTCTGATCAAATAATGAGTCAAGAAAGACATTCTTAAATTACAATTTTAATTATTTGCTGTCCAATCATCACAGGCCACACTGGAAATGAAAGGTCAAGTCATGTGTGTTGCATTATGAGATGCGATATCTCATGCAGTATGTGTTCTGTTTGAATGCTTCACATTTTAGCAACTGCAAATCATCTGGGTATTCCAATCATCCATCAAATTTTCATAGCCTACTGTGCACATTATACATTAGGGATGGGTTTTACCGTATTCATCGTGCAGTGGTAGAAATGTGTAAATTGGTAAAATTAGACATTTTTCTTTATCATTTATACCATGTTAGGTGTTCGGTGTTCAGTGGACAGGGCTGCTTCACATTATATATGTGAGAGTGAAACAAAGCAGGATATGTTTCCCAAACAAGTCAAAATGAGGAAGGACTTGCCATTAAGAGGTTGTTAGCATTAACGCGAAACAGAATTTAGTTGTTTACTGTTGCTAAGCAACATCACAACTTTAGTGGAGTTTAGCATGATTAATGCAAATTCAACTGCAGTCACAGGTGTGTGTGTGTATCCGTCTTTTTAATATTAGTTTCACTGTTTTGAGTTATTCGAGTTGCATAATGTGAAGTTTTTTTCCACTGATGCCAGACTTTTTCATGAATAATCTTTTCTTTTAGTTTTCATCCATCATGTTCCAAAACAAGAGAAATTATTAAATGTGATGAAGTATCTTTCATTGAAATTACTGGATTATACAAAAATAGACATTACCCGACATTTCATGATGATGGATTTTCCTTCCACACCTTTATGTTATTGAGAATGTTATTGAGAATGAATAGTTGTTCATGTAAGACATGTTCTTACGTTCAAGAGCAATGGAATATAATTTTACACTGCGTCACATAGCACGAGAGGCTGAAAAACAGTGACCTGATGCAACCACCATATACTTTAGTCTGCATATGGACATATTCAGCCATTAAAAAAAATCCTAATTTTTCTCAGTTGTGATTAATTTGATTAATTAATTGGCATGTCATGTAATTAATTTGATGAATATCATTAATTGATTGAAAACCCTAACATAAACCATTTTCCTTTGAACTATTGTGATATATAAAATGATAATCTGGTCAGACCGCCAACCCCTACACTGTATTCATTCTATTTGTCTGTCTCTGAATGATTTCTTTGTCATTCTAAATCATGATATTCTCCAGTATCATCGATGTGTCGCTCATCCCTCCAATCCCCCCTCCAATTCACAGCACTACTAGAATAATAAAAAGCCCAAACCAATTACCAGCTAAATGTTCCCAGTATCCAGATGTTGAGATGGGAATGGATTGGGGATAAAAGCCATGCACACGAGAGAGGAGAGCGATGTAAAAATAGGTCATGGAGAGGAACATCTGATTGCTAGAGCATGGCTGCAGCATTTCATGCTACATTAGTTTGCTTTTTGAAAGCTAATCTGTGTTTTCTGCTTAATTTCATGGAGGTGCAGAGCGGCTACCTGGTGCTGCGGTGGGGTGGTGGAGCGGAGACTACGACATGTATTAAATCCCCCGTGAGGCCGTGGGCCTGTGGAGAACCAGTCATGTGCGTTGAGACGCTCTGTCTACATGCATAATGAGAGTGTGTGATAACAGTGAGATTCCATTATAGGTTTATACGATACCGCTGTTAGTGCATCGTACTGCAGTGCAGGTACGGAGCGGCGTCACGGATCTTTGGTCTACTTTAAACAATGAAACACTCAAGGGCTCTCATATTTAGATTACCAATAGGCTTTAAAAAATACCCACAATGAATAAAAGATGCCCTACAGCATGAGTTGTGGGAGTAAACTCTCAGTTTCTAACAGTATGCTATTTAAAAAGTGTCTGTCTTTCAACTCATGAACTATAGCCACACACAACAGGATGATGAATAGACAGGAAGAGGAATTTACTGAATTAGAATGCAGATAAATAAAAAAATTCATTAGCACCACACAATAACAAAACAGGTTAAAAACAGATATCATGTTTCCTCAGATGATTCCAACATATATAATGTATCTGTACTTTTCAGTTGTTTATTATGTTTGAACTCAATTAGGTTTCCAGATGATGCTGTTTTTCAACGATGTAACAGCATTGGATGCTGCCTTCACGTGCTTTTGGAATTATCGTAAATACATATTATAAAAATTGGACATGAGTTTGGGGATAATTTCGATACCCAACTTCCCAAGTTGGGCGTGCCATAAACTTTTAACATGGCGGAAAGGAGAACGAATGCTGCTGTGACTGGTATTCTTAATTTGTTTTTTTTTACACAACAGCTACATCGCCTTGTCTTTAAAGTTAAAGTAGTGCATATTTACATATATGATTAATCATTTGAAGCGTATTGTATGTTTTATACACAGCGAAAATAGCCTGTATTTGACCAAAAGTCCAGAATTGTCAGCAAGCCGATGTAAGTGAATGTAAGTGTGGCAAGCTGGTCGAGGCTGAGAGCTGTGGGAAAGGAGCGAGGCTGGTTCCGCGAGTGCAAATGAGTGTTTAACCTGTTTAACAATCGATATTGTTAAAAGCGCTGTATAAATGAAGGTGACTTGACTTGACCTGCGGGCCACACCAGTCTCGAGTCTCACGGAGGAGCTCCGAAAGGATAAAAGGAGGAGCGACAATATTGCAAGACGAGAGAGGACCAGGCCTGGATTTTATGGTGTTGTTTTGTTTTAATTCATGTGGTACTCCGTGAGGGGCTGCTGCTTTACTTTTGTTTTGTGGTTTCGTCTCTTACCTGAGCCTTTAACATTGTTAAAATATGGTTGTCAATGAATGGGATTCTATATGATTATGGCTTTAGTACAATTTTCCAAGTAAATAGGCAGGAATAAACCTGGTGTCCTCCATGATTCCTGTTCATTCTGACAATAAAGCACTTGAATGCGACAAGTTCGTAATCACAACTTCAGAAATGGGAAGTAGGACATTTCCAATTTTATAAGCTGAAAATCACATAGATATGTCAGATTTATAACTATATTTGAACACTGCCCAAACTGAATTATGTAACAATACAAATATTTGTGAAAGAATCGGAAATGACAGTTTGACAGTTTAAATGCAGTGATGTTTTACAATATTTTCTATATT
Organism: Rhinichthys klamathensis goyatoka; assembly: GCF_029890125.1. Lineage (NCBI taxonomy): Eukaryota > Metazoa > Chordata > Actinopteri > Cypriniformes > Leuciscidae > Rhinichthys > Rhinichthys klamathensis. The sequence continues at coordinate 292,264 of NW_026606607.1, read as the reverse complement.
TCCTTTTAAATTCCCTTGTAAAGAAGAAGTGTGTTTAATTGATTAACTCTAAGACAATATTATTGAAATAAAAGGCAACTTAAAGGTACACCCCTCCCTTTCGAAAAAGCTACGGTGGCCAAAACAGGACAAACATGTCGTAGTCTGAGATAGCAGAGAGTAATGAATGTTGGCTCATTTGAACTAAAATACCAAAGTAAATGAAGAACATCTCAAAAACTATCACATCTAGTGCAAGTATGATTTTGGCCACCGACAGATAACATGGGAAATGTCCCGACTTCACCTGGCTGCATCGTGTTTTCTCTTCTTTGCCGAAGAAGATTGCCGCTCTGTCGGCTCTTGTGCAAAATGATATGTGTGATCCTCCATTTGTTCAAATTTCACTACTTTCAATCGTACTTCGTTATTACTACTACTTCTTCTTTGTGCGTATTCAACATAGTGATGGTGCAAAATGCCTCTAAAAACACCAACGAAGAAGAAACAAAAACAACAGAGTGACGAAACGTGCTCTGTAAAGAAGTTTGTCCGTTTAGGGCTACTGTAGAAACATGGCGGTGCAAAATGGCGAGGTAAGGTAATAAAAACTTAACGGTTCATTTTGTAAGGTCTTTATACACCACTCAAAACATATGTATATTATAATGGATTTCTGAAAATAGATACTCATAAATTTTACACACTGCACCTTTAAGTGTACTTAAAGAGAGAACACTTTCATAACTGTTTCTTAACACACTTTTAAAAAGTGCACTTTGTAATAATGTCAAATTAAACATTTTACCATGAAGTGCATTTTAAATCATTGTGTTTTAATAATCTTTTGCATGCTTTAAAGAAGTTCGCTAATTTTTATGTGTTTACTAACATACTACAGCACATTTTAATTAATTTTAACTGTAGTGTGCTATTTGATATTACATTTCAAGTTAATATATTTTAAATGTTCTAAATTTCATTACGAATATGTAAAGGCCAAATATAGGCTACTTAAACACATACAGGCTCCAATAGTGATGACATTAGAATATAAATGCTTTCAAAGACAACAAAATTATTAAATTAAACAAGATGTACTAAAGTGGGTCAAAAAAGCCCTCTTATGTTGAACTAATTGCATTTAATTGTGGATTTAATTATACATTTGAACTACAGTATACCTTTTCATTTAATTGTAAATGACATGCAATGATCAGAAACATTACATTTAGTTCACACTTAAGTATATTCTTTTAAAGTATTATTATTTGTGTAATACTTTGTAAGAGTATGCACAATTATGCTAAGAACAATGGTTCCACTCTGTATTTTGGTGAAAGATTGATGCTTTTGAAAGAGCCCCCCGATCTGATTCACAGTAATAACAACTTAGTAAAAAATACATAAGACATTTGGGCGAATTACCAGAAGAAACTGACACACTAGATGTCTTGTGGCTGTTATACCTACGGTGATCATTATCACTCAAGCCTTTTTGAGAGTCAGTGGGAGGTTTTGTGAATTAAAAGCATTTAACCTGACTCTAGCGGAGCTGCATTCTCTGCATAATAACACTGGTGCCCTGAAGCTAAGTGCTAATCAACGCTGGGCTGCCTCCCTCTCCTCCATTCCTTTTTAATTGGACGTATCCAGCTGATTTGGCAATAGGGCCCTCTTACAAGTACTTACTAAGATCATTGATTTGAGAAATGATCCAGTAGACTGTAAGTTATGATTGGGTGGGTTTGTAATGGCATTAGAGGGCCGTAGCACTGATGTCGTGTTTGCTAATTGTGGCTAATTTACTGTGAAGTTTATCTGAGGTTGGAGATGTTTGGGGACTTCCCTAATGATGCTTACAAGATCCACGGAATGCTTTATTAATAGCAGGGAAGATGGGAGATCAGTGATGTTAAAAATGTGCTTTGGTCCAGCACATACCTACAAGGTTATTCAGAAGAATGAGCTTAATTGGCCAAAAAGCAAAGGACGCGCCCCTGTGTAATGAGGTTCATTTGGGTGCAACTGGAATATGGGACACGGTCTGTGTGATCAGAGCATCTTTGTCTGGTTTTCCAGAAAAAACTTGTCTTAAGACCCGTGCACACCATGGATGATAGTAATAACGATGATGATCAAGTTCTAAAAATCGTCCACACCACAACTAACTTTTTTTTTTCCCAGCAGATAAATGATAAAAACATTGACAGCCAATCAAAATCCTTCCTGCTTTTAAAGAGCTTGAGCATTTAAAGCAGCAGGCAGAAAAAACAGAACGATATCGTGCGTTGATGACTAATGTAGCTATCGTTGTAGTTATCTTTATAGTTATTGTTATTTGTGTGAATAAGCCTTTAAACATAAATTTCTCAACATTTATTAAACTGCCTTTTCCAGTTTGATTTTTTTTCCAGATAAATATTTTTTATCAGATACATTTTTTTTATTGCGAGACAAATATGAAAAGTATAGAGTTTACAGTAACAGGACAGTTTTACAGTTTATGTCACAAGCCAATTACAGTAAGGTGCTTCTTATAAAGAGAATATTATGCCAAATTTTACACTGATAATTTTCAATTAACAGCTCTTTAATATACAAAATCATAGCTACAGGGTTGATATTTTAAAGTAATCTTAAATATAAAATAACATGGAAATAAAACATGTTGTCTTTACTCTCTACCTCTGTATCAATAATTGATGATTTTGCATATTTAATAATATAGTGAAGTTGGAAACAAAGAGTGGGAGAGAAAGAAAAAAAAGATTTAAATTAGTTAATTGATGTGTTTAGAAAAAAATCTATATTAATAAACAATAGTAAAAGTAATAGCAAAAGTTGGAATCTGCCATTTAAACAATATCACTCAAGCAAGAGTGCCTTTTTTCTGACTCTATTATAATCTCAAGCAGTCAGCAAATAAGCACCATATACCTTGCAAATGTGTATTTTAGTTATATTGAATTAGTTTGAGGTAAAATAATCCAGATGTTTATTTTCATATCTTTTTTAGTAAATGCAGATATCTACATATATTCTAGTTTCAATGACTTTCAGTTGATCAGTGCTGTGACAAGGACAGTCAGCGCTGCTGGTGTGACGTGCTCAGTCCCGTCGATTAATCTTCAGCGTGAGGTGTCACTCTGTGCAAGACAAATCAATGAGACAGAACTGTTCTTAATGTGAGATCACATTCACATCCACTCACCCTTGACAATATATAATCAAACAAGATCCTGCTGGATAAACTGCAGTTCGGAAAGAAAAAATTAATAGGTCCATTCTTGTTCCTCATTAGGATTGGGAATCCTGATTTATGACAGAATTTCCATTAGCATTCCTTTAGGAATTTGGACAAAAGGCTAACTCACAATGTGACCGCAGGCTAACTTAATGTTAAAGTTTTCAGTTTAACCATATAGGAATCAGACTGAACTGAATCTCATTTTCAGCTTTTGCATCCAGAGCAAACTAGATTTCATAATAGTTATACTGATCTAAACTCATTGTAAATGAGAGAGCAGCTTTCTGCACGAACTTCTCACCTCATTCTTACCTCTTCATCCTAGACTCTCTCTCTCTCTCTCTCTCTCTCTCTCTCTCTCTCTCTCTCTCTCTCTCTCTCTCTCTCTCTCTCTCTCTCTCTCTCTCTCTCTCTCTCTCTCTCTCTCTCTCTCTCTCTCTCTCTCTCTCTCTCTCTCTCTCTCTCTCTCCATATCCCTCTGTTTTCCCCGGTCATATTATTCCATTTAAACTTCAATCCTATTTATGGCCTCTCTCTCTTCGTCTTGCCCTGGGCTATCAAACAATTCATCCAGCGGCTCTGTGAGGCTGCACAGGCCATAAAAGCTTGAGCAGGGACTCATGGTGTGAGAAAGAGAGACGGTGGGGAAGAGTTGTGTTTGGGAGAGAGATAAAAAACAGTAAAGTAAAACAATCTCTCCAGTTCTCTGAACTAAACTAAAAAAAAATTCCACAGTTTTCTCATAGTCACTTAAAACAGTTAATGTTAAGTTAGCACCGAAAAAGTATGCAAAGAATGAAAAAAAAGACTAATATTGAGAATTACATAAATGTTTCTGTGGAACACTTTTTTTAACACATTTATTCTGTGGATATTTGGAAGAATCTTGCCATAGCTCTTTTGCATACAACAGTTCATAGTTTTAAACTTTCAAAAAACATCTCTACACACCTGTGTTTTATTTCATCCTATTGTACTGTCATATTATAGTGTTTTTGAATCCAAGAATTTGTCGAGTCTTCTGAAACCATTTGATACCTTTGGGAACAGATCAACAATTATGATGTTATTAAGTGAAAAGCTTCATTTCCACTGAAACTTTCAAATCGAACCCACACAAATGTGACCAGTTTGAATGTGCAGAATGGAGAATAAGATTTGAGAACTGCTGACATTCAGTGAAAATGAACTTAAATTTCATCGTCATACTGAATGAACTATTGATTTGGAACAGCTGGCCTCAATGTCATTTAGCTGATTTAAATGTTTCTCTTTTTATTTTTATTAAGGAACAAACAGCATACAGGTTTGGGACGATGTGAGACTTTAGCATACTTGTACAAAAGAGTATACTTATTAAGGAAATAGTGTACTTTACTATACTTATATAAGACTATACTTATCTCTTTCCCAACCATTGATGGAATTTTCAGGCAATCCATGTTCCTTTTTCGAGGGAACTCCAGGCTGTGTCTGACTTCCTGTTCAGCTTTGCTCTATCGCTTTTATATTTTTTAATCGCTCTATTGCTTCTATATTTTTAAATTTTATCTCCTTGTATCACCTAATTTTAACTTCAACAAATCAGCACAGTGCTCAAACGCTTGATTACTACAAAAAAGCAGAATTCTTTTCTCCGACCAGCCTCCCACTGAAAGCTTACATTCCGGGGAAGGGAAAACACAACTGCAAAAGGATAAGAGAAAATGCCTCTTCTGGAATCTACTTGCTGCACTAACTGCCAGAGACTTTCACAAAGGATTGCAGTTCTTGAAACAAAGTTATTTGTGGGACCACCAAACCAGACGGAACACACAACAGAGCTTCGTCATGGACACCCTCAGCATACAGCCGGTGAGTCCCATGAATCTAGTGCTCCAATACAGGGCATACTGAGTGTCGAGAAACAAGCCGATCGACTTACAAATCGATGGCACAAACAGGGAGCGAGACCCAAAGGCACTCGAGACATCAGATTGTCACGAGCATCACATATTGCTGCATTAGCATCCTCTACCCCAGATACGGCTCTGACAAGGATTGCAAACACTGGTCTACTACCACCGCCTATTCATCTTGAGAACAGATTTGAAGTATTAATGAATGAGGAATCCCTGAATGTGATGAATGTGATCGAACACAAACTGAATCAGCCAGTTACCAACACTGCTAACTGGCGCTCAAGGTCGAGCAGACAGCGGCACTCAGCTCAGAGCGCAGCCGAGCACAGGACTCTGATAGTGGGTGACTCCATAATCAGAAACATTATTAGCAGGGATACAACTACGTGCTGCCTTCCACAAGCAACGACTTCTGATGTAAATAGGGAACTTCAGAACATTCTGATGAAACATAAGACTGCAAATCGACTCATCATTCATGTGGGGAAAAATGATATTCATAAAAAGCAGTCAGAACTCCTTAAGAAGGATTTCAATGAACTTTTTGAAACACTTAAAAGACTGAAAGTTCAGCCATTCATCAGTGGACCACTCCCAGCAAGAGGAACAAACAGGTTTTCACGGTTGCTTGGGCTCAACACATGGCTGCAAAAAACCTGCAATATAAAAGGAGTAAACTTCATTGACAACTTCAATCTTTTCTGGAGTCAGAGGCAACTGTTTCAACAGGATGGGCTCCACCCAAACAAACTTGGTTCAAGAGTGCTAAAGGACAACATCTACTTCTCTCTCAATCATCCTTCTGCAGTGTGTGCCAATCCACTCAACCTGAATGGCACACACACACCTGGACACAGTATGAATGACCACAGGACTTCACTTCAGCACCTGAATGGACATGCGGTTGACATATCACACAAGGACAACGATAACACCATGCAGCCACAACAACTTCTGCTCACGGACACAATCTCAGCAGAGCCCCGCCCACAGAGCTCTCCACAGACAGACCGGGACATATCAGAACTGCTCCAAGATTCAGCTCCCAAGGACACTTTTCTGGAAAACAGCGAGGGAAACCAGGACAGCATATTAAAGCAACAGCCCCTCTCCCCAGACACGTTATCCCTCTCTCCAGCATCTCCACTTCTGTGCTTCTCAGAGAAAATGGAAAAACTGGTGTATGCTGGAACCAAACTATCGCACTCTTTTGCTGCAAGTCCCCAGATGTCAACCAAAAAACGGCAGGCCCCACAACCACCAAAGCCTGCGGGCCCAGCTCGCCCTCCCCCTCCTCCTCCTCCTGTGAGAGCTCTTCGGCCTCTGCCACAGCGCCAGGGCTCACACCCTCCTCCAGTGGCTCGAGGTGAACCAAAAACAACTGATACCAGCTCTCAGTGATATGTGTCGGGTCCCCGCTATGAAAACAGTAACTTTCTTAAGTGTTTACAAAACAAGCGGGAACCCAGTGTGCCTGAATCTTTCTCTATTGCCGTTCAATTACATGATAGAAAATCTAAGGCCTTCAAAAGCCGTACAGCAAACCCATCTAATCTGGTGCCTATTACGCACCAAACTAAGATTGCTGTGGGGACAAAAAGTAAGACTGTTAAGTTAGCACTTTTAAACATCCGCTCACTTAAAAATAAATCACTTCTAGTCAACGATTTAATAACCACATACAACCTGGACTTCATGTTTCTAAATGAAACTTGGTTAGAAGACAGCTGCAGTGGAACAGTCCTCAATGAAACATCCCCCCCTAACTTTACTTTTATGAGTGTCTGCAGAGCGGGTAAGAGAGGCGGGGGCTTAGCTGCTCTTTTTAAAGGTGTCTTTCAATGTAAGCAAATATCATTTGGGAATTACCCGTCTTTCGAATATCTGGGTATTGTGTTAAAAGGTGCTCCACGTATTTTACTTATCATTATTTACAGGCCTCCAAAATACTCTCCAGCCTTTGCTGAGGACTTTACAGAACTGCTATCAACAATTTCCTCAGAGTTTGACTGTTTTGCCATTGCTGGAGATTTTAACATTCACATAGATAATGCAGAAAACAATATGGCAAAAGAAATCAAAACTGTTTTAAAAACGTTTGATCTGACCCAGCATGTACATGGTCCCACACACAATCATGGACACACTCTAGATTTACTTATCAGTAAGGGTTTAAACATCTCATCGATTGTTATCAAGGATGTAGCACTGTCTGATCATTTCTGTATTTTCTTTGATATATTGATCTCTCCTGCCATTGAAGCTAGATCTGTGTCTGTCAAGAAGAGATGCTTAAATGAGAACACTAGTGTTCTATTTATGAAGGCCATATCTTTAAAACCAAGCATATCTGCTGACTCTGTTGATTTTCTCCTTGATTCTTTTAACTCAAAAGTTAAAAGTGTAATTGATGATATTGCTCCTGTGAAAGTCAGGAAGAATAGTGGTAGACAAAAAGCACCTTGGAGAAACTCAACAGCTGTGCAAAATATGAAAAGACAATGCAGAAGAGCAGAGCGCATGTGGCGGAAGACAAAACTTGTAGTCCATTATAACATCTACAAAGACAGCATCCATGCTTTTAATATTGAACTAGGCAAAGCTAGACAGACCTTCTTCTCGAATATTATAAACAGAAACTTAAACAACACACGCACACTTTTTGCTACTATAGAGAGATTGACAAACCCCCCAAGCCAGATTCCCAGTGAAATGCTCTCAGACAGCAAGTGCAGTGAGTTTGCTTCTTTCTTCTCTGAGAAAATCAATAATATCAGAAAGGTGATCAGCTCATCCTTGAGTTGCGCTGGGGTCAGACAGATCAGACCACAACCTGAGAAAGTAGTTACTTTGTCTGTTTTCGAAGAAATTGAAGGCACAATTGTGGAAGAAACCGTACAGCACCTTAAAACATCAACCTGCGCCCTTGACGCACTTCCCACATCTTTTTTCAAAAGTGTGTTAAACAGCTTAGAAGCAGATCTCCTAGAAGTGGTAAATGCCTCACTTCTCTCTGGTAGTTTTCCAAACTCCCTGAAAACTGCAGTTGTCAAGCCCCTCCTGAAAAAGAGCAATCTTGATAAGACCATCTTGAGCAACTATAGACCGATCTCAAATCTTCCTTTCATAGGCAAGATCATTGAAAAAGTTGTCTTCAATCAGCTGAACAAATTCTTAAGCTCAAATGGATACTTTGACAATTTTCAATCTGGTTTCCGATCGCTTCACAGCACAGAAACAGCGCTCATAAAGATAATAAACGATATTCGCTTAAATACTGATACAGGCAAATTATCAGTGCTGGTACTACTCGACCTCAGTGCTGCATTTGACACTGTTGATCACGACATACTTCTTGACAGGCTGGAAAACTGGGTGGGGCTTTCTGGGATAGTACTAAAATGGTTCAGGTCATACTTAGAAGGGAGAGGTTATTATGTGAGTATAGGAGACCATAAGTCTGAGTGGACATCCATGACTTGCGGAGTCCCTCAAGGCTCAATTCTTGCACCACTCCTGTTCAACCTGTATATGCTCCCAATGAACCAAATAATGAGAAAGAACAAAATTGCTTACCACAGCTATGCAGATGACACACAGCTCTACTTAGCCCTATCGCCTAACGACTACAGCCCCATTGACTCCCTGTGCCAATGGATTGATGAAGTCAACGGTTGGATGTGCCAAAACTTTCTTCAGTTAAACAAAGACAAAACTGAAGTCATTGCGTTTGGAAACAAAGATGAAGTTCTCAAGGTGAACGCATACCTTGACGCTAGGGGTCTAACAACTAAAAATCAAGTCAGGAATCTTGGTGTGTCTCTAGAGTCAGACCTTAGTTTCAATAGTCATGTCAAAACAATAACTAAATCAGCATACTATCATCTGAAAAATATTGCAAGAATTAGATGCTTTGTTTCCAATCAAGACTTAGAGAAACTTGTGCATGCTTTTATCACCAGCAGGGTGGATTATTGTAATGGACTCCTCACTGGCCTTCCTAAAAAGACCATAAGACAGTTGCAGCTCATACAGAACGCTGCTGCCAGGATTCTGAGCAGAACCAGAAAATATGAACATATCACACCAGTCCTCAGGTCTTTACACTGGCTCCCAGTTACATTTAGGATTGATTTTAAAGTATTATTACTGGTATATAAATCATTCAATGGGCTAGGACCTCAATATATTGCAGATATGCTTACTGAATATAAACCTAACAGATCACTCAGATCATTAGGATCACATCAGCTAGAAATACCAAGGGTTCGCTATAAGCAACGAGAGTCTGCTTTTAGCTATTATGCCAGCCGCAGCTGGAACCAGCTTCCAGAGGAGATCAGATGTGCTCCTACAGTAGTCACTTTCAAATCCAGACTCAAAACACATCTGTTTAGCTATGCATTTACTGAATGAGCACTGTGCCACTGTCCGTCCGACTGTTTTTACTGTACTGGTTTTGTCTTGGTTTGTTTTCTAATTTCCAATTTATTTATTTTTTATAATCTCTGGAAGAGATTTTGAAGGAGAGCGGGAGAGTCTTCACTCCGATGAGGCGAGTGAAGGAGTAAGTTATACTGCTGTATAAGAAGTCGCTGAGAGCGTCGTTAAGGGTAACGGCAGCAGACAGCGCACACGAAGCGTGCTATGTGGGGGCCCCGCTGGGCATTACTGGTGTAGCACCACCCCAGCAGAGTACGTCCCTGGGCTAGAGGTCCAGTGGCACCGTAAACCGGCTCAATCTCTTCCATCTCAGATAGGGGTGGACCAGTACTACTTTATTTGATTTTTTATTCTAAACTGTTTTAATTATTCTTATTTGTTTTGATTATTTTAATTTCTTCTATGTAAAGCACTTTGAATTGCCATTGTGTATGAAATGTGCTATATAAATAAACTTGCCTTGCCTTGCCTTGCCTTGACGCAGACGCTATGGGAACGCCTCTGCTTGATTGTATCTTGAAGCATGTATGAAATCAGTCCAATAGCAAGGCTATTCAATAGCGTGTGATGTCTTGACCAGTAAGCTATAAAGCGCATCTCGTCCAAAAAATTTCAGCTTCTGTGTCTTCAGCAAGCGTTCTATGTAAATCTTTTCTTAATTATTGTTGTTTGTCCCATAGAAAAACCATTAATTTTCTTAGAAAGCAGTAATTGCGAGCAAACAGCAGTTTAGTTTGTGAGTTCCTCCTTGCCTACGCTACATCATGAGTGGGGATACACACGATTTATGTTATGTGTTATTTATGTGCACTCATTGTTAGCATTGTTAGCATCGATAGGCAGGAGGTTTGTCGTAAAAGTAAACTTGACGAACGCTTCCTGCCAAATAAAGCACAACCTCCAAGTCGGGCCTACAGTTTTTCCAGACCTCTAGACCGAGGTGTCGAGGTCGAAGAATAAGCCATTTTTCGCCTGTGTCTTCAGCCCTCAAGTGTCTAGTTCAGGGGTGTCCAAACTCGGTCCTGGAGGGCCACTGTCCTGCAGAGTTTAGTTTCAACTTGCCTCAACACACCTGCATGTAAGTTTTTAGCATGCCTAATAAGACCTTGATTAGCTGTTTCGGGTGCGTTTAATTGGGGTTGGAGCTAAACTCAGCAGGACAGCGGCCCTCCAGGAGCAGAATTGGACACCCCTGGTCTAAATATTCATCGATAATGAGGCTGAAGGAACATGGGTATGGGCTGATGCCAAAGTTAGAAGAGATGCTTGTGAGCTATCTCCCCCCTGAATCGCCCTCGCCCCTAGAGGCCCTGACCTCTCCCACCAGGCAGTGCACAGCAAGTTCAACCTAGGTGTGCAAGGCTTATACTGTACCAAAGACTAGATACAAAAAAGACGATTCACTCCTATTACTTTTGAATTGGAGAAACTGCAATGCGCAATATGGTGAAATACATCCTGCCTTCTAAGTAAAAGAGCCAATCGCTGATTGTTAAAGTCATTGCGTCACTTCAGCTGCCGTTAGAAGCGCTTAGGAATGCACATGCGCATTGGCTCATCTTGCCTGAAAAATAAGCTTTTTTTACGCTATTTTGGCATAAGAAACAACATTTATGGAATAGTTCATGTCAGATTTTGTTGGTGATTTGAAATAACGCAATGCACGCAATGTCAATTCTGCAAGCATACCAGGCCGACCTGCTAAGGGAATCTACTAGTAAGCCTGGACGCAATAAAAGAGCTGCAGCCCCAGCCATCACCTTGCTCCTCACATCATGTACATCAAAAGCAGAGTGTCGCCTCTCGTGCCGTCACATGCTATGAGATGATATCCTGCCATGCCATTGGACTGATGAGTCAGGACGCAATAACACAGAGGCATTCCCATATCATCTACGTCAAACGCAGCATCTTGTTCCCTTCTCAGGAAACCATGGTTACAGTCGTAACCTGAGACATTTTCACTGTTATGCGGTAGGGGGCGCTATTACGCATCTTCTGAAAGAGTACAGAATCTCAGGATCAAAACACAGGCAAAAATAAGCAGAAACAAGCAATAAAAGCACTTTGTATTTTTTGACAAAAACGGTATATTTCTCAGCTTTTTGTTCAAAATGTTCCTTCTTTTATGAGTGTTGATAAAAAAAGAATGCATGAACTAAAATAAAATGCTTTTAAAGCGGAGGCTCTGTTCTTCCTTTTGATTAATTGCATGTCCAGATATTCATACAACAACATTGTCTGGGGGCCATGAAAGTTTTGATGAAAATTAGAAAGAATCCTGGCAGTGGCAAGCAATTTTGTTTTTAAATGCTGGTGGGGAAAGAGTTAAGTGCAAACAAAATATAATGTTTTTGGACTCTTAATTGCATGCTAATTATTATTAAAATACAATGTATTCATTTATATTAAAATCAAATAGCCAAACTTTAAAGTGCTTTTTTATAAGATAAGTAGGGCTTATGTACATCTTTGTATGTACTATCATAATTTCTTCAATTGTCTTTTAATAATGCTTAAAGTATACTGCTGAATCTACTGACAAGCATTAATGGTAAACTCAAATATTCACAACAATTGCACATTCAATACAATTAAGCACACTTCTTTTTCATAAGTGTTTACATGGACTAGAACCTGATAACAATGCCCCTATTTTTCATGCTATAGCTGTTGGTCTCAGCCATCCTAATTTGTACCCCGTGCTGACTGTCCACATCAGCAGAACGTTTGCAGCGCAGTTCATTTCTTCTGAGCTCTGACACGCCCATCATCTCTGCCGTTTCTGCTTTCTGATTCAGTTTACTGTCTTCTATAAGCACCAATTAAAGCTCAACATGTAAAAAATCTCCAGCTATGTTTGAGGGGAGCTCTTTGTAGCCGGCATTCTGATTGACAAGCTCAGGTTGCATTAGGCAAATCCGCTCTTTTAAGAGCAGCATTACCTGGGCAAGGCTCAGAGCAGCATCATCTTAGCTGTCCAAAAACACGTCCGATTCCAAACACAGGTGCCCGCAGCTTTGCCACAAAGCCTCATTAGATGTCTCACCCCTTTTAAAGTGACACACCCTGACTTTAAGCTCTTCTGATAAAGGAGAATGAACCATAAAGGTGGAAACTAGATGAGATGTAAGGAGTTGGATGATGTATTAGACAGCAGTAACAAAGGGAAGCATCTGTTTTGCAGTTTGCAGTTAGTTTGTCAGTGAGTCCTTATGCTCTCAGTAAGGGCTCTGTTTTAGCGTATGAGGTTTAAACAGCCCATTTTAAGGGATTTGGTTGCTTAACGGAATTTCAATTTCTGAAATTCAGTAGGCTGATTCCAATTTGTGAAATATCAAAAATATATATTTTGATATTTTTCTGCCTTTAGTTTGACATTATTAGATATACCTCTTTTTCCGAATCATGAGAACTATTATTTAAGTCACACAGCACTGTAGCCAATTCCAAATGTTTATTACACGCAGTGCTGGGTAGATGACTTACAAACTGCACTCCATTACTGAATACAAATTACATGATGGAAATTGTAGCTAGAAACGTAGTCTATTGTATTGCACATTTTAGGTAATATAACCTGATTACTTTTTGATTACTTTTGACCTAACAAAATTATCACATTGATTTGAATAGAATAATCTTGTTGCATATTGATATAGATTTGCAAAGAGAAAGAACGTTTATTCCACTCTTTGTTATCAACAACAAGAAGTGCATTAACTCTTTCCTCGCCATTGACGGAAATTTCTGTCATTTATGAGACAACGCTTCCCCGCCATTGACAGGAATTTCCAGCTTTCTGTGTTTCACTGTTATACTGTAGGGGGCGCTATGACACATCTTCTGAAAGAGTAGTAAATTAGAGATTGTCTTATTATTGGAGAGATTGAGGGAGTCTGGGGTTTTAACATTGGAGAAAGCGTAACAGCTAACTTGGATCACGTAAGGCAAGCCTATCATGTAATGGCAGTGACGTCAGTGCCTGCCGTTCAAAGTTTTATGATAGTCAGTAACAGTTTAAGTTAATCAGTTTCTTGTGGATTAGTCAGTTGGGCTTGTAAATAAATGTTCTATATTTGGTGCTATATCGCTAGTAAAAGTAAAGTAGGGCTGCACTGTTTGTGGAATGTGCTTTACTGTGGAAAAGAAGAGTGCGGATATCTGTGAGCTGCAAATTACTAGTCACTGTAGGGCACATAAAACTAAATTTAAGATTACACTTAAATTTAACTTTAATTTAATACATATTTAATTCATAAAAAAATATATATTTTTTTTTTTTACCTTCATTCTTTAAAAAAACGTTATATCAACATTATTAGGCACACAGCAGTTATAGCCATTACAATTCAAGTCTTATCATAACTGTAAAACCTGAAAGCCAAAGAAAGAAAACATCTGTATGTTTTACTTTCTTTAGACAATACAACATCGCTCAATATTACTATTAAATACTATTTAAAATACATTACCAATGCTGTAAATAAATCCCACCTGTTACGACATTGCATTCTTCTCTTTTAAAATAACCTTTTTAATCATAGCAAAATCCACATATTGTTCCCAACAAAAGTATTGTTTAGCGTAAAACATGTTGAAGATTAGCGGACAGGTGGTTGATTCATTAAATGATCAGCTATTTCCCCACAAAAGTGGTTTATTCAGTGTAGTGAAGCCTCTTCTTCATTAACATCCATTCAAAAAACGGCGTTGGCAGCGTTAGCATCAGCCATTTCGCTTTTTTTGGCTAAACTAGGGTTGCAGGAAGAAGCAGAAACAAGCGATAGCATAGCAGATGCACATGTAAAATAACGCAATCTTCAACATTAAACAGCATATAAATCAAAATATGCCTAACGAGGTATATGAATGTGCAAGCTTTGGGAGTGTTGATGGTTTTGATCATCAATCTGAATCTGATCTGAGTGTAGTCTTTAAAACACGTTTTTCTCAGGTTTTTGCTCAAAATGTTTTTTTGTTTTTTTTTGCTTAAAAGCTCTTTATTTTTTTATTTTTTTATTTTTTTTATATATATTGCATGTTCAGATAATCATACAAAAAATATTCTGGGAGCCATGAAAATTGTTTCAAAATAATGTAAATGAAAAATTAATAATTTACTGCCCTTTTGTGAATATTAAGAATCATAATCATAATAAAAAGTAACTGTAGTCTGATTATGAGTATTAAATTAAATATAATCTAATAAGTATTTATTAAGTAACAAGTATTTCATTTTGGGAATGATTACATAATCCTGATTACATATAATCAATTACTACCCTGCACTGGTTACACATTACATGATGTACTATAGTAATAACAGTAAATTATGCAAAATTACAAACAGCTAGCACTAAACCTAACTTTAAACCTATATGAACTATAGCCTATATTATGTTAATTATTATTACTCAGTACTTACTTGTGTTATTACACTGTAACAATGATACATTAAAATAAAATGTGATCCCATTCACTCATTATTATTTTTTATTTTTTAATAAATTATTTCCCTTACTATGCACACATATAATAATAGATAATAATAAACAACAATATTCATATCATAAACCTTTTAATACATAAAAAATACTCATAGAGAAATGCATTTGTTTTGAATTGTTTCACTGATATGAACAATTTGAACAAATTCACCAAAATGTTATGTGTCCATCAAAATGATCACAATACAGGCTATTGCTCATAGTGGCCACAAAAAGGAAACAATTGTCACAAAGAATAACATAACTTTCTTCATTCATCTTTATTATTGAAGTATATTGTTGTCAGAATTAGTTTACTCACCAACAAATTTGAGGTTAAAGCATTCCAGTTTTGGATGTCTCTGTTATTGTATGACAGCTACTGTATGTTCAGTTTTATTCCGCTTTCATGGACTTTTAGTTTGTAGACCATTGTTTCCTGTTTCTTGTTTGTTTCCATGGTTCCTTAGCGTGTCATAGCGACTCATTGTTTAATTGATTTGATTCACCTGCTCCTTGTTTAGCTGTTTGATTTCTCGTCTATGTGTAGTTGGTTGTTATTCTCCTGCATTTTTGATATACTCCTGTGCTCCTGCGCTTTTTTTTTTTTTTTTTTTTTAGGTATTGTTAATAAACTTGACTGCTTTCCTGCCTCTGTTGCTGCAAACAACTTTGGCCACTACAGTTTAAAGAGAATTTTAATCAGCATGTTAGTTGAAGCCCCTTAAAGGGAAGTCGACAGCCATCTTGCCATGCCATCGGGCAGTTTTTTTCTATGTAAGCAACAGGAATAAGACTCCAGCGCTTAGCTACTTGAATGGAATAGGAACGTTAAATATGTACAACACATGCTTGCGTTAGCCAAGCATCTGCTAAGCATTCGCATCTTCAAGTATATTTCTGGCCTGATTGTGCTCTCAGACAAAACACTTTTATCTTGGTCAAAAGTATGAATAAGTAGGGCTCATTTTCAGTATGTAGGCCAGTTTTCTTTTCCTCTACATTTTTTTTCATGAGTACACATCGGCACTATTTTCATGCAATACATGTGCATATATGTGTGTGTGTGCACAGAGAGCGCAGAAATAAGAGCAAGAGAATGGGGGGTTAGAGAGAAAAAGTGAAAAGTGAGAAATGGGTAGACAGATAGAAGGACGGAGAGAGAAAGAGAGAGAGAGAAAGAGACAGGGAAGTGAAATGATTTGACTGCTGACTGTCCTGCTGAGTAGCCCGAGGCTCTTACACATTTCCATTGAGTTACTTTATGATCAGGCCACTGTGTTATTGAAATATTATCTCTTTAGCCTGGGCTCATTCTGCCGCAGAATGACAGGCCTGCGCCGCACCCATACACATGAAATAGCAAATGGAATGCACTTGCTATTAAGGACATAATGTCCCTTTGATCCCAGGCAAAATGCTACATCTATCTGGAAAAATTAGATGGCTTGCTTTTTATTCGAACCTGAATGATAGTAGTCAGAAAAGATAGATTTAAAGGAATAGAATAACACTGTGAAAGACTGTGTAATTTGTGTCTTGAGAAGTGACTAACTAGAAGTAGCTGTTTTCAAAATAGTAAATCTTACTCACTAGCAAACTGCGTGTGAGTAAGATTTCAACTTTTTGTGGTGAGAATGCTGTTTTACAAACTAGTTAACTCCAACAATCCAATAGTTTTCAATGAACCAAACTTATAATGGAATAATACTAGTACTACTAATACATATTATATGAGTGAAAAAGAAGAAAACATTTGTTTAATTTTATTGAATGGGCACTTGTAGTGTACAAATCTTAAAAATATATATATATATAAAAAAAAACTGTACTCGCAGATAAATGAAAATTAAATATTAAATATTATATTAAAACAAATATTAAATCTTTATGTTTTAGTAATCCTTTGTTGTGCTTTATGCTTATTCTGATGTGTTAAATAACATATAGAAGCACATGTAAAGTACTTGATTATAATTCAAGTTATTCAACATGTAAAGAACTAAATTGCAACTTCATCATTATGTGTAATTGCAAATATATTTAAATACATAAAGTACAAGTTTTAATAGAAATTTCATTAAAGGGGTCATATAATGGTACATGCACTTTTACAAGTTGATTGTACTGAAATGTGTGTTGGCAGTGCCTGTACACAACCATCATAAAATTATAAAAATCCATCCAGTGTTTTTGATTTAATCTCCTTATATGTTTTCCCCTGCCTCAAATCAAGCCATCAACAATCGTGGGAGGGGCTTCCGACCGTGTGACGTCACACGGTCGGAAGCCCCTCCCACGATTGTTGATTGACAGGAGCGTTTCAACACAGACCCGCCCTTGCTCGTGAGGTAGCTGTTAATCATAGTCCGCGCGGACAGGCGCGGTCATTGTTTATATGCTGGACTGGAGCACTGTCTATGAGCAGAATGGCGTCTAAGCAATTGTGGCGTTCTGTTCTTGGGTGTAATAACGAACACAGCAGTCAGTTTAATGTTCCTAAATCTGAACCGCTTAAGACGCAGTGGCTGTGTTTGTTTTCGAAGGGAATATTCCCCACGAGCAACGTCAATGGTTTCATGTTTGCGCGAATCATTTCACACACCAAACTGCTTTATAAACAAGTATCAGTATAAAGCTGGATTTGCTAAGAAGCTGCTCATGAAAAAAGGATCGGTACCAGATATTCGTGTTCCTGCTGAATCTCCAGAAGAACGGAAGTGAGTGTAACGTTTTATTAAACTTTATATTAATATATTAATCTTTGCAAATAGCTAGCTGCACGCTTCACAATAATTGGGTCTAAGGTTTACACTCAGGGTACATTACGGCATGTTTTCTATGTATGACGTTCTCAATATAATTCATAATCCCACGTTTATACTGAACAACGCGTTATGGTTATTGTGTTATAAATGGTGTACGCACAGAACAGAGAGGCGAGGTGAGCAAAGCTCATTATCATTTAAAGTCATATGCACTGAAACGGCGTGCTGAAAACAGAGCTGCTTTTGACCAGGTAAAATAAGTGTTTTCTTACAATACTAATAAGAAATTTTAATTAAAGTATATTACAAACTTTTAATTTAGACCCTAAAGAATCATATTAGCTTGTACAAAAATGGCATTATATGACCCCTTTAAATATATATTTTAGATTACCATAAATGCTTGTCGACAGTACTCTTTAAGGATATTTCAAAGACAATAGAAGTAATATTAAAGTAGAACTAAAATTCAGCTAATTTAAACTATACATATTCATTTGTGTCTGAAAAGCATCTGAAAACATTACATTCAGTTCACACTTAAATGTATTATTTTAAAGTTTATTACTTCCATAATACCATAAAGTCTATGCTTCTTTGATTAGCTTGTAGCTTGAAAAACTACAGTTTTTTCCCAACACTGGGATACAAATATATTGGGCCCTATTTTAACGATCTGAAACGCAAGTATCAAACGCGAAACGCTAGTATCTTTGTGGGCGGATCTCAGGCGCTGTTGCTATTATATTATAGGCGGGATAAATGACTCTTGCGCCCGACGCAAGTCTAAAATGGGTTGGTCTGAATTAGCTACATTATTCATAGGTGTGGTTTGGGCGTAACGTGCAATAAACCAATCAGAGCGTCATCTCACATTCCCTTTAAAAGCAGGCGCGCTTGTTCCATGGCGGGTTGCTATTATAATGGCGGATTTACCAGGCGCACGCCAGGAGCGGTTCACAGCCGATGAGACCGAAGTTCTTGTCAGGGCCGTAAAAGACAGAGAAGTGACATTGTATGGCGATGGGAGAAACCCACCCAAATTAGCTTCGGTTAAACAGTATCATAATTTGGGTAAATGTGTACGCTAGATTTATGCCTAATTTCCCTCGTGTGGTAATATTTTTCCTTGTAATTGTGTATGGTTTTCAAAAATGGGAACTGTGTAAATGAGAGAGGCAAAGTGTATGCGCGTTGTGCAGACGCTACATTATGGCCAAGCATGCGCCCTTAAAATATCATCTGTGCACGCGACTGACTTTAGACTAGGCTTTTCCTGGTCTGTGGTGGAATTGTTTTCTGAAACTGCAAAATTTGAAAAAAAAACTGCACCTATTTCAGTGATATCTGTCAGGTAGTAGAAACATTTTATTCCATAAAAAACACGGCTTACAGCAGCTTTAAGGGGAGGAGCTTATCCACTAAAACATCAACAGAAGCTAGTGAGCCAATCATGCCATACCCTTTGATGATGTCAGCATATGAGAATGTGCAGGGTAAGAAATACGTGATAAATGTTTCTGTGTGACACTGTAATATTGCTGTATGTTTAATGTGGAGGTTCACATAGCAAGTTATATTGTGCTGCTCTGTTTCTGGATCTCCTCTTTGCCCTTGTTGTGCTCTTTGTACCAACTTAATATAGAAGCTATCATTTGGCCTTTTGCTCCTTATCAGCTCAAAACGCTCTGCCTCTTTCTTTCTCTTGGATGAAGGTGAGTGCATCCTCGCTCACCTCATTTTGTCCTGGTTGGGATGTAATAGCTTTCACTACAGCTGACCTGATACTCTGAGCTTGCTGAATTTGTAGCTGTTCATGATGCAATTTATGTGCAACTTCCCATAAACATAACACTAGAGACACTTCACACAAACTAATTTAAAATGTTTTCTTGCTAACTTGATGAAAAATTGAGAGGTTGTTGTCCAAAATGTTGAGCTTCTGTACTGTCTGTACTGTGCTGAGACATATCAACTTTGAAAGCAATACTTATGATTAAACAGAACATAAGTTCGGTGGTCGGCAAAATTTAAGGGGTTAAAAACCAGTTGTCACATGTTTTAAAGTCACCATGAATTCAAAATTGAAAGTTCCCTACTAATCAGTCATGTTCGACGTTACGTCAGAACTGACGAATTGGGATCCCGCCAGCCAATGGACTTTGGCATGTTGTGTTACCACTCGAAGGTGATTGGGCTCTCAGGCGAGATCCCAATTTGTCAGTAATGATGTAACGTATCCGTTCCCTCCTTCAGGGAATGGGAGTTACATTAGTAACCAAGACGTTCTTATTTGATGGAATATTGCAGTACATACTGTATATAACATGATACATTATTTATTCATTCACATCATTATTTATTTTGGTAACTTTATTTTGATGGTCCCTTTTGAACCTTCTGTTGACTATAAGTAACTTTGCAACATGTTATCTTACTCTCATTATAGTATTAGTAGACTGTCTGCTTAATATCTGCTAACTCTTTATTGTGATGGTCCTCCAACAGACATTGTACTGACTATAAGTAACTTTGCAAGAACATGTCAACTTATTCTAACCCTAACCCTACCAGTCTACTAACACTCTACTAACACTCTAATGGGAGTTAGTAGGTGGAGGTGCAATGTTACTTATAGTCAACAGAGTGTGTAAAGACACCATCAAAATAAAGTGAAACCATTTTTTATTATTATTCATGTGTCCTCATAATCTTTAATCAAAATAAATCCCCCTTCCTCTTACAGTGACATCTCTTCTCTGTTGACGTGTTTACTGGCGTGAGGGGAGATGCCTTTTCTACCTGGATATAGGGCCACAATTAGGAAAGAAAGACCATCACAACTCCCATTTCATGCCGACTTTAAAATAAAAATTGTAACAACATTATACATGTTAACATTTGTTAACTGTCTGTTAAAGTCATGACCATGCCAATCTAGTTATGATAGGATGACT
This sequence comes from Rhinichthys klamathensis goyatoka, assembly GCF_029890125.1. Classification (NCBI taxonomy): domain Eukaryota; kingdom Metazoa; phylum Chordata; class Actinopteri; order Cypriniformes; family Leuciscidae; genus Rhinichthys; species Rhinichthys klamathensis. The sequence goes on along the minus strand of NW_026606607.1, from coordinate 271,477 downwards.
TGAAGGGATATTCTAAAACATCTGTAAAGCACTGTTGGAAAAGAGGTTTATAGCTCAGACAACACATTGTTTTAATGACTAATTAAAGTGCATTAACAGAAATCTGATCTTTTTAAAGTGTTAAAAAACTGTCTCCTTTCCCTGTATGTGAATTGCTGAAAAGGTATTAATTATTCTCCTGAGGATAAGGTGAAATTTGTTTCTGTGGTAAAATGACAACCAATGTCACCAATCATGCCCATAGAACTTGAAGGCAGCATGAAACAACATTCACAATCCATTTTACTTCTGTAATACAGGTTTTATCCACCAGGATTTGACTGAATGCTTAAAAGTGGGTATGTGTAAGCAAGTATTTTATTAACATTAACCAGCAATATTTGAGAAAAGCTTCATTTTATGAAGCAATTATAACCATTAAGAAGACTAATTTAAAATAATTAGTAATTAGATATTTAAAATATCCATATCTATGGATAATGGATCATTTTTGGAATAATATTCTTTGGAATAATGTGCAACACTGTATTTTCTATAAGACCAGCAACTCACATTAAAAAAGTAAACAGGGTAACTTTTAGTTTCATATTGACGGAGTTAATAATGTTTAGTAAGAAGCAGCAGTCTTGCGTTTATTTAGTGATTGTGTGTGACTTTGATTCCTGTAGTTTTCTCCTGAGCCGTGTAAAGCCACTTTAAATACGATGAGCAAATTTCTCTCGCTGTTGCTCTCTCTCTCTCTCTCTCTCTCGCTTTCATCTTTTATTCAACGCTGCTCAGTGGAGGAGGCCGACAAAACAGATGAGGGCCATGGAAGATACATTTGCGTACTCATCTTTTCAGCGGCTCACCCCTCCTGTACGGAGCCGTGCCGACTTCCGCTCTAATAACGTTTTCAGCAGTGTTTACTAATGTATCATTCATTAAGTCTCGGCCAGCGTGAGGAAACATCATCTGTCTGGCAAAGTGGAGGTTATTATCACATTAAATCATATCACAATATACCTGTGTGACTGTGCCTGACAGTCACACGCATGCCGTCTATCTCTCTGAGCTCTCTACCCTCAGGGCCCCTGTCTCTCTCTCTGCGTCTCTCTTTTCCTTTGGTGAGATATGAGCTCAGAGTCTGATGAATACCATATCACTGGTGTGTCATGGGGTGAGAGCCACTGGCTAGCTCAAATCTCAAATGCAGTTTATTTTTTTATCACTGGATCCATATATATTTGGAATCCTCCCTTTTCTACCATATGCAGTCTAAAATCGTGCTCTCTTGGCTTACTTCATAAAGCTATTATATGTCTATTAGCTGCACAGACAGTATGTATAGTCACCACAACATGTGAATGACCTTTACATAGAATATCCAGAAGACTTATTACATTTGGCAAAACATACAGTATGTCACAGAGTACGGTATACTGTATCCCACAATAAAAAACACTTGACTTGACCTTCCATGTATTTTGGGAAGAATGAACTAGAACAAATATCAACTGCATTTCAAATTGGAGTATACATAGGCTACTTAAATTATGAATAGTTTTAGCATGTTATTGAATATGGCGATGTTAAAATATTGGTCTTGGTGGACTAGATCTGCTATGCTGCTGCTACAGAGCAAATTTGGACTTGCTACTGCTAATAGATACACAGACATACTGCTGTGAGCATGTAAAATATGCTGCTGCTGCATGAATACATACATACATCTAGGCAGGTGGAGCTGGGGGAGGTGGAGGGTTTCAGAGGAACCAAGAATAGCTTTCAGCAAACAATGAACCAGGCTATTTAAATGTTGAACAAGTATTCTAATTGGCTGCAGGATCAGCTCAGGCCAATCAGCTTGTGCCATGCGGTAATGTAGTGATTGCTTGTGGAATGCATGTAAAGTTTCTGGATTAACGTCTTTGCTGATCGGGGAACAACATTACAATCAACCAATCAGATTTGAGGGACAAGTTTACTCTTTATGTCAAGTTTAGGCTTACAACCAGGGTTAGGTGCTTCTACATCAGTGTTATTCACCTATTATTTCCCTCTGATTGTAGGGATAGGTTATGGGTAGGGTTAGGTTTAGGGGTAGGGATAGGATTAGGACTAAATCTTTGGACCAAAATGTTGTTCCAGGATCAATAAAACATTTTGATCAAGAAACATGGCTTATTTGGCAAAATCACGTTGACCATATTTCAATTCTGAGTAATATATATATAAATATATACTGTTCAGAACAATAATTATTTTAAATATATAGATTTTTTATTTATTATTTCAGCACATTCAGCTGATCAACAATTATGTGAAAATATTTCTCAAAATATTTCTATCGCAAATAAATGCTGTTGTTTTCAGATTAAAGTATCCTGAAAAATCAGCATATTAGAATGATTTCTGAAGGATAATGTGTCACTGAAGAATTCAGCTTTACAATTTACAGATGCACATTACAAATTCAAAATACATTCAAACAATAATACTGTTGTTGACTGTATTTATTTAATCTATCCATCTATGCTTTTATCTTAATAACCACAACTCTATATCTCCTACAGTAGATCTATATTTATATCTGTTCTATCCATCCTTTCATCAATCTGTTTTGTCTGAGACAATTGAATATGAGTATCCTCACACTCTCAATGACCCCCGAGTCCAATATGACACTGAATACATGAAACAGCAGAATAGCAGCTGCTTTTATATAATGGATGTCTATACACAAATGCTCTCTGCATACATACTGTAACTATGTTCAACTTTTCCACAGTGTCTCAGAGTTCTCAAATTATATATTTTTTTTTTTTCTGGAGCTCAGTTGCACAGTTATTTATTCATTAGCCACTGAATGTTGTAACTTGTTTTAGGCAGTTCTCTGCTATATTGGAATGGGCATGTTGACCACATTCTCATCCACATTCTCATTAAGTTTCATTACCATGGCAGTTATGATTCTCATTACATTTTACATCTCATTATGACTCTGTACCTCCAGCTAACCACACTAACAAGCAGGTCTCATCTATACACAACACCATTTGCTGTTAATTACTGCTCTGCATACATGCTATATAAACACACACTGTGCATACACAAATTCTACACACATTCCTGAACTCCTGCGATCAACAGGGAGATAATAACTCTCATACCTTTCTTTTTGTTTGATTTTTCTATATTGTGTTTAATTTTGTAGAGTTGAAGAACATTAATGTGCATGTTTAGTTAAGCGTTGTAGTTGGCCAATAATATTCACGTATATTTGAAGACCTCCGATGTAAAAGCCTCTAAAAGCCACCTATGTCAAAAATGAGATAATAATATTGAGTGAATGATCTCCGCACATAGTATACTGTCATCAAATACTTTCATTTAAACTCACTAAATCCCAGCCTCAGCCCATTCAGAAATGTCGGTACTTAGGTAGAAACATAGGAGCCTGATAAAAATGTTAATATTAAACAAAAACTTTAGACATACTTAGAGGCTTTTGCATCTGAAGTCTTCATTTATACAAAAATGACCTCAAATTGAAGCATATATGTGATATTTGTGAGAGTTGGATAAACTGGTTGAAAGCTCACGCATTTATCTTGCAATGAAAGGAGCAATTTGAAGAATGAAGGAAAATGAAAGATAGTCCATTTGGTTTAATTTCATATCATTCAGCTACTTGCAATAGAACAAGTAATAGTCCAATGCCGTCAGACTTCAACTCTAATTTCACCAAGATCCAGATGTATGATGTCACAGCACATGCGATATCCACACATTAAGGTTAAGCATTCAGACACAACATGCATTAATGAGTCAAAGTTACCTAACATGATATTAAATCCTGTGTTGGAAATGTTTGCCATTACCTACAGCTGCAGAACAAATGCTAGAATTGTTCTAGCATTGTTTAGACTTCTTTGTTGACAGTGGAACACCTGCAAATGGTAATGGCTGCAATTTTGTTTCCTTTATACTTCAAAGTATCAAGCAATAGAACCCCATTGTAGTCAGAAGTTAAAGAAATCAATGCATATTTGACATCCTAAATAAATAAATAATCAATGATAAAAAGCAACATAAGCGGCTCAGTTATACGTGCAAAACAAAACAAACAAACAAAAAATATTTATATATTTATATATATATATATATAAGTGAAAGTCTTTTCAAAAGTCTACACCCCCAAGCTCTTAACCCTTTGTGGTCGACGAATGTGCTGGAGAGTTTACTTGCAAGGGTCTATACTTTAATAAAAGTAAAATAAAGAAAACAGGGTGTGCTTTCCGTCGTCTTGGTCTCTGTGAACTTCTTTCTGGAGCGCTTCACAAAAATGAAGCATTTACAGTCAGCATTTACTTGTCACATACTTCTTGAGCACCAGTCAATTTTTTCGCCTTTTGATATATCTATCTGTCGGTCGGTCTTCTGTCTCTCTATCTATCTATCTGTAACGGTCACCAGTTGGAGTGCCATTGAGAGCCACCAGAGGCACATCAGACTATTGTCATTCCCTCACAAACTACATCTCCCATAACTCACTGCCCGGACTCTTCATCCATTATCACATTCACCTGTGTCTCATTATCTTGTTTAGCTCACCCCATATAAGCCTGGTTTTCTCACTCATTGGGCCCTATCTTGCACTCGGCGCAAATGACTTTGTACACTGACGCATGTATCATTCCTATTTTGCACCCACGCAAAGCGGGCTTTTCCCTCCACAGACACACGTCGGTTAACTAAGAAATACACTTGCGCTCCCCGGGGCGGTTCAGCGCAAAAAGGAGGCGTGTTCCGGCGCAAACTTTCCCTCATGCTATTTTGCTGTTCTATGTAATAAATGCGCCAATGACCAGAAAAAATAGTCTAAAGTCAGTGGCGCGTTGCGCGTTGTTCATTATGCTATTTTAAGGGCGCATGCTTGGCCATAATCAATGTAGCATGTGCACAACGCGCATACACTTTGATTCTCTCATCTAAGCAGCGGTTTTCATTTTTGCAAATCAGATAGATAGATAGATAGATAGATAGATAGATAGATAGATAGATAGATAGATAGATAGATAGATAGATAGATAGATAGATAGGCAATTTATTATAAAAGCATACATGTAGCTTACACATTTACCCAAATTATCATACGCCTGTTTAACAGAAGTTAATTTGGGTGGGTTTCTACATCCCCAATGTCACTTCTCTGTGTTTTACGGCCCTGACGAGAACGTTGCTCTCCTCGGCTGTGAACCGCTCCTGGCGCGCGCCTGGCAAATCCGCCGTTATAATAGGAATTCGCTTTAGAACAAGCGCACCTGCTCTTAAAGGGAATGTGAGATGACGCTCTGATCGGTTTATTTCACGTTACGCCCAAACCACAGAGCCGGATTATCCATAAGAGCACTTGGGCCAGTGCCCAGGGGCACCAACCATTCACAACCACTAGGGGGGCACCACATGAGTTGAGCTTTAAAAATATTTTTCGTAAATTGTTATAGGCTATTATTAACTTGAAATTCTTGAAAGACCATAAATAAATCGTTTATGAACACTAATTTAACAATAATAATAACAATAATAATTTAATAATAAATTATAAATAAATAAAGATTACATGACCACTATCACTCCCCCCTCCCCAATCTGTCAGAGTTGCGTTGGTCCACAACAAATACGTGCAAATGTGTCATTTTTTTAACGGCTACAGAAAATGAATCTAAATCAAAACTGGACAGACGCGAATTGCGTCTGTCCAGATGCAAAAAGAAAGTTAAAGAAAGACAAGGACGCTAGACGTTTAGCTACAATTCACAATGTTCCAGGGATCGAAAGATTTTTTGTGAGAACATCACGGGAATTGCGATCACTAGCAGCGCTGAGTCTGACGAAGCCGGAGCTAACCGTGGAGACGGTAACAAAGAAATGGACTTTGGGGATGTAGTAGTTGACACCTTTGCTTGCGCAAAATCAAGGAAGAAGCAGTTCTGCTAAACTTAATAAATGAAAACGTTTTACCAGATTTAGTGCTACACTTATTGTCTCTTATTTGTTCCTCACTAAATAATGTTTTTTTTTTTCACTAAATGTTCGATTTTATACAATTATTGTGCACTTGTGATTTTTCTAGACTAAATTTTACTGCTGAGTTACCCACTAATCTAGTTTATATAATAGAATTTTTGTCATAGGTTATGATCATTTTTTTTTTTTTTTATAATGAAGTTGTCTGTATTAAGTAGATTGTGTTTAACAGAAAATAGTGATTATCAGTTCAACACACAGAGTTATAGAAATTCTACTTGATTTTTTTTTTTTTTTTAACAGCGCTGGTATCGGATCGGTATAATTCAATACTCAGAATTTTTGGTATCGGATTGGTTCGGTTCAGAAAAAAATGGTATCGGGACATCCCTAATATTTTCTGGTAGGCTATATCTAAGTTACCCAGGAGCTCTGTTGACATAGGCTTTGCTAACGTTAGTTACAGCTAGATGAATTGAGTTGAACACAGCAGGAGAGAACGCAACATTAGACAATGCTACGGAGGCCATAATATTTTTGACTCATGGCTGAAGAAGTTAGGTTTCTCCAACTCTCCCCAGGTTGGCAAAAAAATGCATCTCAAAATGCATCAGATTGATGCTTTAAAATAGGCCTATGGAATATTGCCCCCAGACCCCCCTACAGGGGTACCTTCTCACCTTTTTCACCCCTGACCCGTTTTCATGCCTGTAGAGGTAAGAAACCTGATAGATTTATTATTATTTTTGGGCAAACGTGAATTGACTCTGTCAATTAATTGATGTACATTTTTAATTGACATATTTGAATATAGGGGGCCTTTTGACGTATAGTGCCCAGGGGCACCACACTGTCTTAATACGGCCCTGCCAAACCACACCTATGAATAATGAAGCTACTTCAGACCAACCCCTTTTAGATTTGCGCCAGGCGCAAGAGGCATTTATCCCGCCGGGAAAATAGCAACAGCGCCGGGATCCGCCCACAAAGTTACTTGCGCTTTGCGCTTTGACACTTGCGTTTCAGATCGTTAAAATAGGGCCCATTATCTGCAAAGTCTTGTTTAGTGTTACACTGCAATTCTGAGCATTCTCCCTGGTTTCATGTCTCTTGGTTTTGGATTTCTTGCCTGTTCCGTGGATTACTCTTTTGCCCGTGTTCCCTGCCTTGTTGTGTTTGTTTGTATGGACTGCCTGCCTTACTTTGGATTACGTCTTTGGATTACCCTGTTCAATAAATACTGCATTTGGATCCTCAACCTTCTTGTCTCGGAGCAGTTCGTGACACTAACTGTCTGTCTGTCTGTCTGTCTGTCTGTCTGTCTGTCTGACAGACAGACAGACAATGCTTTGTCTAGCCAGTTTAAATCTGTTTTAAGAATTATGTCTTGTCTTAGAAAACCACATCCTTAACTTCTTTCTCGACATTATAGTAAACGCTGTCTGATCCCCTTTGGCTCTTGAGAAAGTCATTTTTTAACTGAAACTTCCTCTCAGATTGACCTATAGCACAGTTGTTGGGTTTTTTAACCTTTGGCAAAAATTAATCAGAACATGCATAATATTCCATACACTTCTCAGGCCTAATTGGTGAATATCTGCCTGTCTGTTTCTGAACATATAATTCATTCCGTTTTTTTTTTCCCGTTTTTTTTTTTATTACACACACGAGTGAACAGCTCCAAACCTCTCATCCATCCATCCATGTGCAGTTCAGTGTCTTTATCTTCCTCTTGTTCTTCCTCCTGTTTATTCATTTGGTTTGTGGGCAGAGACCAGCCCAGATCATTAAAACCTCCCCGAATATCCTTCACTCTCTCTCTTCTTTCATTTTTTATGTGGAGGGGCGCCCACAGCTTATAATAAAAGGCAGAGGATTTTAAATTAGAAATTAATTTGGATAATTTGTCTCCTACGAGCGGCCTCCTCTGACGCGCCTGCTAGGAATATGTTAATATATCATATTAAGTAATTGCTGGACCCAGATGCACATGATTATGGCACTGAGGATAGCGATCATCTAATTAGTGAGCACTGCCTCACCACAACACACACTCACTGCTTAGGGCACACGCGACTCTGAGATGACAACCTCACACACACACACATATTAGATCAGTGGTTCTCTACTGGTTTTGCTGCAGGATTCACATCAGACATCAAGTGGCGACTCAACACAGTACCACAAATTAATCAAAATGTCTTTAAAATCAAATGTTGAAATTTATTATTAATTAGGTTAAATGTTATTAAGTTAATATTTCTCCATACATATACTTTGTGGTTAGTGTGCAAGTGAAGCTGTAATTATTGTCATCTGGGTTATATTTTCTATATTTATTCATGGTTTTTGAGGAGTCTGCTTAATTTGACTCACTTCCACTAAGTCAAATATTAATTTATGTTGAAATATTGACTATGATTGGATGTACAACGTTTGATGTCATCAACAAAAGGGAATACTTTTTTTTTTCCTTCCTTCTAAAAGTTGAGAAGCCTATTTATTTTACTATGCATACTTATGTAATTAGTTACATGTTACTGTTTTCATTTAGCATTGTTTTTCAGCTGCTCTCCATCAGATCTGAAACCCATTTTTGAGTCGGGACCAGCCAACTGAGAATCTAGAATGAAAGATTATCAAGATCTCTCAGTGATTAGCACTGTGTGTGTGTGTGTGTGTGTGTGTGTGCATCTCACACTGTCGCATGTTGCAGTCAAGGTCATCCAAAATGGGCCCCCTCCCATCTCCCCTCTCTGCTATCTCTCTCTGTCAGAGAGTGATGGAGGCAAAGCTGTAATAAAAGGTAAAGAAATCTCCAGCACTCACTCCACATAAACTCCATACACTCACACACATGACACAAAGCATGAACTCTATGTGTTGGGTTTGTCAAACAGAGCTCAGGTATACAGTCCCACATCCATACAAAGATTTTAGACACATCTCTGCAAACGATTGTTAAGAGATCAAAAGCTTATTTTTTCATGTGACACCATGTTCTATTCTATTTTCTATTTTAATGGTTTATTCCATTTGTCCTCAGACGTAGGAAATTGGTGTGGCTATTTGGTGTGAGCCCAACAACCCTGATGTCAGAATACAATATGACTGCTCAGCGCCGTAGTAAAACAGTAGTAAAATATTGTTTATTACCACTTCCGTTTGTCTGTCTCAATAAACCCAGCAGTCCACACAGTGCTATTCAACCTCTATTTGTGGACATGATACTTCTGCATTATCTGTGCAAAATACTGCTTTATTATGTGATTATATTCCGAAAGAGAACGCGCAACAAAGGTTTCCCTGGACGTGTCAGTCTCATCCCAAGACGTCATATGACTGACGCTTTTGACCATACGCCAACATCCGACGTTTTAGGGTACCCTTTAACGTCAGTTAGATCACGCTATCTAATCCTAACCCTACCCCAGACCTAAACCTACCCGCGTCAACTAACTGACGCTAAAGGTAAAGCGTCAGTCAGATGACGCCCTAGGATCGTCATCTAACTGACGTTAAAGGGTACCCTAAAACGTCGCATGTTGACGTATGGTCAAAAGCGTCAGTTATATGACGTCTTGGGATGAGACTGTGTTACATATTCCGTGTCCATATTCTCTGACCTGATTGCTGGATCTCACGACCCATTCGTACGAATTTGTACGAGTGAGTAAAAGGTGGCTAAATGCCAAATGTCTTGACAATTCCATTTACCTCCGAAGAAGGATGGGAATGACGTCAGACCCGAGGTGACCAACCCGATCTCACGGCAATTTTACGAGGTGGCTAATTCGTGAGAGTTCATACGACCTCACTCATATAAATTCGTATGATTTTTGCTAAATCGTACATATTTTACGAGTTGCCCAATCCGTATGAATTCGTACGAATGACCTACCCCTGACCCCGCCCCTAAACCCAACCCATCACGTGGGTTTAGACAAATCGTACGAGTGAGTGTTCATATGTAGGCTATTTGAAACACATATGGGAAACTGTGAAAAATACAACACATTTTCCTATCACACACATCACTTATAAAACGGCGCGAAAATGCCTTACGTTGGGCGCTGCATTAGACGTGCCCTGTAGGTAGCATTACAATGAGAGCACGTCGGATAAAGTTCAATGGACCTGAAACAAAGCCAAACATCATGGCATGCCATTTTGAGCAAACATTGCTTAATCACTTTTAAATTTCCCAGCAGCCCCTTCTATGACTGACATATGGCCCAGATCTATTGGCTGTCATGCTCAGTGGCCTGTGCTTTAAGTATGATTTTACCATTACAAACTCGCTCTGTTTTCTATGCATGCCAGAGCAGTATATACTGTCTGACATATTGAATGCTCATGGCCTGACCAAAAGAAGTCTCATTCAAATATGTGTTTCAAAGTATCTCAAAAGGACATCAGAACTACAGGTCAGTAGTTTTTATATGAAAATAACGCTAAATGCAAATAAAGGCTAAGTACACTTCATTGTATGCGTTCCACTCCGTCGTGTCTGCACAGCTTTCAAAGCATACAACCAAAAATTATACTCACATGCATGAGTTCCACACATGCACTATACTTGCTATTCTATACTCTACCAGATGTCAGAGGGCAGCACCGAGTCGTGTCATTTACAGAAGATTCGCTCGGAAGGATAGAAAAAAAGTATCAGATCCGGCATTGCATACAAAGTTTAGAGCAAGAACCAAAACTAAAACAATGGAGAAGGGTATGCTGTGTTGTTTCCTTGAATCTCTCTTTCTACTGCACAGTGCATCACAACTGTGCGTATTGCCACCTGGTCGACTCTTCTGTTTCAACATTCACCTTGCGCATGTATAGTTGTACGTGCACTGGGCTGCACATGGACGGTATGCACAGACCTCTGCGTGCCCTCCTGATGACAAAAATTACATCATGTGGTCACGGCCACAGTACTTTTGACTTAATGAATGCAACTACTATAACTGTTTATATTTAAGCAAAATAAATGAGTTAATCACCAGCATACAATCAACATCTATGAATTTTTGGTGCAAATTCATCTGACGCTCAGTTTAAATTTTCTAAAACCGTTAGATAAAACCCGGTTGTGGGACGTCATCTAATATGACCCAGTCCCAGACCACATTAAATCACATTAAAATCAGTGTCCAATGCCACAGCTATAGGCCATATAGGCCTGATTAAAATTTTCTCAGACTCGTTTGGTCATTTTGCAGTGACAAAAACACAAAGTTAAGAGGCTTAAAATGCGGTAATCACTCAGAGCACATTTGCCATCTTAAAACAAAGAGCTTCACTGCAAATGCAGTCTTTTCCTCTTTTTGTTCATCACATATGTAATACAATGTAGCATTTGTCTATTTTAGAATAAACATCTGGAAAAAAAAGTTCACCCTAAAATTGGAAATATGTGAGAATTCCATTAAGTTTTTCCATTTTGCATGAAGAAGACCCAGCAGGGTTGAAACGTTCCCTTTATATTTAATTAATGGGTGTTTAAAGCAGTGTTGCGGATATTAATTTTTTTTCACTTTAGTAAGTTCCTTTTGTCCTGTACCTGCCAGAAGGTGGGACATGCACACAATTACTTGTATAAATAAAACGAATTCCATTAAGTCCTATGGGTAATATCTATGAAATTTAGTTGTAAATTCATTGATCTGTCGCTTGGTTGACGCTTACTAAAACCGGTATCCCAACATGGCCAGGTTCTTATATGACCACATTAAACCCAAGTTTCAGCTGTGTTGTGCGGGTGTCCAATGCCACTATATAGGCCAAACTGATTAAAACTTTTTCAGACTTATAGGAAGTCATTTTGCAGTGACAAAAACACAAAGTTAAGAGCCTTACAATGTGGTAAACACACAATTAGAGCAAACTTGCCATCTTAAGACAAGTGCTTCGCTGCAAATGCATTTTACAAATGTTTAATTAGGCCATATTAATTAAAAGAATCACTCTTTATCTCACACTCCGTCTTTTTTCCCTCTTTTTCCAGTGGATCAGCAGCGTGACCTCTAGTTAATTGAAACCCTGGAGAATCCTCTTGCATAAAATCAGAATCTCTCTTCTTAAAAGGATTCTGGTAAAAATAGTCCAGGCGCAGTGGCTGGGAAGCGAAGGCCTGCAGCTATGCAGCCGAGTCTCGCGGTGGCCCTTTGCCCTCCTTCCATCGGCGTCCTGGAACAAGTGCTACCGCTAACTAGCTGGGGATGCATTAATTAATTGCAGGAAAACACAGACGTAATGTCTATAGGGCAGATTATTCCCCAAAAGAGAAAGAGAGGAGGAGGAAAAGAAAGAGAAAAGAAAAGGGAAGAAAAATCGAGTGTGTGCACCCTACGACCCCAAGGAGGCTCATTGTATGGTTTCGTCTTGACAATTAAGTTATGATCACAGATAACACTAATGTGTATTGCATGTGCCATACGTTTACCTTAACATGACCTCCATATTTGAGCACAAGCTGTAGGAAAGAACAATTACATTTTTGATTAATGCAAAAGTTAATATTTTTTTTTGTGAATAACTTGAATACTTGAAATATATTGACTCATATTTAGTTAGTTAGTCAGCTAGCTAGCATGTTTGGTGCTTAACAGAAGACAAAAAGTGAGAGTGAGGGTAAGTACTGTAAAATATCTCTTCTGCCACTCAGATTCAAAATTCAGAGAGCTAAATATGAACTCATCAAATTACAACGTATCCATTTCGCATCAAATTCTCCTAAAACCAAATTGTCGGAGCTATGCTATCAATGTTCATTATATACGTCTGTACATGTGTGTATAGCTTGTATAGTGTATAACTTCTGCCTGTTTTAGAATAAACATCTGAAAAACAACGTTCATACAACATGTGAGGAATCCATCAGGTCTCATGAGCTATGAACGAGCAATATCTGATTATCTGAAACCATTTACTTAAGTGTTTCTATTTATCTGCTGTTTCGATTGAATATTTATTCTCAACATTCATAAGCGATGTGTTTGTATCAGTTCACCTTATGAACAATGTTTTTTACTGGATTATTTGCGGAGAAGGGGGAAAAAATGGTCACACTTCAGATTAGGGTCCAATTCTCACTATTACTAACTATTAACAACTTTCTAAAAACTTCTAATTACTGCTTATTAATAGTTACTAAGGTAGTTGTTAATTTTATGTATTAAGGATGTAGAATATGGTCATGTAGAATAAGGCATTAATATGAGCTTTAGAAGTACTAATAGTCTATAGTAATATGCATGCTAATAAGCAACTGTTAATAGAGAGAATTGGACCCTAAACTAGTAAGTTTTACCAGAAAAACTGGACTTTATTGGCTATGATCAAACATTCACTGTCCCAAACAATTAGATCTCTTCTATTCTGGTCCGCAACGTCTGGGAAAACATGTCAATATTTAGTTTTGGTGTCAAAAAGTCTTTCTGTTCACGGAATAGCTATACCTTTAATTCTGCTCTCTGTTGTTCGACAAAATTATAAGCCTGATGATGTAATGGTGATGATGTGGGGGAAATAAAGGCAGTCCGATGGTATGAGCACCTCCTCTATCAGATAAAGGTATTGAGAAGGAAGTGTGTGTGTGTGTGTGTGTGTGTGGGGGGGGGGGGGTCACAATCTTTGTAACCAATTACTGTATACACATATTTCACATTCAGTCGCAGGCGCTGCGTGCAAACCAGCCTGAGGGCAGCCATTATTGATGCTATGCCCCAAGGACAGGCCATATGGGCCCCTATCTCAGAACCTTTTATTAATTCACCATAATATACCTCTCCCATGCTAGCATTTACATTGTGGAGAAATAGCTCTATAATTAAAAAAAAAGACTGTGCGTGCACATTGCTTGTTTGCAGTCGGAATGATACATAAAGCAGCCGTGTTGTCCCTCGAATCCCTGCTCCCAGAGTCCCCTCTCCATCTCTACGCAAATTAATAGCCAACCGCCACTGATGCGTTAAATTGCTTTCCGTTCGCCGCTGAAGACAACCAGATTATTTGTTATTTCTTATTAAAGCGATTCCTTGGCTCTACATTATACCAAGGTGGTTTCCTTTGTTATTTTGCAGGACTTATAAGGAAAGATTCTTATAACACACGTCACACATGGTGGATAATAAATCAGCAATATACATGACTGTTGATTGTTTTTTTTAGTTTTTTTGACTGATCTAGAACAATAGAACAATTCTAGATACATGGCTTGCTTGCCGTTGCTGCAAAAGAAAGTAGTTTAATTCATGTTGTGCTACGTTTGATGTCATTGACCAAACACCATTGATTACTGCATAGCAGAGTTTAGATATTCGTATTGATGATTTGAGAATTCGAAGCTATTATGGATGGGGAAAAGTTTTAATAAATGTCTTAAAGTTAACACCAAGCACAATACAATCTTCATAATGTAAAAAAAAATAATAATAATAACATGCAGGTCATATGGACAACTTTATGATCCAATTTTATATGTATTTTCCAATGCTATCTCACAACCAATTAAAAGGTGACCACGAGTAAAAGGTGGCTAATTCGTACAAATTCTTTACGACCTCACTCGTACAAATTCATCCGATTTGTCTATACCCCAGTGATGGGTAGTTTTAGGGGCGGGGTCAGGGGTAGGTCATTCGTACGAATTCATACGAATTGGGCAACTCGTAAAATATGTACGATTTACCAAAAATCTTACGAATTTGTACGAGTGAGATTAGCCACCTCGTAAAATTCATGCAAATTGTCGTGAGATCGGGTTGGTATTTTGTAATCATACATTTTCAATCATACATTACATGGAAAAAAGCATGAACATTCTTCAAAATTGTTCTTTTAGAGTTTCAAGTCATATAGGTTTAAAACAACATCATGGTGAGAAAATAAGTAAATGACCGAATTTTAGTTTTTGGGTGAACTCTTTTCTATTGATATAAAACGTGTTTAAACCAGAGATGGGCAAACTTGGTTCTGGAGGGCCACTATCCTGCACAGTGTAGCTCCAACCCTGGTAAAACTCATCTGCCTGTAGCCTTATAGTAATCCTAAAGACAGCTGGTTCAGGTGTGTTTGATTTGGGGTTGGAGCTAAACTATGCAGGACAGTGGTCCTCCAGAACTGAGTTTGCCCATCCCTGGTTTAAACTGCCCAATGAAGGCTCTGTCATTTGTATGGTTTTTATCAGTATACTGTAGTGTCTTTCTGCCTCACTGGGCCTCTGCTTTGTTTACATGCCCTGTCAGGGTAAATCTGTGCTAATAGTAAACTCTGTGCACACCAGCGCTGCTGTTTCCATTTGTTTACCGTCATTTCTTCTGCTTCTCTAACAACATGCATCTTTACGTTCCTCAGTGCCTGCTTTGCTGTATCTGTTTGTAATGCGCTGGAACACCTTCCCCTGTGTGCTGTCTGATGAACTCGGCCTCAATGCTGCCACGGAAAGCGGTGGTCATGCTGCGGCACATATGCGTGTCAGGCCGCGTCAGGCGAGAGGTGAGCACTGACATTATGGGCTCTGATAGCAACATGTTTCGCGTTGATGGTGGCTGTTTCCGTGCTCAGGTATCAGGCTTGCTTAAACGCACGTGTGCAGTGATCTGCCCAGGAGAAGACTTTACTCCACGCCATCAGGAACCGCACAATGCAAGCTGGCAGCTGAGCTTGTGAGGATCAACATAGCTTGAGATTCGATTTTTTCCACTTGTTCTTTCTCTGGTTCTCCTGAACTTTGATTTTTACTCAGTAGTCATATCCCATATTTTTACACATGTACATCATACAACTTTGGTTGTATTCTTTTAGTGTTATCTAAGGTTTAATTTCTTAAAGGAATAATTTTCATAATAATGAAAAGTCTGTCATCATTTGCTCACCCTCATGAAGTTTCAAAGCCACATGCTATATATCTTCTGTGAAATACAAAAAGTTTTAAAGTTTATTATTATTATTTTCATTATCGTAGTGTGCTATATATAAAATGTATTTCCATCCACCATGCTAATGAAGAGCCATGCTTATGGTTTTACCTGTGGTTGCCATTTTCCAATCACAAATACCACACGTAAAATTATGAATATTACGCAGGAATAAAAGCTTCAGTAAATTGTCATAATGATATGAATTAAGTACTTTAAAGTACCTCCATTATTTATTTATTTTTACTTTTGTTTGCTGTTTTGTTGTTGTTCCCTTTATTTGCCTTTGAAAAAATTACAATAGGTAATTAAGTAAACGATAAAAAGAAAACTTTTTCCAAGGAGACAATCTTAGTCCCACAGTAAGAATTGTAACATATAAATTAGCTGTTAATAAACTTTTTACAGATATCCATTCATTTATATCTGCATCGCAAATAAATGTTTTACTGTCAAATGTGTGGTTTTACATGCAACTTTATTAGAAATGACACTTTCAAGTACGTTTATAATTACATGATAATTATGCCCTTTATATCTGTTTCTATGAATTATAGTAATTTTAGAATCAATTGAATCCACATAGCTGAGACAGTTTTAAAAATGGAGTTTGGATTCTGTAAAACATGTAACCAAATATGAAATCTGTACAGTACCGTACAGTGCAGTACAAAACAGAAACTTTAGAAATGAAGCTGTGATGCTGCCCCTTTTCTGACAGTGTAAATCTTTACAACACATCTGTGGGCGAGAGAATATTAGATGCATCACGATTCATTTAGAGAGAATTGAAGTGTTATGAAGGATTTTCCAGCCAGGTTGAGTGTCAGCCGCCCCACATACGACAGAGGGCTGTTTAAAATTCTGGATTTGTCAGTCGGTCTGTCATAATTTATTGGAACTCATCTGTAACAAGGGCCTGGCTCAGATTTACACACTGATTTGAAAAATAAATAAGAGCGATACAGACCTGCGCTGCTTTAATGACAGACTGTACTGACATGAAAGAGTGGAGATATGAAACAGAGAGAGGAAATTAGATATTATGCCCTCAAGACAACTGCAGCCACTGGTCCATTCATTATTAGTGTGATATTTATTATTAAGAATTCCTCTCAGTGAGAGAGCGCAGAATATTCTCCCGGCTCCAGCACTTTGAGTCCTGTCAGGAGTGAAGTGTGTGCAGATCATTCCTGTAACGCTGCTGCTGACACGGCAAATCTGCAAGATACATCATGTGAATATTGTCTTGCTCACACACACACACACACACACACACTCGTGCAAGCGTTCATGTGGAAGCGGGCAGTTTACACAGCCCAGACATTCATGAGAGAAATATTTATAGTTGTTGAGATGGAACCAGATTTTCTAGAAAAGTCTCTAATGTATGCTGAATCTATATATATATATTCTATATAAAACCATTGGGAGAGTGTGGTGTTGGCAGGTGTATGGCATATAGATCTGGCTTTCGTAAAACATTTTACATATATTTTTACATACATTCAACTTGTACAAAAGCTTCTCGCTTTATTGCGTTTAATTCACGTTTTTGTAGTTTACGCTGAGACGATAACAGAATCGTTTTTTAAAGAATTAAAACGTATAACAAGTTGTCAGTTTTAAGTAGAAAATGGTGCCCTTAGAAACATTTCTTTTTGTTATCAGATTCATAAAGTTCTAAAGAGCAGCTTCTATTTAAAATTTGTTTTTGTAATAGTGTTTTAACTTTTGATCAATTTAAATAAAATAATTTGTTTAAAAAAAGAAAATCTTACTGAGAACGGTATATCCCCAACTTTTGAACGGTATAATACAATTTAATAATAATTGCTGATCTTTTGTTTTGTTTGTCTAATTGAATTTAAAACTTATGTTGTATTCAATATGACAAATAATAATAATAACGAAAAAATAAGTCTGATACAAAATATAATGTTTCTATTCCTTTTTTGACTGCACCAAGTAATAAACATACTGATTTGAAATTACGGGCCCATCAAGTGTCAATAAAAAAAATGACTCATCTCTATCTCTCAGGTTTTATGAGAGATCAACCAACCCCCCTTTGTGACTTTGGTTGGCAAGTCACATTTTGTTTATGCATTAACAAAATAGTTCATGTTGCTTATGACGCCTAATTAATGGTAATATGAATACATTTAAACATTTTTTTTAAACCGATTGTTTGATAAACAATTTAGAAAAAAAAGGGCCCTGAAGCAAAAAAAAAAAAAAAAAAATTCCATTACACATCCTTAGTTTTTAACCAAGCCTCAATTCTATGTTAAGCATCATGCAGACAGTCTGTACTGTGTGTGTTCTGAGTGTGTATAGGGTCAAAGACTGTTTGATGAATGAAACGCTCACACTTCAAATGGCTTTTAAGGCTTCATTGTTCAATGTGCTAGTGTTTCTCTTAAGATAAATGGTTCTTTTAGCTGCGGTCAGCTGGGGCTTTCAAACATACTATGATCTAAAATTGACCTTTAGGCAGTGTGGTGGACGAAGCACACGAATCAAGTACTGGAGTATAAGTGCAGATACCCTGATACCATTTTACTCCTGTAAAAGAACTTCTTTCCAATTTTACTTAAATAAAAGTAGGTTACTCGATTTTTAATGTAGTATTAAAAGTAAAAAGTACTGATCAATGAATGTTTATTTTGTAATTGTATACTTGCATACTTTTACATTAATTTTATATTATTTTAGATAATCCTACTGCTCAAAATGGGGGAGGGGGAATCGCTGGGTCTAATATAATTGTTATGAACTGTCAGTAGCCAGCACTAGTAAGGAAGATTAGTGGATGCAGCAGATACATAATATGTAGGCTAAATGTGTTGACAAAAATAAATACAGACGTCACATATAGGGCTAAATGCATAACATTTTACAATGAACGCTATGCAAACTAGTTTTATATGATTTGAAATGGCAGGGAAGAATGCAAGTGCAATAATTTGTGTTATTTAATGTTATGTTGTGTGTTTTTTTTTTTACTTAAAATCTACAGTCCACCATTGAGATGGAGATATGGACATGCCCGCATTCAAGCATTATAGGCTACAGCTCACCCTTTTACAGCAGATTTAGTTTACAAACAACTGAAAGTGATGACCTAAATATGATTTTCATTAACAATAATCAATCCTAAAATTCGAGAACAGTCCAAATCGCAAGTAAATCGTTCGATTTGCAAACCGATTTAACAGGTTAGAAAAGAATCAGCTCGTTCATGAATCGGAGTCCGTTGTCGCCTCTTGGAGCTTGTGACGATTTCTTCAATTCAAAGTCACAAATAACGATTTGTTTTTATGAAATGTAGTGGAGTAACAATTACATTGGAATGTAGTGACATAAAAGTAAGTTTCTCAAAATAAAAACAGCCAGTAAAGTACAGATACTTGAAAAAATGTAGGTGGCTACAGCAATGAAGTAAAACATCCACCACTGCCTTTAGGCTCAATGTATCTTCCACAAATGGACTGCATTTAAAATGGGTTTGATTTAATTAACGTAACATCTCTTTTCCAGTTCACAACTGATCGTTGAATGTTTGAATAGTTTGCTGTATTTAGCTAATTTTACACACAGAACCACATACAGGCAATATCATTATAAATCTAGTTTATGTTGATCAGGTTGAAAAATAGTGGGTTAAAGATGTATATAATATAAAAAAACATTTGTGTACCTAAGACTTGCTACTGATATAATTATTACATTTTTTGCTGATACCGAATTTATTAATTTTGTTTAGTGTACGCTACAATGCAAAATACATTTTGAATAATTTCATTTTTAAACTATCTTTGTAACTTTCCTGTATTTTTTTTAATTTTTATATTTTGGATACAATTATATAAAATTGTTACTGATTCTGATTTAGCAACTTTGTTTAGTGTACAATGCAAGATCAAATAAAAATTCCTTTTTGAGATAGGCCTATATACAAGAAACTGTAAGTTGTGTGATATTGTAAATTATTACCTGTTCTCTATAATTTAGCACGCTAACATTTCAGTGTGGTGGAGTCAGTCTTCATTAGACCGCTGACAGAAACACAAGAGCTCATAGAGAGACACAGAAAACAATCTGCTGAGGCTGTGAACTCCAGCACTACAGAATGACCCGGAGAAGCTCCACTGCCAGCTGGACATAAGTGGAGGAAACAAGGAAAAAATGTTCTCACAGATGTTCATCTCCAGTGCCAGATGACATTCATAAGAAAAAGTGATCAAGTATATGACCAAATTGCTTTTCACAGCATGTCATTTCACTCGGCAGCCATTTCGGCAACACCTGTAGGCATCGTAGTCATGCAGTACTTGGACACAGAATGACCAATATCTCCAAAACTGTATGACAAACATTATGTCAAAACAACTACACAATCTGCTAAACCACAAAAATCTTTCCTTAACTCTGACACCACTGGTTCTCACATTTCTCACTTCATGTTTGAATACATGAATCACATTTGGACTGTTTGCTTTTTCTTTCTGTATTGCACACACATCTATGTATTATATTTATGACATAGAACATAGCACTTAAGTCATATGACTACTTTAATATACTGTTATGCTGCATTTTTTGGCACTTGACAGCCCATAGAAAGGGTTAGTATAAAGTTTAGTATCTTGTTACTTATATAGGTTGAATCATTTGCTCTGATAGCAAGAATAGCAAGTGGGTCCATGTAGTGAGCTACCTAATATGACATTTATTAATCAAAATAAGCGGCCCTCAAATTATTGAGAACCGGCGATTTTCACCTTTTCTTTTTACGTGACTGAACTAACACTAAAAAATCCATTGCGTATATACACAAGAAAATATATAATAAATAGTGTATTTAAATATGTTTATAATATTTAAGAACTGCACCTAAAAAGAAAGCAACGGCAATAAATACATTTTAAACCAACAAACAAGAAAAAATACAGTTTTTGAGTGCAGGTTGAAAGTTGGCCTTCACAAACAGCAACAAAGTGCGAATGAAACCTCTCACACAGTTAAGCTTCACCTGTAGGGAAAGCAGCTTGGTCATTCTGATTTTGTGTTCCACTGAAATATTCATAAAATATAAATATTTCAACATTGATAAGAATAATAAATGTTTCTTGAGCAGCAAATCAGCATATTAGAATGATTTCTGAAGGATTATGTGACGCTCAAGTCTTCGCTGCTGAAAATAAAAAGTATTACAAAAGTATTCAAAAAATGCATAAAACAATACAAATAAACACTTCTGCTTAAAGCTTTGCAGCCTTCATTTTCATAATCAAAATACTGTGACATTTTAAGCGTTTACATATTTGTATGGTCAGTATTAAAAATGTAATGATTTTGTGCAGTCAAACAGCAGCTACTCCTTTGTGTATCTGCGCTAATGCTGTGTTTTATAACTGGCAGAGTCTCTAAGGGAGAGGGTGGCAACAACTGCACAATAATCATTTCCCTGAGGCTTTGAAAGTGTCGCACACTTGGCACCCACACATATGCACAAACCACACATGTGCTCTCTCACACACACACACACACACACACACACACACACACACACACACACACACACACACACACACACACACACACACACACACACACACACACACACACGTTGTGACGTTCTGCTCAACTAAATTAGGTCTAAAGCCAAGCCCTGTGCACAGTGTTTGTTTTCTTTCTGGTGCTATCTTATTCCAGGATTACTAATCAAACAGGCCCTGGGCGATCGCAGGGCCAAACATCTGAGAAAGTGCTTGGCAGCTTTTCAACTCTCCATGCTGGAGCCAATGGATAAGAGACGCCATTATTCATGAAAACACTCCAGACTGAATCTGAATCAACTTCCCAGTTTGTTTTTAATGTAAAAACAGCCACCCTTTCAACAAACAAACGGTTAGCAAAAAACGGCAGCTGATAAGTTGATCCTTTTCCGAACATCAGCCCTTTAAACAGACAGAATCATTGACTTTTTTCACCTGTTCAACTGCAGTTTACAGAGTCCTGACTTGGTATGTCAACTGTTGCCATAATTTTACGGCACATGCAGGTGAAATGTTTTCATTTTAAATGTCACTGGCTCCGTTAGGCCAACATTCACTTGGACTTGGACAAAAAGAGAGAAAGGAATCTTCTACCAAAACGGTTTCCACCTTCAGTTTCCACCTTTGTCCAGTGCAAATCTTTGCTTTTTTGGCTTTAGTTTAATGTCCCTTTGATTCAAACAGGTCCCCACGCTCCATGCATGCTGATTCGACTCCAAACCACACCTGAGCATCAGCTGATGAAGGAGGTTGGAGAATCCCATTAATAAAACTTTTGAGTTCATTCTCCTACACGTCCTGAGACAGCAGACGCACCTTCCTCCCGCTGAGCACTCGTTTTCTGAGCTCTTCTAAAGAGGGAAGCTTCATCTTGTCACTGTTTTTACTGTAAACATTTAGGAAGATGCCAAAGACCACCAGAGAACCACCCCAGAGGTACCTGTGAAAGAACCAGTATACGTCATTATCAAAGAAATATAAATATGTCATTATTAGAAGCAAGACAACATATATTAAACGTGATCAATCTGGTCCACTTACTGAAAAGTGAAAGGTTTTGAAAAGAACATAAAGGACAATACAATAGTCATGGCTTTCCTTCCCGTAGTCACTGAAAAAAGAAAAACAGAGTTGGGGCATCAATTCACTTTATCTATTCGCTAAATCTGAATGACCACCCCAAAAACCCGTACATATGAGAGCGCTTCACTGACCTGTGACAGCAACCAGTGCTCCAAACAGCTTTATCAGAGCCAGGACGAATGAAATGCCAAAATATCCCGTCAGTGAAAAGAAGAATGCGTAACCGTATGTCGTCATTGGATGCTGAGTGAGTAAAACAGTTTTTTTTAAGGATAGAAGGCATTTAGATATTAAAAATACAGTTTTTGGAAGGCTTAAGATCATGTAAAACTTCTTGCTCTTGCTCCATTGAAATGAAAGTCACCTGTGCTTATGCAAACATTATGGCTAGATTTGTATCGCAGCTTTGTGGTTATGGTTTTTATTTGGATCAGTTAACCTGAACCGGTAAATATGAAAATGATGTCGCTGTTTGGTGTGCACCATTTAGAAAAGCAATCACAATCATTAGCTCATTAACATATGAACATCCACATTTAAATATCAACACTATGGCTGTAGTGCCATAGTCCAATATTGGACAAAATAAACACTGCAATATATATATAAAAAAAAAAAAATAATTCAGGAATTTCCAGTAGATGACTTGAATAGCTCTAGTTGGAAAGAATAAATTGTTCTAGAATGATTGGGGTGATTTTGTAGAGCAGTGCATCTGCATAGAAAGTAAAAATAATATTTATTATTTATTAAAGATATCGATTTTTAAATGACAATCTTTAATAAGAAACTTTTTACTCTGAAGACTTTTTAATTTGTTTTTTTGTGAATTGTATTAGATAAAAACTAAATATTTTACAATTGTACTAATACTACTGTACTGTATAATACAATAGTAAGTATTTAATAAAATGATAATAATCATTTTATTGTACAACTGCAAAATTACAACATATTTTTCTTATTTTTTTTATTTCTAATTTGCAGACATTTAACCATTAAGCTTTTATTTTGGCAGAAAACTGCAGGAAGACCTTTAAGTCTCTCTGCTTAGTTGACAACAGGTTTATAAATAATCTCATTAGAAATCTGGTGAAATGCCAGTGCACGTTGCGTTCCTAAATGTATACTATGAACTAATGGCCATATCCAATGCAGGGATGGAGTTTGAGTGGAGCTGCATTTACTGTGAGCTATCCTCTGAGAAGAAACACTGTACCATGAAGCTGCACGTGTAAAAGAACACAGTGCTGCACTTCCCTCTGAAACATGCAGTGCATATATTGAATTAAATTGCAGCCTTTGTGATTTGATAAATCACACAAAGCCATATAACTAACAAAATTTTATTTCGATACATCGAGCAGCACTAATCAACACCTTTGCAATATCAGCAACTTGCCCTGCCCTGATGAATGATAATGTGAAGAAGGGCTGGGCGGTACATCAAGTTTGCACATATCAATATATTTTTCAAAACGATATGGAATGAGGCAATGCAGATGATGCAGAGTGAGATGCTGCGGGGAAGGTGCATTATCCACTTTGTCCTAAACATGACACATGTTTTATATTAAAGTCCCCCTGTGGTCAATAATTGTGTCCCTTTGAAACTCATCTTTGATCACCAAAATTACATATTTACATGTTTTTTCCTTGAAAAAAAATATTCATGCCTTAAAATAGCTTGAATGTAACTCTACATCCTAGCCTCATTTAGTATACGCGATTCTATGAATATGCAAATTAGCCCCGCCTCCACTCACTCACACCAGCTCAGAGATCCACTCGTTCACATGACATCACATGTTGACGTGATTGGTTACAAGGCAGTTTGTGACGTCAGAAACAACAGCGATTTCAAACCGTGTTTTTGAGACTGTCTTTGCTTCACAGCAGTTTTAAGGACAAAATATTCAGCAATGGTGTTGACTTATGTATTTGCACATGGTTTGTCTTAAAGCATATTAAAAACACCACATATACATATCAACTACATTTAAAGCTTGATTCAAAACAACTGGTAAGATATAATTAACACGTATATTTAAAGCAGCTTGCCCCGTCGGATGTGTTGAAAGATACATGCAGGGTTCCAGACTGCGACCATTTTTTGAAAATGTGCGAGTTAAAATTTGATGTGGTCGCATTTGTGCGAGCGCATGGTCATGTAGCCTACTCAGTTAAATTCACCATGCGCAACAGAACGCCGTTGTATCAGCAGCTGCTGCAATCCGTATGTTCAAAATGGACGAATACATCATGAATCAATTTTCCAAACCGTGTTTTTGACTTATCCTGAATCACTACGGTAAGCCTATAAGTAGTGTTTATATTCTGACTATTTTATCCTGGGCCGGCTCGGCTGCGGAGTTGCCCATTAATGGAGAGAAGTAGCTCTGGCTACAATGTTTTTCCGCAAGACACTTGCAGTTTATTTAACGAACGTACACGTCATTGTGCATTGCACAATGCACACTGATGGTGAAACGCGCCAATTAGGAATTAAGTCATTATAAGTGTAAGTTAAATGTACAGTGTACGACATGTAAAAAAGACAAGAGGCTAACAATGTCAAGATCAATATTTGTGTAGCCTGACACGGTATTTTCACACTGCATCCGTTCCAGGAGCGGTGGGTAGCAGTGCAGAGATCGTTTACACACTGAGTCTATTTTTGCTGTGCTGCACACGCTGAATTAGGCCGGATTTACATATAGCGCCTAAAAACGCGTAGAAAATGGTGGGCGCGTCGCGTTCTCCTTTTTACAAAGCGCTAGGGCGGTTGCGCTCCGGTTGGTTCTTGTCACGTGACCTACTGTGCGCTTATGGTGCGCTTGCGGCATTCTGAAAAGTTGAGATGTTTTTATCTCGATGCGGCTTGTAAAAAACGAGCGCGTCACACCACGACCGCGTCGCTTCCATTATGAGCGCGCATACCGCACGCCTACATTTGAAATAACGAACTTGAGCGCGCAAAAGACGCGATATGTGAGCAGGCCCTTAAAGTGACAGCGCATAGTTCGTGGTCAAAATGAGCACAAATTGACATGACAATGAATTTCATCATAAATGCATTTAATTTAATAAAATGTAGTAATCTCACCATAAATGCATTTAATTAAATACTACTATTTTTCAGTCATCTTTTTACTTTAACTTTTTAATAGTTTTTTTTGAGAATATTTTGATTTGATAGTTAAAAGATTATATTTTTGATAGTTAAAAGATTATATTTTGCTAACATGAGGTCTTGTGTCACTGTCAGTCTTTTTACATCAGTGCAAAACTATGGTATGCAGATTAAGACCACTATTCATCAGCATGCATTGATTAATCACATGGCATGTAAAAAAAAAAAAAAAAAAAAAAGGTGCAACCAAATCATATGCTGGTGCGACCAACTGAGAAAGTTGGTAGCACCAGTGCAACCAGTGGAAAAGTTAGTCTGGAGCCCTGCCATGCCCTGTTTAATGGGTTTGATATGTGGTGTTTTCCTCAAAGTATTACTTACATTTCACAGGCATATTCTCATCTGTAAATTAGAAAGTAATGCAAATGTTTCCATGTTGCTGTCAGGAGAGGAATGACTTCTGTGAATGAGCACCGACCGCGCGCATGTGCGCCAAACAGACGGAGCGCAATAATTCTGACTAAAATATACGTATTACTAAAATATTTGTTGTTGGACAATAAATGTGCCATATGTAAAGTGACTATTGTAATGGGGTAATCAAATGTAGGCTTTTTTTTTATAAATATAAGTTTTTTATCCAAATATATAAAAAAAAAAAACTAAAAAAAGAAAACACAGAGATATGATTTTGTTGGCCACATCACCCAGCTCTAACGTGAAGAACGAATCGGTTACCTAACGTAACCTCGGTTCTCTCTAGAAGAGGGAACGAGTATTGCGTAAGCTAGCTTACGCTACGGGAAAGATTCATCTTTGCTGAGATATTGAAGCCAAAAAATTATTTCATAATTTTGTATCCATACACAACGCAGTTCCTCTGCGGCAGACCTAGAGCGGGCTAGCTAGCAGCTCATTGGTTCGCTCAGAGAGAACTGCTTAAGCCTATGGGAGAGCGGGGCTGAACCCGCTTCCAATGAGAGGCGCCCGCGCGCTCATTTCGTCATGACCCGCCAGAATGGGCGTGGCCATGGTGTATATAAGGCGCTCTCCCAGGCTTATATGTTGATTTATTTCAGCGTGAAGCGAAACGCTAGTAGCGCAAGCACGGCCGGGAACGCAATACTCGTTCCCTCTTCTAGAGAGAACCGAGGTTACGTTAGGTAACCGATTCGTTCTCTTACGAGAGGTTCTCTCGTATTGCGTAAGCTAGCTTACGCTACGGGAACACCTGGCCAACGCCGTGCGCGCTACGAATCCACTCATGAAAAACCCAGGGATATACCGGGGGAATTTCTTAACGTGGAGTGAATGTACAAAGAGGCCGCAGAGCGGGCTCATGAAGTGTACACATAAGCATGTATGGGGCCAGCAGAGCGGGCACATGAAGTGTATAAGCATTACAGGAGAGCACAAGGGGCGAACCGGTTGTGAGGGACCTCCAGAAATGCAGCTTCTTAGAGAGCTGTTCGTCAGACAGCTAGTAATTTTGCCTGCAAGGCGGGAACTTCCAAGTTATAAAACCTGACAAAAGTGGACGGGGAGGCCCATCCCGCGGCCACACAAATGTCATGAATGGAAATTCCACAGGACCATGCCCACGATGAGGCCATGCCTCTAGTGGAGTGCGCCCTGATGCCCAGAGGGCAGGGCAGGCATTTAGATGCGTAAGCAGAGGCGATAGCGTCCACTATCCATCTAGACAGTGTCTGTTTTGAGGCGGCCAGACCCTTGGTGCGCCCCCCAAACGACACGAAAAGCTGCTCAGCGCGTCTGAACGCGGCAGCGCGCGTAGTGTACAATCTCAGAGCCCGCACCGGACAAAGGAGATTGGCATCGCGCTCACTATCGGATGAAGGCAGAGCCGATAGGGAGATAATCTGAGCCCTGAACGGGGTACCAATCGCCTTCGGGACATAGCCATGCCTAGGTTTGAGAATGACAATCGAATCATTCGGTCCAAACTCAAGACACGCGGCGCTGGATGAGAGCGCGTGAAGATCCCCAACGCGTTTAACTGAGGACAGAGCCGTCAGGAAAACGGTTTTGAGCGAGAGGTATTTCAGATCCACAGACTCGAGCGGTTCGAACGGGGGTGCTTTCATAGCTTCAAGGACTATAGAAAGATCCCAAACCGGAACCGACGGGGGCCGCGGAGGGTTCATCCTCTTAGCTCCCCTGAGGAAGCGGATGACTAACTCGTCTTTGCCCAATGACTGAGCGCGTCGGGGTTCCGCGAACGCCGCGACGGCTGCCACATAAACCTTGAGAGTGGAGGGGGACCTGCCCTTGTCCAGCATCTCTTGAAGGAAAACAAGCAAAGACGGCACCTCACACGACCGTGGGTCCAGCTGTTTGTCGGTGCACCATTTTGAGAACACAGACCATTTAGACGCATAGAGCCTTCTCGTGGAAGGTGCTCTAGCCTGTATGATAGTGTTTCTTACTCCCTCTGGCAAATCAACGAATAGTCGTTGATCACCCATGCATGCAGCGCCCAGCGCTGTGGATGGGGTGCCAGATCGTGCCGCGAGCTTGAGAGAGGAGATCTGCTCTGACTGGGATGGGCCACGGGGCTGTCTGTGACAGCTGCGTGAGCTCCAGAACCCAATTCTGACTCTCCCAACGCGGGGCTATGAGGAGCACCGAGTGGCGTGTGTCCCTGATCCTCTGAATTACCTGTGGTAACAGAGCGATCGGAGGGAATGCATAGAGCGGGCGGCGAGGCCATTCCTGGGCTAGCGCGTCCTCGCTCTTCGAGAAATATATTGGACAGTGAGCGTTCTCTTCTGACGCGAAGAGGTCTACTTCTGCTCTGCCGAATAGTCGCCACAGTAACTGGACCGTCTGTGAGTTCAGGGACCATTCTCCTGTGGAGATGAGGTTCCTGGACAGTATGTCTGGACCGTCGTTCAGATGGCCCGGCACGTGCGTCGCTCTGAGCGAGAGCAGGCGGCTCTGAGACCAAACTAGAATGCGGTGCGTCAGTCGACAGAGATTTCTGGATCTGACACCGCCCTGACGGTTGAGATAGGAGACCACGGCCATATTGTCCGAACGGATCAGGACGTGGTGTCCCTGGATGCGCCGGAGAAAGTGCGAGAGCGCGTTCTCGACCGCCAGCATTTCCAGACAGTTTATATGTAATGGGCTTTCCTGAATCGACCAGTGGCCGAAGGCCGGTGAGCCCTCGCAGACTGCACCCCAACCCGTGTTGGATGCATCTGTCGAGATGACTTTTCGGCAGGAAAAGGTCCCCATCGTGACGCCTAGACGAAACCATTCTGCTACTGTCCATGGCTGCAGCGCCGTGAGACACGTTTGCGTAACCCTGATCAGCTGGCGACCCGTGTTCCACGCGCGGTGGGGTACACGGCTGTTCAACCAGAACTGAAGCGGGCGCATGTGCAGAAGGCCCAGCTGAAGTACAGCGGAGGCTGAGGCCATGTAACCCAGCATCCTCTGAAAAGTTTTCAGAGGCCTGCGGGTGCCCATCTGGAACGAGGCGGCTAGACGCTGAACACTGCGCGCGCGCTGTGTAGACAGGCGAGCCGTCATCGTGACCGAGTCCAAATCTATTCCTAGGAAGGAAATCGATTGACTGGGATGAAGGGAGCTCTTTGTCCAGTTGACAGAGAGGCCCAGCGTTTCCAAATGGTCGAGGAGAACTGCGCGGTGCGACAGAAGCTCCGTCTGTGATTGGGCCAAAATCAGCCAGTCGTCCAGATAATTCAGAATGCGCAGCCCCTGGCTTCGCAGGGGGGCGAGCGCCGTATCCATGCACTTCGTGAATGTACGGGGCGCCAGAGATAAGCCGAACGGGAGAACGGCGTATTGATAAACAAGACCCTCGAAGGCGAAACGTAAGAATGGCCTGTGACGGGGATTTATCTGGATCTGAAAATAGGCGTCTTTCAGGTCTAGAGATATGAACCAGTCCCCTTGGCGCACCTGCGCGAGGAGTTTCCTGGTAGTGAGCATCTTGAACGGTCTCTTCATGAGCGCTTTGTTCAAAGACCTGAGATCTAAGATCGGTCTGAGGCCGCCGTCTTTCTTGGGAACCAGAAAATAACGGCCGTAAAACCCCGACTCGGTCATAGATGGCGGGACTCTCTCTATCGCGCCCTTTTGCAACAGCGTCGCAATTTCTGAGCGGAGCGTGCCGGCGGCCAGCGGGCTGACAGAAGATTCGAGCTGCGCGCGCGCACGAGGCGGGCGGCGGCGAAACTGTAGCAGGTAGCCGTTCTTTATAATGCTTAACACCCACGGGGAAATGCCTGGAATGGCTTCCCACGCTTTGGAGCATGCGGCTAGTGGCCGAATGGCTGTATTGCCCTGATTGCTGCACATAGCGGGCTGGACACAGTGTGTGGGCGCGCTTTGAATGTGTGTGGCAACGGGATTTGCACTCAGAGAGGAGTCTATGGGCCGTGACACAGAGCGAGCAGAGAGGGGACACGTGCACAAGCTCGTGGGCGTGTTTATGTTCTCTGATATTAGAGCGGGCTGTGCCCGTTTCATGTGATGGGGCTCTGATAGAGACACGGGATATGTTATGCTTGTGTGTATGGGTGAGCACATGATTGTGGGCACATTTTCTACACAACTGGCAAAATTTCTCTTTTTGAGATTTCTCTGGGTAGCCGTAAAAACGGCTTTTTGTCGCTCGCAAGCGGGCTGGGACACCGGCTTGTTTGTGGCGGTCAACACTACAGCAGTCGGCGAAATAACGGGGACTGGCAGAGGGCGAAGCTTTGACGGCGGTCCGGCCGCGGCGGGAGAGCACCGTCGTTTTCTTGACATTGTTAGGCAGACTTCTGATGATCAGGCTTCAGCGTGATCTTAGGTCGCGGGCCACGGGGGGGCGGCGGTCTGCGGCGGCTGTCAGAGCGAGAGCGAGGGCGAGGGCGGCCGCTCTGACTGCGCTGAGTTGTTTGAGTCTGCGGAGGGGGGCGCTGTGATGGGGCTCTGGCGGAGGGCTCGTGAGAGCGGCCCGCTGAAGAGCTAGCGCGGCGGGGTAGAAACAAGTTCATCGCCTGAGAAGCTTTCTGTACTTCAGAAAAGCGATCGACGATTCCCGTGACGGCAGATCCAAACAGGCCCGTCGGGGAGAGGGGCGCGTTGAGAAACGCGGCGCGCTCAGAATCTCCCATGTCGGCGAGCGTGAGCCATAAGTGTCTCTCAGCAACACAAAGGCTGGCCATGCATTTCCCCAGAGCTTGTGCGGCGGCTTTAGTGGCGCGAAGGGCGAGATCCGTAGCACTTCTCAAATCCGTGACGGCGGGGGGGGTTTTTCTACCGCCTTCGGCCCATTCACGGAGAATATCGCTCTGTAACACTTGGAGGACAGACATAGAGTGAAGCGCAGCGGCGGCCTGACCGGCGGCGGCGTAAGCGCGAGCATGAAAGCTCGAGGTCGCTCTGCAAGCCTTCGAAGGAAGCGTGGGTGAAGAACGCCATCTAGCGGAGGGCGGGCAGAGGTGTGTGGCGACCAAGTCCTCGACGGGCGGCATGGCTGCATAGCCTTTCTCGGCGGCTCCGTCCACCGAGCGCAGCGAGGCGGATACATCGGAGCGATTTCTAGCCGAGACCGGTGCATTCCAGGATTTTGTCAGCTCTGCGTGAAGTTCAGGCAGGAATGGAGCGGCCCGGGTGCACGCGGGGGTCGAGCGCCGATGAAAAAAGCTACCGTCCATTCGGTTCGGGGCCTGCTCGGGTGGAGGAGACCACTCGAGACCGAGGCGTTCGACGGCCTGTGAGAGGAGGCGCATCAGCTCCTCTTCTATCCCGGCGCGGGTCCCCGTCGACTCTCTCGCGGATCCGAGAGATGACCAGTCTTCACTGTCAGAAGCGAGCAGTGAACAGGAGTCCTTCTCCTCCGCGGCGTCATCGGAAACAACAGAGCGGCCACTCGGCGGCAACTGAATGTCCGGCAGGGGCGGGGAGGGAGAGCGGGAAGCGGGAGGCGGCGGCGGCGGCCCGCATGTTTCCGCTGGGGGCTCCGGCGGCCTTTGAGAGCGGCGTTTCTTTTTACGCGGCGAGAGAATAGGCGGCGCGGGAGCGGTTTTCACTGCCAGAAGTCGTGCCCGCAGGGACGATAACGGCAGGCTTTCACAGAGGTCGCAT
The DNA here is from genome assembly GCF_029890125.1 of Rhinichthys klamathensis goyatoka. Classification (NCBI taxonomy): domain Eukaryota; kingdom Metazoa; phylum Chordata; class Actinopteri; order Cypriniformes; family Leuciscidae; genus Rhinichthys; species Rhinichthys klamathensis. The sequence goes on along the minus strand of NW_026606607.1, from coordinate 239,639 downwards.
CCTCCATCAGCGAGGGCGAGTTCTGCATGCTCGAGTCCCAAGCAGAGAGCGCAGATGACATGGAGGACTCCGTCCTCGAGACGAGCGCGGCAAGAGCCGCAGGAAAAACGAGACATCTTTAAAAAGACGCTCGGCTCTTTTAGAAATAGAGAAAGGATACAATCGTCGGATGGCCTAGCTTGCTGGGCGGCTGAAGGTGGCGAAGACGGCCGGCTTCTTCAGGGTCCTTGAGCTCGCTAGAGGATGCCTTCTTCGACGGCGATGGCTTTTCTCAGGAACAGCAGAAGCGTGCAGCTTGCTGAAGATGAAATGAATCAACATATAAGCCTGGGAGAGCGCCTTATATACACCATGGCCACGCCCATTCTGGCGGGTCATGACGCAATGAGCGCGCGGGCGCCTCTCATTGGAAGCGGGTTCAGCCCCGCTCTCCCATAGGCTTAAGCAGTTCTCTCTGAGCGAACCAATGAGCTGCTAGCTAGCCCGCTCTAGGTCTGCCGCAGAGGAACTGCGTTGTGTATGGATACAAAATTATGAAATAATTTTTTGGCTTCAATATCTCAGCAAAGATGAATCTTTCCCGTAGCGTAAGCTAGCTTACGCAATACGAGAGAACCTCTCGTAAGAGAACTACACATATGTAGTTATCTAATCACAACAGACTTCATTTACATATAGTTTGTCTTATAGGTATATCATCAAAAATAGCCCATTTAATCTTTTACTCCAGTGCTTTTGGTGCAACAATCGAAGTACTATAATAAATGGACATTTTTCAAATCAAAATGAATGTGTATTTTTATATTTGTGTTAAAACCCACCTGAGAGCAGAAGGAAACAGCAGGTCCAATCCCCCCAACAGACAGCAGACCCAATAGAATATACACAAAACCAATAGAATAGGAATATAAGACCTGCAACACATGGACAACAATGAATAATAAACCTGGACACAAGAGAGACAAACAACATAATGATGGTCATCATTTTAAATAGGATGTACCATCTCCGAGTTGGTCCCGTTATGGAGTTTCATTGCTTTTTCCTGCACATTTCCAATAGCGGCATCCGCACAGAGGGCCATAGATATGAGAAGTACACCTAGAAACAACAAACAAAACAATAAAAAAAAAGGACATTCAATTTCAAATAATTATTATTAGGCAGGATTTTGGAACAAAGCCCCTTTCTCATAATCAACAGACTGAAGCAGAAGCAGTCCTGTACCTGTTACATTGAAGTTCGGGGCAATTTTACTGTCTGCCAGTGTGAACCAGACCAGACCAAGACTCATGCACAGAGCAGCAGACACATCCGCAACATTGTAGCGTTTCCCTAAAAACATACAACATCAACAAGCTCTATCAAACCAAGAATCTCTGACACAGATCAACTCAAACATGTCATAAAAGCCGCATAAAGAGGCATCTGATCTTCGGCTAAGCTGAGGGCCTTATCTTCTGGGTCCTTTGAGTTCTGGCTGCAGGTTTGACACTTTAGCTGCAGGTTGGCTTTACAAAGATCTTTGAACAAGTTTAGCGGCAAACTGATTTGTCGAATAGAGAGAATGAGTTTTTTTCTCTTTCTGCTGGACTCTTCGACTCATCACAAGCAAGCATGTGAGGAGAATGAGTTTGAGGTTGGACATGTGAAAACGCAAAGAGCAAGAAAGAAAGCAAGCAGGAAAGGCCAAAGAGTGTTCTCAAACAGGTAGTTGCCGTGGGGGTGAAGGTGGTGCAGCAGGTTGCCATGCATCACTTTGATTCGGTCCAGCTTTGATGGGTCGGCATCTCGCGCGCATCCTCAACCAACGTCCCGCTGATCTTACGCACCAGCCTCAGGGGACGCAAGGTCCACGACGCCAGAGAAAGAAACAAAATCAAAATATCCCCATAAAAAGAGAAGGGAGAACTGTTCAGCTGGTTTCATTCTTTCTTGTTCAGGATATCAAAACTTCCGTCAAATTCTTGCATTAGAAAAGTGAAGAACTCCACAACAACTGTGACCAATGAAAGAAACAGCACAAAGAACAAGAAACTTGTTCACCAAAAAAAAAAAAAAAAACCTGAGAAACAAAACATTAAACTGATATTTCACACACACATATTGTGTTGTTCCAAACCCATTTGAATTCTTTCTTCAATGAAACACAAAAGATGATGCAGCTCATAGTTCTATACAGTTCATAGTGACCACAACTTTTAAACTTGAGAAAAAAAAAAAGTGCAATATTCCAAGTATTTTATAAGATATATTCTGAGCCATATAATAGCTTTGTGTGATGAATAGAAATGTAATGTTGAAAACAGATGTGCTGCTTAATATTTTTTGTGGAAACTAGGGGTGTAACGATACAATTCACAATACTGGACTCACAATACGATATTACCGGGATACTTTAAGCCAAAATAAAGATTATTAAAATTATTAAATAATATTTTATTATTATTACTTCTAAAGACATATGGTAACAAGGTAACAATAAATTTACGGTTGATTAAAATGTTCAATTTTGTATGGACTAGGGGTATGGACTTGCATGCACAGGGCAATGGTGACAAAATAATAAAAATAACTCCTGATTCTGAACCTGAAAATACAGATTTATGTTAGACAAATATGCTTGCACTCTTTCACTGACTACAAATAAATAATGAAGGCCCTTTTTTACTGGTAAAATCAGACATTTGGCATTATCGGGACTCACAAATATTACCCCATTGCATTATTAAACATTGTATTCCACATTAAATATAGTAGTTTAATGTAATACTGTAACTGAAACTCTGTAAACTTTCACTTTTCTAACGCAGTACTTTTAATACAGGCATTCGTTGTATCTATTTTACACAGACAAAGTGTGTCAAAATGACTATTCCCAAACTTCATTAGATCATCCAAAAATTTGAATTCTCTCTTCACTTAATCACAGTCATGTCGTTTTCGTGTCACGCACACAAGTACATTTAAACATCCATGTTTACTACAATATGCACGATGCCGTTGTAAATCTGTTCATCATATAAAACCATCGTGTTTCTTCAGAAGACTTGGATGTGGATTAGACCGCTCGATTGATTATTTTTAGGATGCCTTTGTGACCTTTTTCGGATTTTTTAAGTTTTAGGTGAATGGACTTCAAATGGATAGACAGAAATCGCTCGGGTTCCATAAAAATATCTTCATTCGTGTTTGGAAAATGAACAAAAATCTTATAGTTTTGAAACTACTTAGTACATGATGACAGAATTTACATTTTTGGGTGAATACTAATATAGAAATACAGTAAGCTTAGTCTTGGATAAAACGAACTCTATTCGCGAATCATAACGTTTAAATCAATGATACATATCATCGTGACATTTTTATATTGCGATATCTCATTACATCCCTAGTGGAAACCGTGATGTATATTTTTCATGATTCTCTGATAAATAGATACGTTCTAAAGAACAGAATTTATTTAAGATCAATTATTTAATGTCATTTTTGGTCAATTTAATTTTCCCTTGCTGAATAAAATAACTTATTTTTTATTTTATCATATTTGATCCCAAACATGAAATGTAAGTGTATGCATGGATTTAAATATAAATCTAGCATAATGTACCTTGTATAAAAACTCCTCCGATCATGACAGGAATGAGCTTGCAGCACTTAAAGATGACTTGTGTCGGATAGTTCAAGTATCCTAAAGAAGTGTTGGATAGGCCCATGGTCCCAACTGTTAAAAATGCGATGATCATGTAAGTTTTGCATGGTATCCTGAAAAAAAAAGAAAGAAGCAGCATTCCATTAAAACCATGTTATTTGTATTTTGCCTGTTTCATGAACACTGTGAAGCATGTTTTCTAAAGGCTGGTTCACACTAACCCATTAAATGCATGGAAACAACTGTCATATTCACACTGTGTCCCTAAAAATCAACAAACTAACTAGACATCTTTGAGTGTAATAATTGGCCTTTTAAAGGCAGGCCACGGCCATAAAACAGGTTTAACACAATGATCCAACAAAACCAAAACCCTCTTGAAAGTAAGTTTCTGTTGACATTGCTTTGAGGAAATGTGAAGCAGGTTACAGGTGTACTACGTTATTAGGGCTACTAGAGAAACAATTCATGAAACCACAGAAAAATTATGAATATGGTAAAAGTTTGTTTGGGAATTTAGTTTTAACTAGAGCTGTAAAAAAAAAATATGTACAAACGTATGCGTTTATAAATAATAATTTACGCAATTAACACAACTTTGCTAGACACATAATGTACAGCTAAATGTGACATTGGTTATGGTTTATGTGAATACTGTTGTAATTTAATGTAAAATAAAAGCTGGTATAATATTTTTAATGTGCTGTAATTGTTAATAAATTCTTTTAACTTGCAGTTTAGGCCTGGCTTTCAATTACACTGTGATTTCTGATGGCTCATTTTATCGTCAGAAATTAGAGGTGCACAATTCTGGATAAATTCTTCTTCTTTTTTTTTTTCTCTCCAACGATTCTGAATAGACAACTAGGGCTGGGCGATAAAACGATAACGATAATTATCGCGATATAATTTTTCTCGATAAAACGATATCAAGAGGTCGATAAATGTTCGATAATGTTTATGCGCCAAAAGCGGAACGAAACTCATTTGAACCGCGCGCGCCTCACGGACTGTTTATCCGCTCGGCTCAAAGTCCAAACGGCAGCGCGCGCTCACTAGAGCCATGACTAGAGCAAGGGGGTAATCCATCGACCGGAAGTTGAAGCCGGCCGGGTGCCGCCATGTTGTAGCAGAACTTCACTTGCGTTAGCATTTCCATTGACTCCCATTCATTTTGGCGTCACTTTGACAGCGAATAACTTTACATCTGAGGCGTTTAAAGACTCCATTTGTCCATTATTTATTTCTAAAGAAACACGACAATGTATAAAGGGCTCCATTACCTTCTATGTTACATTATGGCCCCGTAGAAACAGATTTAGTAAAAATAGGCTAACGATTGCGTCATAACCACTCGACTCTCTGTCGCGCTGTACAGAAATTACCGTACAGACAGGAGGAGAAGCTCGCAGGCAATCGGGGGGACGTCCCGTCAAGGGAGAAGCCCATAGATAATGAGTCCATAAAAGCAACGGAATACTTACTCCTGCTCACTCACGCCAAATAACTCTTTGCTCAAGTTCCCTGTCTCTGCCAGATTAACGTTGGCAGTTTTCACGCACAGCTACTAGAAGATTAACGTCTGTCAGACAGGTTGCTCACGTCATCAAGCTTAGTTTGAGTCGGTCTGAGTCTGCGCGTCAGGAACGGAAGTTCTCAAAAATCGCTAAAAGTGGGCTTCAACTGTCTCAACTAAGTTCCAATGAGTTCGCTCTGTCCATTTCTTTTACTGTCTATGGACTAGAGCAGACGCGTTTACTCTGATCGTCTCGCTCACGAGATCCAGTGAGAAGCGCTTGAGTTCAGCGAAGAACCCAAATGTTTAAAGGCAGATGAAACAGCGCTGAGAAACAGGAGAAACACTTCGCGCAACGATACAGTCAGAATCTGAATTGATACTGAATCCATTTAGCCTACCATGGATTTACTGTAAGGTTAGCCTAGTAATATTAACTGCACCATGAAATGTGGGATATACATATTGAATTGTATAATATGATTAATGTAGACAATGTATTAAATGACTAATGGAATATAATTATAGTATTTAATAATGTATTTAACTGTTAGGCTACTGTTTTTCATACAAATACCATAGAAACCATTACATTTTGCCATGATAGTGAGGTGCAATAAGTTAGGCTATGCCTGGTTTTATCTGTGGTTATCATGATCTAAATGCATGATACTGGATGACCAATGGTTAATTTCAATAAAACTCAAACAGTCAGAATATTACATTTTACCAAATAAAAATGTGGTCGTTACATTTTTTTTTTTAAACAGATGTTACTGTTTTTTTTAATGAACATAAATTTAACAGAGTAGTATTAGCTTGAGTTAGGATGCAGATTTACTGTCAACTCACTGTCAAATATGCATTTCGAGACAAAACATGTAATTTGAATATTGCGGGCTGCACTTGCAAACTATGCTGAAGAAATATTTTTCTATTCAGATATTAATTTTTGTTAAGGAAAAATGACAAATGTTTGAAAGTTCTACCTCAGATTTGTGAAATGTTCACCTGTTTGGCAAGTGTTTGTCATGATATGTTCTGACAATAAAGAGTTAAAACCACAATTAACGCTCTGGTTTCTACAACTTTCACTTAGGAGCAAAAACCTGCCTTTAAACTTGAAAGAAATAAAGATTTGACATTTATCGTGATAATTATCGATATCGACTAATATAAAAAAAAATATCGTGATAATTTTTTTGGGCCATATCGCCCAGCCCTATAACCAAGCAAAATATCATGTAATTTACTAGAGGTTCAAACTAAAATGCTGCAGTCTATTTAATTAATTTGAATTAGTTTTTTAATCGGATTGAATGAATGATTCAAGGGATTTCATTGTCAGTTTCATTACTGGATGAATCAGCGTTTTTTTAATGAATTTCTTGAATGAATGATTCAATGACAAATACAATTTTAACAGACACTTGTCGTCACCTACTGGTGTAAAAATGTCATTCATACAATCTTTATTTGAACCATCAAGTTACTTTCAAAAGGTGATTGGTGACTTACTCTATTTTAATAGCTACTATAGACACCAGTGTTTTTATTTGAACTATAAACTTTTATCCCAGTACTTCTGTGATCAGTTTAATTATTGTAACAAAGCGGTTCCATCCCTATACATGACAACTGTTCTCTCTGAGTCAGCGGCAGGGTCAACGCAGAATTGTAATTTAGGAATAAGATTGTGTAAATGTTTGAATCGAGATTGCGATCTTTTAACGATTAATCGTGCAGCTCTACCTGGAAAAAAAAACAAACAAAAAAAAAAAACACTTAATAGAGGTATCAGTACTTTCTTAACAGTACACTTCTATTATAACGGGGTTTTCTTAACTTCTGGGGTTTCTTGGCCTTTGTTCAACATACTTTGCAAAAATATGCAATTAAAGAAATATGTACAATATCAAATATTTAAAATACTGCATTTATGTTGTTTATTTTGAGACTGAATGTGAAAATATATTTATGATGATGTTAGGTGCAATTAATCACAATTAATCATTTTTTAAATCAATCGACAGGTCTAGTTTTAACATGTACACACAAATTACCTCCTCCTCTTATCCTGAGTGAGCTGCAACTCCACCAAGCCAAATAAGGAGTAAAATCCAAACTGCACTAAAGTCAGATACCAGCCAAATGGCTTAAATCCCTCCACTGAGAATATCAGCTCCTGAAAGCACAGAGACTCACAAGAATCAGCAATGGCACAAATATACAAAAGGTACAAATCAAAGATCACTGGTGGACTCTCACCTGCAGGTAGCCGTAGATGAGGTAAAAGAGGAAGACGCCGGCCACACAGATAAAGAACTGTGTTGGTGTGTTGAAGCTAGTCAGGTTGATGCCCAGCACTCTGAGCTCCTCCACTGATTTAATATGAGGTGACATGACCTCTGTGGACGAGGGCACAGATATGGAGATGTGCTTCCGCGAGCTGTAATTCACAAGGCCAAATTTGCCACTCATGTTGTCTGCAGGCTCCTGAAAATCAAAACAATTTATCCACAATCTGAAATTACATATCTTACCTTTACTGTCTAAAGATCAATATCCGGTCGTTAAGTCTGACGTTTGGTGCCACAGTTGCCAGGTCCAAATGCTCCTTAAGATCCCAAAAGCATATAACAAATGATTCTAATACACTCACGCTATACTGTAGTACTGTCGGGAAAAATTAACCCTAAACTTTGTCTCCATAGTTTTTGTTGTAAATTTGGGTATTTTAACATGGGGGGTCTATGGGATTGACTCTCTTTTGCAGCCTGTCTCTAGCGGCCAGTCGATGAATTACAGTTTAAGTCACTTCCGTGTTGGATTAAGGGGAGAGACTAGCCTGGCTAACGTCAGACCTCGTCTCATTGAGATTGAGACGTGGTCTGGGAACCACATGTTCATTTTCTCGTATTTAAGGCGTGGTTTATGAATGTCCAGAGCCGTTTATTGGGTGCTACGAATGTCTAATCAAATGCGCCTGTACGTAGCTCATAGCCAATTGTTTCAATTATACCAGATGGCGTATGTAGAGCGACAGAAATTCGACGAGGAAGAAGACGATGGGTCAGAGATGTATGTCTACTATATATAAACTACTTAGAACACTATCTAAGGCTGCATCGAAAGGTAACTTCACGTCTGCTGCCATGTTGGATCCATATATATAAACAAACTGCTTCGGTGTGTCGCATAGACGTCGTCATCATCTTGCTGCTCCCTCCCCGTTCTGTGATTGGTCCCCTCACTGAGGCGAAAATCTGGTTCATGGGATCCAGGCTGCCTAGCAGCGTGAATAAAATCGCGCTGCACTCAAGGCAGCATGGGGAAACCCAGGCTAGGGAGAGACGGGAAGGTTGCCGCTTGGTCACGACTTAACAAGCAGACAGTTTGTTAAAAAACACATTTTGTTGTTTAGCTTATTTCTCTCTCTCTCTCTCTCTCTCTCTCTCTCTCTCTCTCTCTCTCTCTCTCTCTCTCTCTCTCTCTCTAACAATAGTGGTTGTCACCAAGTTGTCACAGTATCAATGCAGTAACAGTTTAAGGTAGTACAGTAACTATGGTATTATGGTGGAAACTATAATAAAAGGCACAAAAACTGCGAATTGCTATGGATATAGGCTAAACATTGTTGGAAACATTTAGGATAATGCACAGAACAAAATAGCAGTGGTGTTTGGATATTTCAATCCAAAATCTTACATATTGTGCCTTTAACATGCTATAATGTTGTATGCTTCAGTGTCTTACAGTGAAAAACACTTTTCATATTAAAGTATTTTATGCACATAAACAAAAGCAAAGCTGCCATGGTACTGGTAATTGATCATTATGTGCATTCACTGCATACTAAACTATGCATTTTCATACTGAATTATGAGAAAAAGATGATAGAATCTTACCCGAATGACCCAGAGATGATCAAAGTGATCAGTTTAATCTCAATCACATTGATCAGATGAGAGTGATGAGTATCTGACAGCTGGAACTGTGTATCACACTGAACTCACATGATCTCACCCAGCTCACAGCCCGATAAACGACGTGTCTCGCCACTGACACGCATGACAAGTTCAATCTGTGACTTCAATTGGCAGAATGAGTGTGAGATCAGTGATTTAAGAAAAAATCGCTACCTCATATGGGATTTGGAAGAGATAAAGAGTGTTAGCGGCTAGGCTAACACCTACTGCTTTGCTCCACTTCCGGGTTTAAAGTCAGTTGTAACCGCTCGTCCTAAGATAATACAGACATCTTCTCATTCGTCCAGTCAAACGGAATACAAAACAAGACCATTATCCATAAAGACATATGTCAAAGTGCACATTATACGATGTTTCTGGAGCGTTGTATGTGTTGTTCTGTCTCCCGGCAGCAACCAACAGCTTCCGGTTACCTTTGACCTCATGACACACGTCACTGAACACACACGTGTCAGTCTGAACCATGGTCTGAACACACTGCACTGACAGATTGTATTCAACTTAAATGTCAGACTCAGAGAACATTATAATGAATAAATAAAGAATGAAAAACATGTGATATTTGTAATGAATCTGTTTTGTTTTGTGATGAATTGCATAGCCTAATTTATTTGTGTATTTGCTTTTTATTTTTTTATTTATTATATCATTGGAGAGGACTATTTTCCACATGTTGTTGAACTGTTTTAAAACTTAAGTTTTAAATTATGAACATAAAAGTGAAGTAGCTTGAATTTTAAGATAATGACATTCACTAGACCCTATCTATGGGACAAGCGATCTGAGAATGTGTGGATGAATGGAAATTCACTAGATGCTAAAGCTAACATTCAACCACAAACAGCATAGGCTACAAGTCCAGTGTTATCAATATGCAATTTTATGAAATGTATATCTAAACATTGTAACAATTCTCTCTACACAGCTAGAGTTAGGCCATGTAGCCTATTTCCCATCTCCTGTAGCACATATAATGCATGTAGTAGGGTAGTAACTATATGCAAATCAGGATGTTAGACAAGTAAATCCATCTGAAAACTTTTCTGAATTCTAGTAGATCTCCGAACAAAGGACAACGAAAGATTAATCGTGTAGCTTAAATAAAGCACATGAACAAATAATAATTTCATACCTGCTTTATTTCTTGTGTTGGTTTCATTGGTAATATAAATAAAGCTACACAACGTGCGTTCTGCTAAAGTTTTCCTGTAAGTAGGCTGAACCTGTTTGTCCAGATAGACAGGACAGTGCTTTTGCCGTATTTGCATCCTTGTTTTGCATGTATTTGAATGAACGTCATGCAAAAATAAAATGATTTTGATCAGGCCTTCAGATATATCACCGAAAAGCTCAAGAAGCATACTGCACTACTCGTCCTTCCTTATCCACAACACATGTGGCCGAGCCACAGCCACGGACGGTCCATCTCTGGCGAGGGGTTTTGATCCTATCTACCCCTCCCCCTGGCTTGGCTGGCCTGCCTCTGTTCCGCCCATTCATTTCCTCTGCTTCCCCTATAGATGACAGAGGCCTTTCCATCCACCGCGAGAGGTTAATTCACTCACGGACGGCATTATTTCTTTCCAGCCCCTTCCACAATATAAAAATTCAGAGTGGACAGGCCCATCTCTCATCCGTCTGAGATTTGATTGGAATGCTATTGCCTCCTGTCCCGAGGAGCCCCTGCACTGGCTTGGCTGCACTTTATGACACTAAATAGCCAGGCTACAATTTTTCCATCTATTCAAAAAATTCTCTTAATAACTCATTCTTCTGGACGAGAGCCCTCACTCTCCGCTCACTGCTGAGGACGGGCTCGTCCCATTTACGTCCACAGGTCACCGGGAACAGAGACCTGGAAATGTCCAGAATTCAACGGGTTAATTAATCTCCAAATTTACTGCCCTCTCTCTGCCGCCCACTCGCCGAATCATTGTCCCATGGAGAGACCCGTGCAATATTTACTGCCCGCTAATAGTATTCAGCAATGCACAGAACCGTCCACATGCATGCGGCTCTTTTACCACCCGTCTAACTTTACAAGTGATCTCATTTATCAACAATGACGGATTTGTGTAATGACTTTTACTTTTTGCAGCCCTTCACACCAGATCCTTCTAAATAATAAAATGACTATTTATTGATTATTCAGAAAGGTACATATTCCCATAATGGTTTCAGACCAGATCAAATAACCAATAATAAATAAAACATTGCATGCGGAAGGAAATGCGGTGGCCTTTTCAAAGACTGAAATCTGGATCCAATGAGGTCTGTAGCTCAGCAAATCAGTAGGATCTTCTGGGAAACCTGAATGGTTGAGTGATTCTGTGCATGGATCTGATTAGAATTCCGATGACCTAACGACTGTTGGGATCATGGATGAGTCTGCAACAAATGTGAGGAGTAGGACATGTATTATTAAGGACAACACCAATGTTTTGAAGGTATCTAGGTCACCCAAAATCGAAGTCAAGGTGAAATGGACTTGTTTAGCACTTTACACAATAGTCATTGTTTCAAAGCAACTTTACAGAAAATCAATTTGTTAATGTTTATAATCAGTGCTATATGGACATGCATTACAAATAGGCCTAACACAAATTACGTTATCAGATTACTTTTTAAGTAACTAGTAAAGTAACATCATACTTTTAAATGTCCCACGAAATATCAGTTACTTTTTCAAGTAAGTAACGCAATTTACTTTGTTTTTTCTCATTTATTGACAGACACCTCTCCTGTCCCCATGTTGAGAGAAATGGGGAGTTCTCTCAGGACCACTTTTCGTCAAATACGATTGACAATGAGCATACAGTTAGGATTGGCGGTATGGTTCTGTTCTGGGCAAGAACTCCCTGCGCATCCATGCAGCCTAGCATGGATAAGAGCAGGCAGAACAGCGACAACACCCCTTGGGGTAAACAGAACAGAGCAGAACAGAACCAACATGAATGCAGATATCATTAATTCAAGATTTTAAAGTACAACATAATCGAATTTATTCTGATTCAAGGGGAATCAGAATGCCATTTCCTGACTGGATGAGAGGAGGAGCTGGGGATGGAGGAGGGAATTTAGCTCCTGAGAAACACGTTAGCTGCTAATAATACTGAAGGAGCTCATATGTATGCAGTGATAGGCGTCGTATTCCTATAGGTAGACGTGGATCAGCTGAGAGTCAGCTGATGCGAGCTTGACTAACGTGACCTGCCAGAACTGACGCTACGCTTGGTTTATGCTGCCTTTACTTGCTATCGGAAATGTCATACTTCCCGCTTCTTATGTTGTGATAACCAGCTCGTTGCATTGAAGTGCTTTTTTTGTCGGGAAGAACAGGAATCATGGAGGACAACAATTTTTTCTTTCCTACTTTTTTGAGATAATCAAAGCTATGTTCGCTGTGTAAAAAACATACAATACACTTCAAATAATTATTCATATATGTAAATATGACAAGACAAGGCGATGTAGCTGTTGTGAAAAAAAAGAAAAGAAAAAGAATACCAGTCACAGCAGCATTCGTTCTCCTTTCCGCCATGTTTAACGTTTATGACTTGCCCATCTTGGAACTTGGGGATACAAATTAACCCAGAGCTTCCCAGTGGTAAATATGATTTGAGATGGCGTTCATGTCCAATTTTTACCTAGGAAACTCATATTTACGATAATTCTGATTACGTGAAGGCAGGATAAGAGGCAGAGGTGTGCGCTGTGTAAACAGGATGGTGAATGTAGTTCAATATTTAATTGTTAAATAATATACATAATACACATATGTATCTAATCTCACTTTATTAACCAATGTCTTGTCTTTGCTACTGACCTTTGATGTTCCAGTTCAGCCATACAAATAAGCAAAACTGACTTTAGTTAATAATAAAATAAAATAAAATGATAATAAAAAAAAAATATATATATATATATAAATTTTGAAGAGTGTTTAACTTTTTTCTCCTGCAATCCAGGGGTGCGTTTCCCAAAGCCGACTATGGTCGAAAGTTACTAATAGAGTTCAATCGAAATTGCGATCATAGTTGGCCAGCGATGCTTTTGGGAAACGCACCCCAGAATAGCCGTACCTGAAATGTTTGTTTGAGATGCGCCCTCTACAGACGTGAATTTGCATTTCCTTCAGCCTGTGGCTTATTCATTTCACTTTTGGTGTGAAAGAGCCTTTACATTTGTTTTTTTTTTGTTTTTTCTGTTATTAAAAAACTAACAAGCCCAGGTGAGAAAAAGTAATGCATAAGTAACCTAACACATTACTATCCATAAATAGTAATGAAGTAACACAGTTAGTTACTTTTTTTTAGGGAGTAACGCAATATTATACTGCATTACTTTTAAAAGTAACTTTCCCCAACACTGTTTATAATATTTGAATATTTTATGCCTTATAGTCACATTTAGCAAATTAGAGCTTGGCGATGAGTAGCCTAAGAAATAATATACATCCAGCCGGTTGTTATCGCAGGGGTAATAAACCCCGACATGGTGATCAGGACCCCGACGCGAAGCGGAGCTACTTGTCACATAAGTAAATAATTAAACATGAAATATTAATCTGAGTCGAAATATTTTATTCACTCTTTAAACCCAAAGCTTCCGCGGAGAGAGAAGTTACTAGCAAGCAGCAAGTTCAAACTAGACGGACATTTAAGGGATACGGTACATTCATATTACACGGTATTTTACATAAATAATTATGGGGATAAGAGATGCTGATTTGAGATGAAACTGTTTTAAAATCTTATCTGTTTTGTTATCTTATAATTTTTTACATTACAGTAAAAACAATTGTCACAAAATGGCAGCAACTGCGTTTGAATGAAACAAAAGAGAGCAAGTTCGCGACACTGCGATACCGGATGAGATAAATAAATAACTGTACACGAAATATTGATTTGAGTTTTCATATTTTTTTAGCTCACCAAACGCAATACTTCCAACGTTATATAAAGGTGATATAATATATGCGCCATTTTCCCACGTTGTATAACAGCATGCAACGATACACTTTTTTTTACTCACCAAATTTGCAGAGTAGCAAATATAAAAAAAGAAAGTTGCACAGGTTTACAACTAATTGAGGGAGAGTAAATAATAACAGAATTCCTTGTTGAACTTTCCATCTATAGTCTAATGGAATGCTTATAGTTTGGCTATAGGGAATGGTGCTAGCAACAGTAAGTTCAAAACTGTATATGCACTGATGAAATTCATAGATTTTCTAAAATGTATATATATATATATATATATATACATTTTTTCAATAACATAGTAGCATTAGAGGAGTCAACAGATTTTATTTGTTTCCTAAAAAAAATGATCTTACAAAAACATCAGACAAGAAAAAAGACCAAATTAAGTGTAGAATCTATATAGTTTGTTTCTCCACAACACAGCTGCTAATAAAATATTTTGAGCTTACGGTCAGAGCAGCAGCTCCTCTCTTCATCCCTAACTCACTTTCCCACATGAAGAGTGAAATCACCTCATACATCTCCGGCCATTCTTACTGTGCCACCTTCAAAATTGAAAATACCAAAGGAGAAATTACACTGGCGCCCCTTTTATGAAATAATCCTCAAATTTATTTGTTATATAACGCTTCTCTTCTCAACAACTGGGGAGAAAGGTCCTTTGCAGAGGAAACCCTTTAATGTTGCCCAATCTCATATTAAATTGGAGGTTTCTTAATAAGCCACTTTGGCTGTGTTATCCAGGGCTAAAGGGGCCGTCTCTGTTGTCCTCTTCCTGTGCTTGTCTGAATCCTGCTGCATGACTTGGGAAACAGATGGTATCGGCCCAATATTACTTCTCAAAGCGCTCATATCCTCTCTCATGTTGTTTTCTTTGATCTGCTGGGCTTCTGCTCTCACTTTTTTTCCTTTTTGCGAGCCTGTCTCTTTCTCTCTCTCACTGTCCTTCTCTCTTTCTCTTAACTATTTGAGGTCAGCGCTCACTCAAAGAGGAAAGCTCGGCCGTGTTGATATAGCTCTTCTTAGATGGACTGTATTGACTTAATGTATATTTTATGTCTTTTTGATCAAAAGAGGAAAAGACAGCATATCCTGCACAACAATGGAATACTTTTTCTGAGATGTCTAGATTGACGGGTTTTTTTTTCTGGTGCAATACGGACTGTCATGATGTTTTTTTCTCAGTTTAAAGATACACCATGCTGCAAAAATATATATTTTAAAAGTAAAGGTGCTGGACTGTGTAAAAGATTATACTGTAATCTTACTTTTAAAAACAACTTGCAGTACTTTCATTGCTGATAAGTCGCTGTCAGTGTTCGAAAATATTGAGGATCGTGACTTAAACCACTAACCACTAATCTAGTCGCCAAACCACCAGTGAGTTCTCGATGCTCTGTGTTGTTGTAGTCTCTTGACACCGAGGGACTTGTGGACGTGGATTCATTCACCAGAACACAACGCAATAACATTCTCTCTCCATAGACACCTGTCATATGTCATATGAACCTCTAGAGCTCTGCTGATAACCCTCGTCTTTTCTTCAAGACTTTAAGATGGAACTTAACAAATACTCAACATCAAATGCTCCCCGTTCAGCTGCAACATATAAAACACAAAATGTAATCTAGCTTGCAGCTTCTGGAGCTCTGCGAACTGTTTCCTTGAGAACAACCAGGAGGGGGAAGCAGACTTCTGCTGAACGCTCAATGCTGGAAAAATAAAGAGCAATTAAAGATGAAATTTGAGATGATGGCACCCAGGGGAATAATGTTCAGAGCAAAATTATTTTAACATTATTGAATAATATCACATGAAGACATTCCTTTTACCAAATGACTTACATAGTTTAATGTGATTTAAATTAAAACGAGCCCACAAAGATGTTAAATGTAAAATGTAAAAATGTCAGCTTATTGTTAAATTCTTATTTTATAGAATGTATTACTCATTACATGGAATTTACCAACACATCAGTGACCTTTTTGCTGTCATTGTTCAGATCTCAATTGATTAAATAAAAATTAATATTAACTTTTTTTCAGAACTGATTGTGGTGTCATGCATTTTTAGGATTTTTAGCTCATTGCTATCTGTTACTATGGTGCTTTGGGTGGTTGCTTACTGGGTTGAGTCAAAATAACTTGATTGAGCCTGAATAACTACTAGATTGTATCTAAATATGACTAAGGTCTCTTCTTCAATGTATGTTTAGAGGATTGTTTTTATTATCATTCAATTGAAATTCAAGTTGCTTTCAAATGTAATAGAACACACACAAGCTGCACAATTTGAGGTAATAGTCATGTCTATAGCACAAACATAATGAAATGACAAACTGATTTTTTGGCCGTTCATTTACACAACAACTTTCTTTTCGTGGCCTGAAAATGCAAACTTTTGAAAACAGGTTTCAAGGTGCAAGTTTTTGAAAACGATATTTTTATTGTTACTGTTATTGTCAAAAACAGTATTTTCACAGAATTTGTGAAAATGTTGACGTCATGCACATGCGTGTTACGTGTTCAGTCTATTGGCGGATAGTGTTTCTTTACAAAGTGACATCGCCAACTACTGGCCTGGCATACATAATACAGCGTTTTTAGTCGTTTTCGCGTATCCATGTGAACGGGGAATCGTTTTGACAAATGTTGCTGTTTGTACGCGAAAAACAAGAAAGAAAAACCTTTCCGTTTTTAGTACATTGTTGTCATGTCGCTTAGCCTGCTGAGTTCAATATTTTAGAAATAGCCTGCCTAAGCAAACACCTCTAAATATGTTGAAATGTGTCTGTTACTCTTGTAAAAACACAATAGTAAGTATCAATGTTTTTACACATGATTATTATTAAATCAAAATATAATACACTTTTTCACAGCCCAGGGATTATCCACACAATGACACATTGTTAAACTGTTCAAAGTGGCAATGGAAGTTTGTTTAGCTTTGCCCCGGGCCATCTCCGTGTTCCCGGTGACTAGAACGCTCCGCTCTGTGACGTCACGCTGCTTTAATGTGGCTTTGATTGACAGCTCGAGGATTGGCATTTTGGGCTGGAGGGTGTATGGGGGGCGGGTCCCCTCAGCTGGCACAGCGGGACCTTGGAGTTTTAAGACGACTGATTTCATGAAAGACACTCTGGATGTTTCCCCCTCATAAACATTGCAGAATGAATCGTGCGGTCAGGAAGGAGAGAAAAAAAGAAAAGAAAAGAAAATGAAATTAAAGAGCTCACTGACAGCACAAAACATGCATATGGTGTTTTATGACTTGCCAGAAGAGTTCAGCACCTGTGGTTTACTGGAGTCAGAGCTGCGCTTCAATCACCGGCTTTAGCAGGTTTGTCTTGGCAAGGACAGGTAGAGACATGGAGAAATAAAGACAGGAAAACTGAGAAAGAAGGAGGAAAGACACACCAGGGAGGTTTAGGAACACATAGGCTCTATTCCAAAAAAACAAGTGGGCTATTGGTGATTTCTGTGGCACGTTGTATTGAGGTTTGACTTAGTGCAACCCGTAATATATTTACAATTATCCAAAAGTGGAATGTCTCGAATTGTCCTGAAACAATTTTCACTCAGAAATCGCTAGAGTAAATTTCACAAATAATTACAAAGAAACAGCCAGTGGCACATTGAATCAAACGTGAAATTTGAGAGACTCAAATGTAAAACACTACAATAGTCTTTGTTTTCATCACAACTTTGAGAAATCATTTTACATTGTATGTATGGATGAATGTACCACAGGTTGTCAATTTAGTATCAAGTGCAATTTAGCTTATAATATAACTTTTGTACACTGAAAATTCTTTATATTAACGTATTCACAGACTAATGCTAAATGATATAGAACCCTTGTAAATGTCTTAATAAGACATTGTCTTAAAATTAACATCACACTCAAATATTGGGTAAAATAGTCACGTTTTTTGGGTAATACATGGAACTTAAGTGGCTATTTACAGTATAATCAACATTTCGCTTCATCCACTAATTGGATAGTGTGCCTACGATTCCTTGAAATGCCTAGGTTTTGGAACAGAGCCATGTTGTGCATCACCTGTGTTTGTGTATAATCACACAGTGTGCATAGTTCTGTCTGTGGTTTATTATGGGCTCATAATTACACTGTTTACTTTCCTGAGGTCTGATAAACTGTCCCACAAACTGCACAACAAAGTGACTCAACTCTTTATAGCCCAAATCTGTGGGGAGTTACTAACTGTAATGATGTTTAATTGAGCAAAACAGATCCATAAATCAGTATCAGATTTCAGATCAGAATACATTTTTGACGTAGTGTAATTTCACTGCATTATTCTTTATTTAGTGATTTTGTGTTATATTCTTACCTCCCAGCATTGGGAAAGTTTTAGTAATTTTCCTTCTTACTAAATTAAAGCTTAGTCATGTCATTTTTGTGCTTAATGTGTTTTTCTTATTTTGTTTCTCTGCGTTTTGAATTACGCCTGCACTTTATTTGCGACAGTGGTGTCAGACGTAAAGCATTTATCTTTAAACAATGTACTTGGTTTAACACAACTTTTGTTCAACGTCTGAGGCATGCTGTCATTTACCACAGCAAAAAGAATTCTGCCTCATCCCTCAGTCTGTAAAAACAAATAAATATCATATGTACAACACTGCACTTACAGTGCAGAATAGACAATAAATAGACAATAAAGTCGCTTAACTTCAACTATACAAAGTTGACCATTATTTCAACTCAAGCCATTTAAAGCTGGTACAATATGTGCAAGAATACCAGAAAGGGACATGCCATAACTATCAAATGATCAAAGTTTTGCTTGTTAACGTGCACTGGTCATGTGTCCCAAATATCATTCTATTCTATTCTAATCTATTCTATTCTATTCTATTCTATTCTATTCTATTCTATTCTATTCTATTCTATTCTATTCTATTCTATTCTATTCTATTACATTACGTTATATTATATTATATCATATTATATTATTTTATATTATATTATATACTTTTCTCACAGTGCCTTTTTTGAAGGCTCTGAAATGCTCAAAAATTGGCTTAAAATCCTGATGTTTTCTTTGAGCAAAGATGGCAGATGTCAAATCGCATACATCTAGTGCCTGTGTTTGTGCATTATTATGTTTGAACTTGGAATAATAAGTTAAATATATATATATATTTTTTAAATGTACATTTTGTATGTCTATAAATTTTTTTCACACTGGTTCTAAGTGATCTAAAAAGTTTTTGGTCCCACTTTACAGTCTTTATATGCACTTATTGTGTACATACATGTTTTTACAATGTACTTATATTTCAAAATGAATTTCTTTAATTACATCTATAATTACACTGTTGACCCACCCTTAAACCTAACCATACCACCAAACCTGTCCCTCATCTTACCCGTATCCCAACCCAACAACAGCAAGTGTTTTGCAATACAACATGAACACAATAAGTACATTGTAACAAATATTTTATTAATGTAAGTTAAAGATGCCTAATATAAAGTGACCAAGTTTTTTTTTGTTTCATATGTAGTTTCCTCACTGAAAGTAAACAGACGTCTGCAGACGGGTTGGTGAGAGATGAGCCCGTCTGAGATGTGTCCACCCCCTTCTCTCACTCTCACTATATTAATGACCATCTGCATCTCTCTGTCTCTCTCTGCCTACAGCGTGGAGTTAGTGTACAATTACATATAGTTTAATATATCTGCCGTGCACCTTTAAACAAGCATTCTCAGTGCACAGGGTGATTTGTCTTTTGCAGCCATTACTCCATTGTACATCTTGATAGCCACGGATTGCTCGCAGCCATGTTTAAGCATTAAATAGTGTATTATTATTTCACATAAATCAAGCAGGGACATGGGGGGGATTCATAAATTTTACATTTCACACAGACAGTATTTTAAAGCCTTCTCCATCTCACGGTGGGACATCAGCACGGAGAACCATCTACACACACACACACACACACACGCATCACAATGTGGAAAAATATTCAGAATAATTTTATGAAGTGTAAATTTAAGTCCTAACCACTTCTAAGAAATGACCCAGTATGTTGCTGCAGCGAATCCATATGAAATCATAAATTATGTATCAAAATTATCACTTAAAACACTACAAACTATGTGTTATGTTTCTCGATTTTATGAGTTCTTATGACAGACTAAAGAATTTAGGGTAACACTTTACAATATCACATTTATTAACACTAGTCAATGTATTGAATAACATTAAATAACAATGAGCAATACATTTGTTACAGTATTTATTATTCTTTGTCAACATTAGTTAATAAAAATACAACTGTTCATTGTTTGTTTGTGCATTAACTAGTGTTATCAAATACAACTTTTGATTTTAATAATGTATTAGTAAATGCTGAAATAAACATTAGTACGATTAATAAATGCTGTTGAAGTTTTGTTCATCCTTGGTTCATGTTAACTAATGTTAGAGAAAACTTGTTGTAAACTGTTATCGATTTAATAATGCATTAATGCCTTCAATAATGTGTTTAATTTCTCAAGACCATTTTAGTAGAAGGTCCCCTGATACCGTTTCACTAAAGATCATTTTTAATTATTAAAAACAAACAAAATAAATGAATAACATAATGGTTTTGATAACCATCAAGCCTTTTATAATAAATTAAATTAATATGACGACAATACATGTCTTTATTGATTGATTAATTAATTGATTTATGGAACAACCAGGCAAACATTATTGCATCATTCTCCTGCATTTTGTGAATTTAATTATATCAACATGTTATACATCAAAACATCATGCATGATTGACATGTGTTGGCTGCAGTGATCACATGATGGTATCCAAAAGACAGTTTTTAATCATAAATCAAAACTAGGAGATCACAGACATAGTATCAGCATAACAACGGTCACATTGACAACACAGAACCCTAAACAAAGGAAACTGAGGACTATATATACATTAGGACTGTATATAGGCAAACAAAGGGAGCTAAATGAAACTCAGGTGAAACTAATCAGTAACTATAGAAACAAACTGGCATTATGAAACTAGATCAAATGACAGGGAACACAGGCAAACCAGAACAACAAAAGAGCTATAACAGAACCATTACAGTGATATTCAAAGAATAATTTTAATATTGAAGTATTTAACTTAACATTGATTAAAACAGATTTATTTGTAGTTTGTACTGTATGTTACTGTATTTATTTTATTAGCACTGCAATAATGAATAATTAATTTGCAATAAATATTGCACTCTTACCACTCTTCAAGAGGGCCTCAATACTGTAACAGACTGTAAGTAGTTGTGATTCCTGTAGTTCTACAATACGGGGAGTAGCACACTAAATATAACCATAATTCATTTAAACTATGGTACAAATGTACTATACTGTAAGTCAGAGGTTGTCAAATAGATACTCCACTCAGATCAACTATAACCCACAAACTACCTAATCTTAAAATGTTAGATTTTATGTCAGCACTGTATAACTTCCAATAACTTCCATTAAAAACGCTTACCAACTTTGATCACGTTATGCTGAAATATGGTTTCTGTTTGTCATGTCCTGACTTGTTGAACTATACTGATCAATAGAGAGAGAGTTTGATATGTGAATCAAGGATGATTTAAGAGGTTTCTTCTTTTGATGTTAAATGATAATAGTAATAATACAACTGTAGTACATATTAGACCATATTCATACATTTTACATTTCACACAGACAGTATATATCTTATATATATATATATATATATATATATATATATATATATATTAGGGCTGTCAAATGATTAATCACGATTAATCACATCCAAAATAAAAGTTTTTTTTTACATAATATATGTGGGTGCATTGTGTATAATTATTTTGTATATATATAAATACACACACATGCATGTATATTTAAGAAAAAAATATAATTTATATATAAAATATTTATATTTATATATAATATAAATTATATACAGTATAAATCTATATACAGTATATACATGAACATATTTCTTAAATACATACAAGCATGTGTGTGTATTTATATATATAAAATAATTATACACAATGCACCCACATATATTATGTAAAAAAAACTTTTATTTTGGATGTGATTAATCACGATTAATCATTTGACAGCCCTAATATATATATATATATATATATGGTTACACTTTATTTTAAGATGCCTTTGTTGAAGTGTAATTATACAAATAATTACCTAGTAATATAATTCACTACATGTACTTACTAAACTATGTATTTACGGTAACACTTTATAGTGTCATTGTTACATATGTTACATGTAGTTACTATAGTAATAACTATAAATTATGCATAATTACATGCAACTAACCCTCAACCAAACCCTAATCCTAATACTAACCCTATAGTAAGTGCATGTAGTTACTTAATATTGCTCAGTACTTTAATATATAATTACACTGTAACAATGACACCTTAATATAAAGTGTAACCGTACTCAATTAAATCAATTTGTTATTGTTAATATATTTCTGCAGAATAAATGTTGTCAGTATAAAGTAATGTATTACCATGTTCAATGAAAGCTCACAGTGTCAGATCATGGAAATAAAGGATTGTGTAGAGAACAGTATGTGTGTATAATGGACGTCTGACACAAGAACCCTTTGGTGTCAAAGTTGACGAAGGGTATAGCGGGATAGAAGAGTGTGTGTGTGTGTGTGTGTGTGTGTGTTAGTCGGAAGGCCTGTCTGTCTTGTCTTTCTTCTCTGTAGGGCACATGCTTCCTTCCTGACAGGTGCTGGTAGCTCCATTTGTTCTCATGTTCCTGTCTATGTTCATGTCTCCTGACAGTGTTGGTATCCTCTGGCGTGCCGTGCGGATCTTGATCACAGTCTCTCAGTAACTTTCACTGGGTTAAATACCTTCGAGGGTAAAAGTAAGTTAAACAGAATCAACATCAGCAGACACATCTCTTACCTGTCCACATTTTCTTCACCACCAATGTGAACTCAAGGAATCACAATCTTTTATTACTGAACACTGTGGATTCTTGTGAAGATGGATCCTCACTCTAGGAAGACGCACATAAGCTGAACTGTGAAGACGATCACTGTCAGTAAAAGGACTGCAGAAAGCTAAAACCATTTATCAATGTCTCATCTTCCACAGATAATAATGGTGTTTGTTCAAATCTTCATTCCATAACCTGAGTGGTTAAGTTGTGCCTTATGTAGCACTGACATTAATGAGACTGCAAATCATGTATCTTGCTGAGGTTAGCTTTTACTCATACTTTTCTAAGCGATCAAACAAATGATTTCCACATGGCTGACAGTCTAGATAAAATAAATAAATAAATAAATAAAAAACAGTTGAAAAACTGAAATAGACATGGAGTGGTCCAAGCCATAACTAGAGACCAGAACTAACTAGGGTGGAAGTCTTCGGACTTGAGCTAGTAATCGACCACCTACCATACACCCTATCCTCTTCATTTACCACCAACACCATAAAAACCGTATGGCAACAAACCAACACTGAAACAAGATTTTTCAAGGTTGTAAATAAAACAGATTTTTGTATGTTTCACAAGAAACATACAGTCCTGTACAGTCCTGTTCCCCATGTGCATTCTACAGTATGTACTTATTAATGTATAGTAATTACAGTATGGGTAATAAATAGGTGCTACCCCTAAACCTAACCTTAACCTTAATGTAGTTACCTTATATTACCCAGTACTTTCTTAGGTAAGTACTCTGTAAGTGCACATACTGTTAAATAAAGTTAAACTATTTCAGTCTTTTCAATTTCAAGTTAATTCAATGTGCTGTTTCTTTCTAATTATTTGTGAAATTTAATAGCAATAACAATGCAATTTGCACAAAAACTTATGGCTCGTTAAAAAAAAAGGATCCACATGAAGCTTAACCACTTGGCTCTAGTCTAAACCTAACCTTCAGTGGGGTCATATCGTACAAAACCGTGATATTGTTATATTGTACAGTGATACAAATTTAGCAAACGCAAAGCCAACAGACAAACGCCTGTCAACAACAAGCTTGTTTCCGCCACAGAATAAAACATTTAAAAATATGTTTGTGACTTTTTATCTCACAATTGCGAGTTTACATCTCACAATTCTGACTTTATAACACGCAATTGCGACTTTATATCTCGCAACTCTAGCTGTGTTTCCATCCACACGTTTTTATCCGCATTAAGTGATATCGAATGAAAAATGCCTTATGGAAACAGTAAAATTCGATTGAATTTCATGAATATCGACTCAAATGAAATACGATCGGTCTCATCGGATTTTATCTTGATCGTTATACGGCTAATGCGATAAACGAGGATGGAAACGTTATTATGGTGCGATCCATTTTGCCTAGTAAAACTTTGTTCGCAAATGTTGGCTTGAATGTTGTGCAATTCGGTGAGAAAATGAATGGAAACACCTTAACGTGTCTCAAATCAATTCGATATACCAATTTGATCGCAAAACAGCATGTGACGTCATTACGCACAGGTTTTTATCCGCTTTAAAGCCGTTTGATGGAAACACACTTTCACCAGCTTTATTCGCATGAGGTTTTTTACCAAACTTCAGATAATTCGATTGACAAGTGGATGGAAACATGGCTTCTGACACCTTTTCTCGGAATTGTGAGATATAGACTCACAATTGCGAGTTATAAACTCCAATTCTAAAGAAACAAAGAATGACTTTTTTCCTCAGAATTGCGAGTTAATATCTCACATTTCCGACTTTAGAACACACAATTGCGACTTTACAGTATAAAATGCAGTTCGGACTTTTCATCTCCCAATTGCGTGTTCTAAAGTCATAATTGCAAGGTTATTTCTCGCAATTCTAACTTTATTACTACACACAATTGCGACTTTATAACACGCAATTCTGAGATGAAAAAGTCAGAATTGTCAGATAAAAAGTCGTAATAACCTTTTTTATTTTTTATTCTGTGGCGGAAACAAGCTTTCATTCAAACCTGACGCTGGAAAAAAAAAACGTAACTATTTAACGGGGTGGTAATTTTGTATACGGGTATTTCCCAGAATTCGGGCCAATTTCTGTCCACAGGGCGTAATTCTATTAAAAACTAATTAAATCTAATACATTTTAGCACCACTAATTAGTAGGCTATAAACAAAAACAAGCCTAGACTTTTTTTTATGGCTGCTCTTACTAATGATTTTAACACATTTTATTGGTGTTTTGTGGTACAATATCTGTGTTTTGGTGTTGTCCGCCACCAGAGTTTTCACATGTCGTGCCATATCTCAAACATTATTTATCACAAATCAATTTAAAAAAAATTGCATATGAATTAAATGTTACCTGAACTAATAAACTACATGCACAGATTAAGCATATATATGCATTTTGTACTTTATTTTGCTTAATTTCTACCTGTCACATGGTTTAGCTGTTATTACCAACACGCTCTGCATAAAGGCACTTTTTAACTGTTTTTATATCAAAAATTTATTTGGTAGCCATGGTAACCTAATAGCATAGTGGAGCACATGGATTTCAAGCTGCAAGACTGATGCCTTGATGTCCAGAAAATTAAGTAAATCTACTCTTTATTTTTTGTGTTGGGCATGTACACTTATTATGCGTCATTACCATATGTGTTGTATTTCTGTTTTTTTTTTTCAACATTTTTGGATTATTTTTTATCACTTTAATAGTTAAAATGGTGTACATTACATGCAGAAAGCTAGCTACACTTGCTTAGTCATCATCTTTGCTAGCAAGGCTAGTTTTTTGACAAAAAATGTCATTACCAGCACAGTCATTACCAGCACATTACAGCTTGTGCTGGTAATGATAGGTTGTGGTGGTGATGACGGCAGATACACACAGTTCCTGTTTGGTCTTTCATAATCAGATTAAACTATGATGTTTAAACCAATTAATAGCTGGTGTGTTTTTTTTTTTTTTGGTCTGAAGTCACTTAGGCTCTTAAATTACAATAGGTTATGATCAGTGATTTGTTATCACCGCAACAAACTGTCATTACCAGAACGGCAATGTCATCACCATCAACATCACCATACATATTTTTGCCAATAAATTATGTATACATTACAAAAACATCCTACAATTATATATATCTGACAATGTTGGACAGTCTAAAGTATCACTGTATTAAAAAAGTTTAAGCTTATATTCCAAGCCAGGGTAGATTGATGAATCAGAAATGTAGATACTTAAATGACTATAATTCATCTTACAAGTAAAAATCAACAATCCCATTAAATTCAAGATAAAATAGATTCCATGTGAAACCACAAAATGTTTTAAAAGCACTGATTTGTCATTTAAGTTTTATTTTTTTTATATATATTCGATGATGTGATGGTAATGACACATTTACTTGACATAGTTAAAAAAAATGGCAAAAAATCATAAATTCCCTTATCTTATGGTCTCAACCAAGCTCATAACGTTGTTCCTGACTTAAGGACTGATAATTTGATGTATACCAATTAGTCAAATTTGGGATTTTAATTTTTTTTAAAATTGCAGCAACATTCGTATGATGATGTGAATTTTTAGAAAAAAGTATTATGAAGCACCACATCTAAAATTGTACAAAAACATACGATGAGATCATAAAAATACATATAAATTAACCACCAATTCGCTAAAACGTAAAAAAGTTATGAATTGCCATAAAATTGTGTTGCATAACCATAACACTCAAATTTTCTTCTTCAAAAATATTAATATGTAAATCAGTTATCAGTTATTGTCATGGGTTGTGAAGTGAGAGACTAAACGTTCAAAGAAGACGAAGAAGGTTAACAGTATTTAATAATCCACAAAGTAAATCAAATGACATTCCACACAACAACGTATAGACCCGACAAACACACACAAACTGAACTAAACTTAAATAGGGGAGATAATGACACACACACACACACACACCTGAACTCATTGACAAAATCAAATGAATTATTATGACAACAAAAGCAGGAATTGTGCAAAACACAAACAGAGTCCTGATGGTGTGACAGTTATGTTTGCTATATATATACACTACAACTATTAGAGCCTATATTAGTTGTAGCGGTTGTTGTCGTTTATGAAATACGTTCTGAGGAAACTATTTTGCAAATCGCAATTACGTTAAATGCTAACATATAAGCAGTGCTATTACGTTGGTCCTTAACGTAATATAGCCAATCTATTGCAGTGCTATTACGTTTGTCCTGAACATAATACATCCAAAGCAGGTTTCTTTTCACACGTAGCAGCACAAAAACGTAATTTATTTACGTATAACAAATCTACCGACGTAGAAATTTGTACGTATTACTATTTATGCATAATCGTGGCATTAATGTTTTGACTCTATTGCATTCACACTTTTCAAGAATAGGCTACACTTTTAACCTTAAAAATACCTTGTTTAACCGTTTAACCATTTTGTAGTATTTAGTGTATTTACACAAAAAGCATTTTCTCCAATAAAACACAACTTCCCTTTCAAGGGAACTTCGAGCTGCGTCAAACGCTGTGGGAACGCCCCTGCGTTGTGCGTCATGAAGCACGTATGGAATCAGCCCAATGGAGAGACGGAACGTCATAGGCGGGTGACGTCATCGACCAGGAAACTATAAAGCACCCCAAAAACACAAGCGCATCAGCTTCTGTGCCTTCAGTCGCGCTATATGTGAATCTGTCTGAATGTAAACACTGTGTCTGTCTTTAGTATTTGCTAGGCAGGAGTTATCACATTTACACCACACAAACAATTTTGTATGAGAGACTATGGCGAGCGAACGGCATTTAAGAAGTGTGTTCCTCCCTGCTCGCGCTATCTAACGGGCGGGGATACACACGTTCTTTGTGTTGTTTGTTTGGGAGTGCATTATGCCCAGTCAGCTCTCGAGGGGGCTGGCTGCGAGCATTGCGAGCGTCTGCCTTTATGGACGCTCCGCTCCCGCCGGGCGCTCTTTGAGGAGAGTGCTCGGTGCGCGCTCCCCGCGGTTCGAGTCCCGCTTCTGCCGAGGCTGAGCGGCGACGCTTATCGTGGGGATCGCAAATGGATCTTTCAGCGGGGTTAGAGACGGGCTCTGCCTTATCTCTGCCTTTACCTGTTAGATCCAGTGTCTCAGCCCGGTTTGGAAGCACGCTCTGCGGTTTCTTCCGCCCGGGCTGAGGCACCAGTACTGCAACTATCTAACGTTAGTTATAAAAACTAGGAGATAAAAATAGCAGTATTGACGAGGGAGATGTGGAGGACTCGCCACCTAACACTCCCGAAAGCGAAGAGCTCAAGGAGGTTCTCACTCGAGCTGTATCAAAACTAAGCATTGAGTGGCCAGTGGCTAGGCAGGAGTCTGTTATTAAATCTAAGTTAGGTGAAAGATTTCTCCCTTCCCGTGTGCAACCTCCATGCCGGTGCTTGCCGTTTTTTCATGATCTCCATACTGAGGTGTCGAGATTATGGAAGAAGCAGGCTTCTGATATAATTTTAGCCCCCAATCATTCACATATTCAGATTTAGCGGGGGCTAGGTTTTTGAAAAGGAAAGACGGCGCTTTGCCGCGGGTAGAAGAGACGCTTGCGAGCTATCTCTCTTCCGAGGCTGCATTGTCATTCAAAGCACCGGCATTACCTTCCAAGCCATTATGAAATATTTCGGCTTTGTAAAGTGTATTTGGCGGCAGGTCAGGCTGCGTCGTGTCTGCATACAATGTCTATATTGCAGGCATACCAGGCTGATTTGCTAAAGGACGTGAGCGTGAGTGAGGAGGCAGTACTGACGTGGTTCGAGGACTGCGTCAGGCTGCCGATTTGTGGTAAAATTATTTTTTTCCAACATGAAACAGAAAGAGAAAGCTTTCTTTTAGATGATCCTCTCTCCCCTGCGGGTTTATTCAGTGACTTAGTTAATACTGTCATTGATAATTTCCGGAAGAAAAGAAGCAGGCAGCAGCTTTTAAAAGGTTTCTTCCATTAAAAGTTCACGTCCACGGGGCTGCTGGGCGGGAGCAGCCCCGGCCGTTCACGAGCTCATCCCATAGGCGCAGCAAAGCAGAGTATCGCGTCTCGCGCTCCCCCTGCTGGACAGTGGGACCAGACGCGGCACTCTCAGCCAAAGCTTTTTGAAAAATAAATATAATATAATATATATATAAAATATATATATATAATAATAAAAAAAAAAAAAAGCAATAGAACTGGTTTGAGGACAGTTATATTGGCTATGCTGAGGGCGGTCCCCACCGAAGGAGAAAGGTGTTCACCTCTTTTTACGGTGCCCATTCTTCCTCGGTGCCCTCAGGGGCCCGTTCTGCCAACCCCGCCTTCATGCCGGGGCGCAGACGGTCCTGGCGAGCGCTTTCCCGAGGGACGCTCGCCGCCTCTGACACTGAGGGTGGTCCCCATCGAGGGAGAAAGGTGTTCACCTCTTTTTACGGTGCCCATTCTTCCTCGGTGCCCTCAGGGGCCCGTTCTGCCAACCCCGCCTTCATGCCGGGGCGCAGACGGTCCTGGCGAGCGCTTTCCCGAGGGACGCTCGCTGCCTCTGACACTGAGGGTGGTCCCCATCGAGGGAGAAAGGTGTTCACCTCTTTTTACGGTGCCCATTCTTCCTCGGTGCCCTCAGGGGCCCGTTCTGCCAACCCCGCCTTCATGCCGGGGCGTAGACGGTCCCAGCGAGTGCTTTCCCGAGGGACGCTCGCTCCCTCTGAGGAGGGTCTCAGAGCGGTCAAACCAGTTGTTCCCTGCCGGTGCGCCGTTACAGGGCGCTGTGTTTGCTGCTCAAATTACACCAGAGACCAGTCTCGAGAGACTGGTACCCTTAGTAGAATTTGTTTGGCAGAGTGGAAAAGCCTTCCAATAATATCTCAGTGGGTCCTGCAGACAGTAGTAAGACGTTATGCGATCCAATTTAGGTGTCGTCCACCGAAACTCAGAGGGGTTCTGCCCATAGTGTGGGCCCCGAGCAGGCTCTGGTAATGGAACAAGAGGTGAAAATGCTCCTTCAAAAGGGGGCTATAGAACGGGTTCCTCCTCCCAGTTTGGAGCTAGGTTATTACAACCGATATTTCATCGTTCCAAAGTAGGATGGGGGGTTGCGTCCAATTTTAGATTTGCGCCTATAAAATCGCTCGGTAGGGAAGCTCAATTCAGATGCTCACTATCAAGCAGGTCGTGTCACAAATCAGGTCCGAGGGCTGGTTTGTCACGATAGATCTAAAGGACGCTTACTTCCACATTTCCGTACTTCCACAACACAGGAAGTTCCTGAGGTTTGCCTTCGGGGGCGAGGCATTCCAATATAGGGTTCTTCCGTTCGGTCTAGCTATCTCCCCGTACTTTATGGAGCAGATGGCGGTTCGACATCGAGATGTCGTCTTCGCGCATATCAGGAAGTTGGGGTTGAGGCTGAAGGCGAAGAAAAGTGTTTATCTCCTTCCCTGGAGACTACTTTTCTGGGCGTTGTTTGGGATTAGGTCACCCGCATCGCTTCGATTCTTCAGCCTTGAAACAGTAAAGCTAGGCCAGCTACTCACTGTAAAGCAGTTTCAGAAACTGTTGGGTTTGATGGCAGCAGTGTCCAACGTTATACCTTGGCCTGTTGTACATGAGACCGCTGCGGTGGTGGCCCAGGACCAAGGGATTCTCCCCGAGGGGAAGTCCACTCCGCACGATCAAAGTCACGCGGCGCTGCCTTCGTGCTCTGGTCTTGTGGAAAGAAACTTGGTTCCTATCCAAAGATCCTGTGCTGGGGGCTCTTTGTCGTCGCGTAAAGCTAACGATGGATGCTTCCCTCACAGGGTGGGGGGCGGTCATGAGTGGTCGTCCAGCCCAAGGTCTGTGGCAGGACCATCATCTATCACGGCATATAAATTGTCTAGAGATGTTGGCAGTGTTTCAGGCTCTAAAACACTTCCTAGCAGACCTGAGAGGTCATCATGTGCTAGTTCAGTCAGACAACACGTCGGTGGTCTCTTATTTAAATCGTCAGGGGGGCCTGCGCTCTCGCCGGCTTTACAAGTTGGCCCGTCAGGTCCTCCTGTGGTCCCTAGGGAAGTTACTATCACTGAGAGCAATGTATCTTCCTGGGTATTTGAATGTGGTAGCGGACTCTCTGTCGAGGCAGGGGCCGAGGCCGGGGGAATGGAGACTCCACCCCCGAGGTGGTGGAGCTCCTTTGGTTGAGTTTCGGTCGCGCCGAGGCGGACCTATTCGCTTCCAAGGAGATATCGCACTGTCGTCTGTGGTTCTCCATCATTCATCCAGCCCCTCTGGGGTTGGACGCTATGTGCAGCCGTGGCCGAGGTCACGTCTGTACGCTTTTCCCCCGATTGCTCTGCTACCAGGAGTTCTGGAGAGGGTTCGCCGGGACGGGGTCAGCCTACTATTAGTTGCCCCGTTCTGGCCGGCCCGAGTATGGTTTGCGGACCTGGTTTCTCTCCTGGACGGCTCTCCTTTGGAGCTCCCGGTCAGGAGGGATCTACTCTCTCAGGCGGGCGGCATGATATTTCACCCCCGCCCAGAGTTATGGAAACTGTGGGCTTGGCCTCTGAGGGGGCCCAGCTCTTAGATTCCGGTCTCTCAACCGAGGTTGTTGAGACCATCCTTCACTCCAGAGCTCCATCCACGAGGAAGCTATATGCCTTTGAAGTGAAAACTTTTCACTTCTTGGTATGGAGAACACCTGTAGGACCCAGTTAACTGCCCAGTGGGTGCAGTGCTGGAATTCCTGCAGGAGCGTTTCTCCACAGGGTTATCCCCCTCCACACTAAAGGTGTATGTGGCGGCACTGGCTGCTTACCACGTCCCTTTCAGTGGAGTTTCTCTTGGGAGACACCCGCTTATAACTCGTTTCCTTCGTGGCACTTTGAGGCTGAGGCCAGCAGTTCGTGCCTGGAATTTTCGCCTGGTATGGTTAAGGCTTTTCTATACCCTAGGCCAGGTTATGTTCCTAAGGTCCCTACTAATGTTGTTAGACCTACAGTTCTGCAGGCTTTCTGTCCTCCTCCATTTCTGTCGTCAGACCAGGAGAAACTTAATTTGCTCTGCCCAGTGAGGGCGTTAGACGCTTATGTCCACAGAGCTGCCCTGTGGAGGAAATCAGAACATTTATTTGTATGTTTCGGGCCACCCAGGAAAGGGTGTCCTGCGTCTAATTAGAGAATGAGCAAGTGGGTGGTCGAGGCTATCTCACTTGCTTATGAGTCGGCTGGTCAGCCTTCACCTTTGGCTGTACGAGCCCGCTCTACTAGGAGTATGGCTGCATCCAAAGCTTTATTGTCAGGAGTTTCCCTGAGTGAGGTTTGTGATGCGACTGGATGGTCTTCACTGTGCAGGTGCTCTCGTCCGCTGTGCGCTAGATCTCACATGACGGTCACTTGCTCCTATGGCGACGTGGGTATTCGCGTTCCCACAGCGTTTGACGCAGCTCGAAGTTCCCTTGAAAGGGAACGTCTCGGTTACGTATGTAACCCTAGTTCCCTGATAGGGAACGAGACGCTGCGTCGTTCTGCCATACTCCCGGCATTCCCGTTAAGCGCTCCTTCAGGCCTATCAGAAGCTGATGCGCTTGTGTTTTTGGGGTGCTTTATAGTTTCCTGGTCGATGACGTCACCCGCCTATGACGTTCCGTCTCTCCATTGGGCTGATTCCATACGTGCTTCATGACGCACAACGCAGGGGCGTTCCCACAGCGTTTGACGCAGCGTCTCGTTCCCTATCAGGGAACTAGGGTTACATACGTAACCGAGACGATACTGATACATTCACAAAAGACATATATTTTATTAGCTTGATGTAATCCAAATCCTAGAATCCATACGTTGTTTGCAAGAAACAGATCCAAATTCAGCCTTTTATCCAGTGATCTTCATCTTCATTTCTCAGCAGCGACCGCAGGCGCAAACGGCAAATCTATCCCGCGCTGGTGATGAATTCAAATTAAAAAAACGCGCCTTCAAGAAGCGTTACGACATGTTTTACGGCCGTGATATCAAACGCTCATTGGCTCTCGTCTGCTTCGTCACAGATTGCGACATGCCGTGTTTCAGTCGGTGTAGTACATTTGAAACAGAAGCGCGCGCGCCTTCAGAGAGCGAACCGAAATCGGATTAACATTTTCATGGATTAACGTTAATAACTTAAATTCTGATCTGTACCTCATACACAACTACTATAATACTGCCAGAGAGGACTGCGACTGCAACGCATCATCATGTGAACGACTTTTGGTAATGTTAACGTTACCGGTTTTGACATTTTCGCAATAAATAAATTATTGTGATTTGTGAAATGTATACTTGTCTGTCTGTTATGTTTTTTCTTCATAATTGTGTTATCCTACGTAGTTTTAAGGAATGGTTATGGGTGGGTCATTCTACGAAAATGGTGGCTTTCCTGTCCCGGCCTTAACCACCAGGAAAAACACTTAAAAATGTCAGATAATGACACCAAATATATGTTTTTTGTTTTAATTGAAGTGTTTTATTGTTAATAAAACATTTGTAAGACAGTTATATTGCATACAATTTTTTTAATATATTGTAGAACACGGTCAGTACCATGAAATTGGCTTGTCCCTCTGGTCAGGAGTCGTGGTTTAGTGACGTATTTTGATTTAAAAAATATATTTTTCTCCGCCTAAATGTCATAATACAAAGGAAAGTAGTATATTTATTTAGTGGACTACTTAAAAAACTAAAATATTAACTAAATATTATAAATAATTTACAGGGAATAGCTGTCCCTCAATTTCATGTCACTGGTGTTACAATTTATAAAAAACCACTACTTTAAAATATTGCAACATCCTTGCCAACTTCTTTCTGGATCAAAGGTTAATTTGGAGGAGGGGCTGTTTTGAAAAGCACATGGTCAGTTTGCACTCTCTCTTCATCTTTTAGCAATTTGATAAATCATTTGATAATTTCATGCGAGGACTTAAGATGTGTCACTGGTGTTCTACAGATTATAGTAAGGGAAAAGGAAATTTGATTAAAATAATTGTTCAAATTGCATGATTAAGTAATTTATTTACAATTTAAGAAGTGTGGTTTTGAGCTACTGTGGTAGCCATCTTAGATATGTTATCTTGTCTGCAGATTTGTCACTGGTGTTATCGTCACTGGTGTTACTGTTACTGCTGGTAACACCAGTGACATGACGATAACACCAGTGACAATCAATAACACCACTAACGTTTTTCTCAACATAAGGTTTCATAAAAGCCTCAACAATAAATATTACTAATAAATTGATAAAAATTTGTTTGAAATAATCTTATGTTATGTCATTGGTTTCACATTGCGTCACTGGTGTTACATTGCGTCACTGGTGTTACTGCATGGGATATTGGTGTTCTGGCATCAGAGTAGCCCAGTTCCCTTTCGAGGGAACTCTCGATGCGTCACTTGACGCCTTGGGAACGCCCCCAGCGTGAATGCGTCTGAGCATCAATGTCAACTAGTCCAATGGAAAGAATGAGCGTCACGGGCGGGTGACGTCATGACCAGGAAGGGATAAAGGCTCACCCGGTGAAACGCGGCATTAGCTTCTGTGTCTCAGCAAGCGATCTGTGTTACTCTGTCTCTGTCTATTTATTGTTGTCTGTTCGATATTATTGGGAAGAGTTATGGCGAAACAACTTTACAAACTCTGTGCTTCTCCCTGCCCACGTTATTTAACGGGTGGGGACACACACGAGCTTTGTGTAGTTTGTTTGGGAGTGGAGCATGCGGTATCAGCCTCCGAGGGGGCTGATTGCAACATTGTGAGAAGCTTTCGCTTCGCATGCTCCACTCCC
Organism: Rhinichthys klamathensis goyatoka; assembly: GCF_029890125.1. Lineage (NCBI taxonomy): Eukaryota > Metazoa > Chordata > Actinopteri > Cypriniformes > Leuciscidae > Rhinichthys > Rhinichthys klamathensis. Next base: position 204,679 of record NW_026606607.1, on the reverse strand, counting down.
GCCTGTCACTTTTCGAGGAAAGTGGCCAGGCTCGCGATCCTCGGGGTGCAGGACACGCGTCTGCCGAGGCAGCGCGGAGAATGCATTCCTGTGGATCGCGAATAGGATCTCGTTACGGGGTTGGAGACGGGTCCGCGGATCTTATCTCCTCCCTTTCCACGAGGGATCCAGTGCTCTCTCTCCGGTCTCGGAAGCCCGCGCTGCGGTCTCTTCCGCCCGGGGAGAGAAATCAATGCTTCAGTGCTCTACCTCCGAGGAGGTAGATGTGCTGGGCATTGAAAGTGTACACAATCATGGGGGAAGTGGATTTGCCATCTCTTCCCCAGCGTATGAGAATTATATATAGCCTATATATATATATATATATATGATAGTTTATATATTATATATAAAATAAAGTGTATATATATAAAGAATGTATATAAAAAATATATATATAATAATAAGCTGGTGGAGGTGTTTACTGAGGCTGTAGATGAATTAAATATTTAATGGCCAGCAGAAATAAGGGGGCACTCGTCCTTAAAATAAATTGAACGAGTTTCCTTCCCTCTATTTTTCCACCTCCATCACGGGGCCTTCCATTTTTCCCGATCTGCACAGCGAGCTGTCTAGATCATGGAAAAAGCCTTACTCATTTTTTAGCCCCACATTCATGTATATTCAGATATTTGGGGGTTAAGAGAGTATGGCTATGGGGCAATACCCCGGGTAGAACAGACACTTGCGAGCTATGTCTCCCGGTTCAGTATCGTCCCTGAAGGCGTCGGCTTCTCTCACTAAACCATTAAAGAAAACTATTTTTTAATCTAGTGGGAAAAGCATTTATGACAGTGGGTCTAGCACGAGCCTGCTTGCACACTATAGCAGTGCTGCAAGCATATCAGGCTGACCTGCTGTGGTATTTGGACAGAAGTGAGGGAGTTTGGCCCGATGGGGTTTGAGAACTCCGTCGGGCCTCAGATTTATCTCTCAGGGATGGCAGCCAAAGAAATGTGGTCACTGAGAGACACCTCTGGCTCAATTTGATGGGAATCATGGAGAAAGATACAAGATAATCTCTCCCTCGCTATGTCCAACCCACTGGGGCTGCTGGGCGTGAGCAGCTCCAGCCGGCTAGTTTCTCATACACAACACAGCAGCCAAAGCCTTCAAAGCAGAAGCCGGATCCGAGGACCGTTCTTCATGCTGAGAAGGCTGCGGCTCAAAAGAAAAGGTCTGGCGCCACGGCGTCAGACCGGTGAGGGCAGCCCCAACCGGGGTGGAATGGTGTACACCTCATTATACGGTGCCCTTTCCATCTCTGTGCCCTCAGGGGACCGTTCTGCCAACCCCGCCACCCTTGGTGCTTCGGGGCGCAGCGTTCTCCAGCGAGCTTCTGGCGCAGCGTCAACTCGACATTGCGTCGGACTCGCGCCCTCTGAGGGGGGTTCGAAAACAGTCAGTTCGGGTGGTTCCTGCCAGTATGTTTCAGGTCCCCGAACTGGCTGTCTTTATTACACCAGAGGCCAGCCTCGAGGGGCTGGTTCCCTTGGTAGATTTTCTGGCAGCGCGGAAGCTACTGCCAAATATATCTCTATGGGTAATGGTAATCTCTCTGGTAATGGAGCAAGGGGTAAAGGCCCTGTTAGCAAAGAAAGCTATAGAGCAGGTGTACTCACCCGACATTGCGTCGGGTCTTTACAGTCGTTATCTCATTGTTCCAAAAAAGGATGGAGAGCAGCGTCACATACTAGATCTTCGTCTGTTGGAGTGTTTGGTGCTGGAACTCAAGTCCAAGATGCTGACACTCAAACAGATCGTGACTCAAATCAGATCCGAGGACTGGTTTGTCACGATAGATCTAAAAGACGTATACTTCCATATCTCCATCCTCCCTCAGCACAGGAGGTTCCTGAGGTTTTCTTTGGGGCAAAGAACACCAGTATCAGGCACTTCCTTTCGGTCTAGCTCTATCACCCCGCACGTTCACGAAGTGTATAGACGCAGCTCTGGCCCCGCCAGGCTGCAGTGTATACGCATTCTGAATTGCATAGATGACTGGCTGATTCTAGCGGAATCAGAACAGTTAGCGGTTCGGCACCGAGGTGTCGTTCTCGCTCATATGCAGATGTTGGGGTTGAGGCTCAATGCCAAGAAGAGTGTGCTTTCTCCAGTACAGAGAACCACTTTCCTTGGTGTGGTATGGGATTCAGTGACGATGCGGGCCACTCTGTCGCCCGTTCGTGTAGCTGCTATCCTAACAGCCACAAAAGAGCTGAGGCTAGGCCAGTCACGCACTGTAAAACAGTTCGAGAGACTGTTGGGTCTTGTGGCAGTAGCGTCCAACGGGATACCTTTTGGCCTGCTGTACATGAGACCTTTGCAGTGGTGGCGCAGGACCAGATGGTTCTCCCCGAGGGGAAACCCACTTCGTATGATCAAGATCACGCGGCCGTGCCTTCGTGCCTTGGTTATATGGAGGAAACACTGGTTCTTAACCCAGGGTTCGGTGTTGGGAGCTCTTTGCCATCGAGTTGCTATCTCGACAGATGCTTCCCTCACCGGCTGGGGAGCGGTATTGGAAGGCCGCTCAGCTCAGGGCTTGGGAGGAGTCATCATCTCGCTTGGCACATGAATTGCCTAGAGATGATGGTCGTCTTCAATGCGTTGAGACATCTCCTCCCAGACCTGAGGGGCCATCATTTGTTGTTCTGAAACAGTGACTGTTAGGCCTCAGGGCAGCAGCGTTCAATGTGATACCCTTTGACCTGCTGTACGTGAGACCTTTACAGTGGTGGCTCAGGACCAGAGGGTTCTCCCTGAGGGAAAACCCACTCCGTACGATCAAGATCACGCGGCAGTATCCCCGCGCCTTGGTTATATGGAGGAAACTCTGGTTCTTGACCCACAGACAACACGTTGGTGGCCTATTATTTTGGTCCCTCAGGAAATTACGCTGTCTGAGGGCAGTGTATATTCCAGAGGGGCCAGAATATTGGAGCAGACACCCTGTCGAGGCAGGGGCTGAGGCCAGGGGACTCCACCCCGAGGCGGTGGAGCAAATATGGGAGTTTTATGGCCAGGCAGAAGTGGATTTGTTCTCGTCTCAGCATACGACGCACTGTCCACTCTGGTTATCCCTCACTCAACCAGTCCCCACGGGGCTGGTTGCTATGGTGCAGACGTGGCTGAGGCTACGTCTGTACGCATTTCCCCCTGTTGCTCTGCTCCCAGGAGTTCTGGAGTGATTCCGCCAGGATGGAATAAGCCTATTTAGTAGCACCACCCTGGCCGAGCTGAATTTGGTTTGCGGACCTAATTTTTCTCCTCGACGGACCTCCCTTGGAGGTCCCGATCAGGAGAGACCTTCCGTCTCAGGCAGGGGATGCAATATTGCACCCCCGGCAGGGGATTTGGAAACTGTGGGTTTGGCCTCTGAGGGGGCCCAACTCATAGAGAGTGGTCTCTCAACCGAGGTTGTTGAGACCATTCTAAGCTCCAGAGCTCCCGCTACGAGGAAACTATATTCACTATTTCGAGAGTTGTTCACTTCTTGGTGTTACCAGCATCAGTGGGATCCGGTTAACTGTTCAGTAAACACAGTATTCGAGTTTCTGCAAGAACGCTTTGTATCAGGTCTATGTCCTTCCACGCTTAAGGTATACGTGGCGGCCATTGCGGCTTTCCACGCCCTGGTGGGTAGTACATTTTTGGGTCGAGACCCCCTGATCACTCGTTTCCTTCGTGGCACTTTGAGGCTGAGGCCTGCAACTTGCACTAGGGTGCTGGCTTGGGACCTTGCAATAGTTCTAGAAGGCCTATCTGGGGCTCCCTTCGAGCCCTTAGATTTGGTCTCAGAGAAGTTCCTTTCTTTTAAGACTATTTTCTGCTAGCTATTTCGTCCCTATTAGAGTCAGACCTTCAGGCCCTTTCGGTCCCCACCTGCCTTGAGTGCACCGGGGATGGCCAAGGCATTCTTACCCGAAACATGGATATGTTCCAAAGGTGCCTACCATTATTCCGAGGCCTATTGTGCTGCAGGTTTCTGTCCTCCTTTTACATCTGCGGACCAGGAAAGGCTGAACCTCTTGTGTCCAGTGCGAGCACTGGATACTTATGTTCATCGGACATCTTCAATGAGGAAGTCCGACCAGTTATTTATTTGCTTTGGATCACCTAAGAAGGGTCTTCCTGCTTCTAAACAGACGGTTAGTAAGTGGATAGTTGAGGCTATTTCACTTGCATACGAGTACTCTGACCAGCCGTGTCCTTTGGTGGTCAGAGCTCACTCTACGAGGGGTATGGCGGCCTCTAAAGCCTTATTATTTGGAGTTTCTCTTCAAGACGTATGTGATGCGGCAGGCTGGTCCTCACCGCTCACATTCGTTAGGTTTTACAGCTTAGACCTGGATGCTGCCCCAGGTTCTCAGGTGCTTAGTGCTTAGTTTCAACAGACTGACACTCAGGTACTTGGAATTCTGGCGTTTTGGGTATTCTCGTTCCCAAGGCGTCAAGTGACGCATCGAGAGTTCCCTCGAAAGGGAACGTCTCAGGTTACGACTGTAACCGTAGTTCCCTGAGAAAGGGAACGAGACGATGCGTCACCCTGCCATACTTCCTGCTTCCCTGTGATCGGCTTGCTTCGACTTTTTGAAGCTAATGCCGCGTTTCACCGGGTGAGCCTTTATCCCTTCCTGGTCATGACGTCACCCGCCCGTGACGCTCATTCTTTCCATTGGACTAGTTGACATTGATGCTCAGACGCATTCACGCTGGGGGCGTTCCCAAGGCGTCAAGTGACGCATCGTCTCGTTCCCTTTCTCAGGGAACTACGGTTACAGTCGTAACCTGAGACGTTTTATAGAATATTGTTTTTGTATCTACCTAACTGTTGCTGCGTTCATTAGTAAGCATTTTAAGGATATGATCATTCAATTTTGATCACTCAACCTCAATTATTTCTAATGTTACAACAAAAAACACAATGGTAGAAATAAAAAAATGTCACACAATAGAACTTTACACATACCTGGTTAAAGCAAATTATTACTAATCAAGACAATTTCTTAATATTACATTAACTTTTTCTTTCTTTGATTATGTATGCAAATAAAATGGTCAAATTACATTCTGGAAAGCCTGAATTGTCATCTAAAATATAGGTAACACCAGTGACAAAAAGGTAGCTCAAGCATTTTTTTATGTAATGTAGTAAAAATATAAAAATACATTAAGCTGTCATTTAAGTTGATTTATAATGTTAAGAGGTTAACTATTAGCTGACTATAAGTTTTGGCATAAAAAAAAGAATTACATTTTTTAAAAGTTGTCTGTTCAAAAAGCCACCATTTTCATAGAATGACCCGGGTAGGTTTAGGGGTAGGAGTAGGATTAGTGGTTCTTAAAATAATTTTTAATGCTATATTGTTAATAAAACTGCCATTTAGGCTACCTACACATCTCTGTCCATTACGTTTTATCCTTTTTATATTCTGTATAAAATGGATATGTTTAGGTTTTGGGAGTAGGATTAAGGGATCTTGTTACATTTATCTTTAAAAGTGAAAGTATACAGATATCTTTAAGATATGAAATATACGTAAATAGTTAACGTTTTGTAGCTGTAAAAACGTAATAATGTTACGTTTAAATGTTGCAAATACGTCAATATTATACGTTTCAGCATCTATCCAAACGTATAAAAACGTACGTTTTCTATCTTTGAAAATAACGTATTAATACCTACGTATTAGCAATGAGACCAGGCTGCTATATTAGGTTAAGGACCAACGTAATAGCACTGCTTATATGTTTTTTATAAGCAGTATATTGTGCGATTTGCAAAATAGTTTCCTCAACGTATTTCATGTGATACAGGGTTGGTTTAATCTGCTGACCACCTTAGTTCTTAAGCAATATTGATTTTAATGTAGTCTTTTCCTGTTAATATAAGATATAGTATATAGTCTGTCATCATGTGTCTCTTTGATGACCCGTCTGAATCTCTTTGAAGCAAAAGTTGAGCTTGTTAAGATTCATCACTGCAATTCAATACTCTGAATATCTCATGAGTAATGGATTTGTGGTGTACCACATCTAAAACACATTATGGTAGTCAATTGAATATAATCTCTTGACACAAACATCAACAGCAGAGACATAAAACCTTCTCAAAGTTACACCTTTTAGTTTCTCACGGAGTAATAATTAAGAAAGGGGAACAGAAATCACTGATAGGGACTTTTTTTAGAGAGTGAGAACATTAATCAAAATTACTTTATATTTGAATGCCGCAATCACACACACACACACACACACAATATACAAAAGAATCTTAACAGATCAGCATTAATTGGCTTCTCCTTTGCGTTATCTCCTACTTCCTTTCTGCCCTTTGGTGAAATGCATGTTGGCAGGCATGATCTCATTTAAGTTTGTTTTCCTCTCTCCAGGACTGCATTCGAGATGGTTCCAATTTCCAAACCATTCTCCAATTTTCAACCCCAATGACAGACAACACATTCTGAAAGAGCTGTTTAGGTAAAGCAAAGCATCGGTAAGTGATGATTTTCAATGCTGTGTGAGATGAAAAAGAAATGTTCTAAAATGTCTTTTTGTTAACATAAGTGCTTCTGTAATAGACAGGAAATGGAAACATGATGGTTTGTTTTTGTAAAATCAGCATACAACAGCTAAAATAACCTGTTATCTCGGACAATCTGATTCACGTTACATGTGTAGCTCGGATATAGACATTGAGATGTTTGCAGATGTTTACATCTATGTAAAACATGTGTGTTTTTAACATGAAGAACAACTACTACATGATTTAATCAGTTTTGTTATTGCAAAGATTTCATTGTGCTAAACAGATATCTCACAGTCATTTTTGTCACTGTTGTCATTTAAAAAAAAAGTTTTGGGAAAACATGTTTGGTTAACTTCATAGTTAACTAACATTAGTGCAGATTAATAAATACTGTAACAATTGTATTGTTCATTGTTAGTTCTTGTTAATTAATACATTAACTAGTGTTAGCAAATGAGACCTTGTAAAGTGTTATCGCAAGTTTTTAGTAAACAGATAATAAACAATAAACAGTATAATGTGAAAGACATGTTTGACATGCTAATAGCTTTTGCTATTTGATCATACTATTATGTTTATATTACTTTATATTCATATTTACTTATATTTAAGCAAAATACTTAAATATTTAGAAAAAAATACATATCCAAAAAAAAGATTATTACTTTAAAGATGAATTTAATGAAATATGTTTTAATAACATCACAAACTATTGTTAATTTTGCTAATCAAGTATGTTTCATTTTTATTTTACATCTGTAATATGAAATGTATTTGTGACCATAAAGACAATAAAGTATGTAATACTGTACTTTTTTTTTTTCTCTCGATATTGTGGTTTTATAACCTCACATACATTTTATTTTATTGAAAATGTTATATAGGACATAATTGTAAGATTGTGCATTTTTAGTTGAATTATTTTTATGTGCAATTATAACACTTGTTTGTCTCAATACTATTCAAAAATCTATATTGTACATGAGCAATTTCCTTACACTGCTTCTTCTGTTTGTGTTATTTAATATTTTTGATATAAATAATATTTTCCAAATATGTATTTGATTTACCATTTGACTGTGAAAAGCATGTTCATGTTGATTTTTTATATCTTTGAAGATCAAAATAACTTCATTACCAGAAATAACACAAGGAGGAGCATTTTCACATTCCCAAACCAGCCCGTCATCATAAATCTTGTTCGCATTTCCATTGTAATCCGATTATTGCAGCCAGGAGGTGAGAACAATAGAATAATCTCAGGTCACAATTCCCCCCAAAAAAAAAAAAAGAAAAAAAAAGAAAGATAATTTTTTATTTTTTTTTATTGACTAATATTTAATATACTATGTGCATAATATGTTTTACTATATAACAGTCAAGAGTGTATGATTTGACAATCTACTGACTGGCTATTCCTGCTCACACTGTAACTCAAGACACATGCACTTACTCATTTATTTCATGTTTTCTTTTATGATAAATGTGCATTCTAGAGTCGCATGATCCAGTAAAGAAACTTCTCATGAATATTGCTTCATAACATGAACTAACCCAGGAGCCCAGTGTGTTTCATGAGAGTGCAGTTTGGCTGAATATTGTCCATCTGTCTGATGGTGTGATGGATGTCTGTCCGTTGGCTTTGCGGCCTGGGGATTTGTGCTCTATAAAACAGCTTCAAAACAGGAAAAGCTATAGTGGGAATAGAGCCGGAGTATAATTAATTTTGGGACTATTATTGCAGGAGGAAGAATTCTAATCAGTTACAGATTCCTTCCTGTTTGGGTAGCGTGACCGTAACCAATTACATGTGAACTTTGAGTTACAGTTTCACTTCCTGTGCTACTCACGGTGCAGTGCGATGGAGAGGGAGGGCGAGGATATATAACTGCAAATGTTTTACATCATGTAAAACAACAGTATAGTATACAGTGTTTGTGTGGCTGTTTGAATTACGCACACTTAACGTCATTTTAATGTGCGATGACCAACGCAAGAGCAAACCATTAACTATTCATGTCTCTGGCCATTTTTATGTATTTACTCATTTGAATTGGATATGTCGATAAGGCATAATCATGACATGCTCTACTTGAGTGACATTTAACGTTGGAAATGAAGTGATAACTTAACAGCATTGTTTATAATGCAAATGTAACAAACAAAATCCTCAAAACCCAACAATTAATATTACCATAAACTATGCAAAATGAACATGACATGAGCTGAACAGAAAAATTGTCATTTCTTTGTAAACAAGCAAACATCAACCATCAGTGATACTGTAATTTACCACCTTAATGGAACAAACACATGTTAAATATTGTATTAGTAACACAAAGTGACCAATGAATTTGACCCAAAATACGCACAGCTTTTGGCATCAACATAAACATATGGTAAACATTTTCTCCTTTCTTTTGAAGCGATAAGCCAATTTATTTGGCTATCCAAACCGTGTGCAATATATGTACAGTATTAACTATTTAATATTTTAATGATTATTTTAATTCATATTAATTATAATTATTTTATGAATTTAATTTATTTGTGTTTAGCATGGTTTATTTCGTTAACACCATTATTTAACGTTAATGCATTGACTAACATTAACACAAAATAAATAACATTTTTGTTTACATTAATGAATGAAAATATAACTGTTCATTGTTAGTTCATATTAACGGATACAACTTTTGGTTTTAGTAATATATTAGTAAATGTTAAAATTGACTTTAACATTAAATAAGATTAATAAATGCTTTACAAATATGTTTCATTGTTAGTTCATGTTAACTAACAAATAATTTAAGGCGAGACACTACAGGTGAATAGGGTAATTTTTTTAACTAGCAGATATCACCATGAAACTTTCCCAGTTGATTACCTACATTAAGATGAGAAAAAAATGTATTACAAGTTTTCTGTAATTTAATGTTGAAATATGCAAATTAGGCATTGTCTAATTAAATATGCACAAATTTGCATATATTTCAAAAAATGAAATCTGAGTATTGGATAAAGCCAGTTTCAAAATTATTTTTTCATTGTGTTCACATATTAGATGGGAAAAAAAATTACAGAGGGATTTATGGATATCTACTTTTGTTATCCTGTAAATCAGAATATACTGTCAATAGCCTTAAAAAAATGATTTTTGCCATGTTTTTTGGAATAAAATGTTATATAAATCGGGCTAGGAATAATATATTTACAAATCCCTCTGTAAATGTCTTCATAATATAACTAGCTACAAGACTGGAAAGTTTGGTGTATATAGGTGCTACCGAAGTGGAGATTTCGGACTTTGAGTATGAGAGAAAGGTCATTTTGAGAAAACGGGCTTTAAAGATTTAGCATCAGCCAATGAGATTGTGCATTTGCGCCCTTTTACTTTCACGATTGGTTGCTGATAAAAAGGAAATGACCATATTTGGATCCGACAACATTGTACAGGAGAGAGAGAGCTTTCTAACAGTGTGTGTGATGACAGGGTGCAGATCGCGATAGCGGAGCAACGGATGATTTACAACGCCAACTTTTGATGAATTTATGAGAAATCTACAGACGCAAACAGACAAAGTGTAGTAAAATAAAGACCTAAATGTGTATTTCAGACTTTTTTTCACCACAAGTCTGAAAGAAGACATGTTTTTGAAGACAAATATCCCGAAATCTCACAATTGACCAGTGAAAAAAAAACGATGTTTTTGCCTGCCGTGTCTCGCCTTAAACAAATGAAACCTTTTTTTAAACCTTTTTTTCATGTATGAATGTATAAAGAGCTGTTGCAAGGATATAGTAGCCTATATATATAATACATTGTGTATGTGTTAATTCTGTAAAGACTTTTATCCAAAGCAACAGATAAATGTGAGTAATAAAAGCAGAAAGCTGAATAAATTGCTGATATTTGACCATTTAGAGATTATCAGCATTCCAGATACCTCCTTCCACTTGACTGATTAACTAAAGCATCCAATGTGCTAGTTCAAAAATACCGAACAGCCTTGTTAACATACATTTCTGTTTTTTATGTATATATATATATTTCAGTGATTTAAGCAAAAAAAAAAAAAAAAAAAAAATAGATATAGATATACATTTATTATACATTTATTAAAATTAATTGTAACCTGCATTAAAGCATCTATTAGCCTTTCCACTCTCTAGTTATCAGTATTGGTCATTCAAAAATCTCATATAGGTTGACCATTACAAGTTTGACTGATGTTTTAATTCAAATTTTCCAAGTGCAGTCTCCAAAAGCACATTTAAGTATTTCACCGCAGTTTCCCTCATAGTCCAATCATGACAGATTTCCTCCATATAACCCGCATGCAGAATTAACACAAGATAAAGCATCAGTCTGCATGTCACTGTTACGATCGCTCTGATAAGCGTCTGTGTAAAGCTGATGGCACTTCAGTGCTGCTAGTTCACTGGGTTCTTATTTCCTCTCATAGCTCAAGTGAAGGCCGATGGGCTCACGGCATGCCAAGACTAACAAACATGTCTATTTATTCTATTTAAGTAATGACTTATATAGTGTATTACATGGAGAGGCTGCTGTATAAAATACTCATAACATGAAAAATGGAGTCATTTCCGATGCATTGTGGGCGAACATGAAAACCCAAGCCACTAAACTAATACAAGCGCAATCGTCCCCCCTGTCCTGGTCAGGATCATTTTCCAAACAAACAGTATTCCTGCAAGAATTGATTCATTTAGACGGTACATTGATCACCTACATCGCCTGCAGAAAGGAGATGGCTTTACAAGCAATAAAATGAGGGACAATTATATTATTTTAGTGAAATAAGACAAAGTGCGGGCGCCGAATGCCAATAGCAAGAGGACTGCATTGTAGGCCAGTGGTAGCACGTGTGTGTGTGTGTGTGTGTGTTGTGTGCACAGTTCTCAAGTGGCATGATAATCCAGTAAAGTTTCTCAGCTCTGTTTCCTGCTGCAATCAGAGAGTGCCGGCTCACCTCTGATTATGTTCATTTATAAAAGCATCCTGCAGAAATTGCAGCCCAGGGCTGATAGTGTATAAAGATGCTGATCAGAACTGCAGCTAAATAGACTGCACTGGGGGGCATGAGGTGTCACACACAGATCTGGAAGACCAATGACTTCATGGAACTTATTCCAAACACCCCTGCTGCACGGAATGCACAACAACATCCGACAAACCCGCTGTTTGGTCCTTTCTTTCTTTCTCTTTTTGCTTCTGATTTGCAAGAACGCAAATGCTGGATAGGCATGTGCTTTGTCTGCCGTGCTCAGATTATCCAGTAATGAGGGATTTCCTTTTGTATGCATCTACAGTAAATACTGCTTTGAATTTAATTATTTTTAATGCTTTCAGGAAGTGTCATTATACTAGGAAATCCTCTGAACTAATTAAAACCTGTCCATTTTTTAAAAGGTTAAAGAGTGTGGTCCAAATTTATGTTAAGTGTCTTTAGCTACTAACATTTAAATTAATTTATTTGGTACACTTATTGTGCACATAGATGTTATTACATTGCACTGTATAAACTCTTACAGCTGTAATTAATTTCTGTATTTACATCTTTAGGTTAATTACACCGTTGAACCTTACACTTTAACCCAAGCATAAACCTACCCATACTACCGAACCTGTCCCTAACCTTACCCATATCCTACCTCAATAGCAGCAAGTGTTTTGCAATTCAACATGAACTAAATAAATACATTTACCAGTTTGTTATATTTATATTTTATGTAAGTACATAGTAGTTAAAGACATCTAATATAAAGTGCTAGTGCTTATCAGAACATTCGGGACAATTATGATAATGATAATCCTGATAATAATCCAGGAACTGTGGCAATACTGTATTAAAATCAGCTGATGACACAATCAAAAGGTGACATTAAGAATAGAAATGTTACATATTCAATATACTAATTATGATGAACACACTTGTCTGCATAGTCGACTGAACGCACCAAATTGATCATTACAATGTTTCCCTCTGGTTGGTGACTGTGGCTGCAATAATAATAATAAAAAGTTAGTTAAAATCACACTGGCCTTTTGGTTTCTACAAAAAAATATATAATATCTTAACAACCTTAACAAACTCACTGAATAACTTGTTACAGCTGAAAAGCTTATGCACTATTTGGATTGATATTTTTGTATGGAAATGTACCAAATTACATTTTATTAAAGACAATTATGAAAATACATAATACATTTGTACACAAAAATGTCAATCCAAATATTTCATAAGATTTTTAGCTATAACATTTCAAGACTTTTGTATTTTCATAATTTTCTGTAAGAACTTATTTTCTAATAACATTTTGGTCTTGGAAATATAATTAAATTACACATTTAAATCAGTGTTTGTTTTGGTTAATTCTGCAGACTAATTTAGTATATATATATATATATAAAAGAAAAGTTAAAATATAAACACTGTAAAAAATAATTGTTGCTGCTTCTTAAATGTACTTAATTAAAACAAGATAAAGTGATAGTTCACCCAAAAATGAAATTTTGTCATAATTTAAGTTCCAAACCTCTATGAATTTCTTTCTAATGCTAAACAAAGAAGAAGATATTTTGAAAATGTGGGTAACCAAACTATTAATGGTATTGACTTCCATACTATGAACCAGAAAATGTTGAAATTAAATGCAATTGTGTGTGTGTGTGTGTGTGTGTGTGTGTGTGTGTGTGTGTGTGTGTGTGTGTGTGTGTGTGTGTGTGTGTGTGTGTGTGTGTGTTTGTGTGTTTGAGTAAAGGGAAAGACCTTTCCTCAATTAGCAATAACTGTGCACGGGCCAGTACTGAGACTAATCTCTTCTTATTGCTCACCCTGCATATAATAATAATAATAATAATAATAAACAACCATCTTTAGCATGCTAAAACGTTTTTGCTAGTTATTATATAACATAAGCACTGAAATCTTAAGTTGGTATTTAAAAAAAAATTATTTGTTTACATTATCTTGTCTTGTTGTACAGACCTAAACTAATTGAGTGGGAAAGCTTAATTGAATTATGTTCATTGAACAAACAATTCTATTTTCAAAATGATAATCTCAACATACTCCAACTGTTTGAAAACGATTGTCCTTAATCTGCAAAGAAATTACAAGTTCAACCAAATTTAGCAATTCATGATTAAAAATATAAAAAATATATAATGTACTCATACTGTATAACTATACTAATAATACAAATACAGGAATACAGCAAAAATCTATACATTTTTTTTGCTGTTTTTTATTATAAAAGTTGCTTGACTGCTTCTATTTAGAAAGTTGTATCTGTTCGCTTATTTGTTCATTATTTCTTTTGGAATTTATGGAACATTGACACATTGAAATTGGAGAAAAGAAAAGTGAGTTCTTCAGTCCTGGCGGGCCTCATCGGCAGTGAATTCTAGAGGCTTCTTGAATGAAGCGATTGAAGGCCAGGCTTTGATTGACAGCGCCAGCTCTCTTTCTGAGCCCTCGGGCTGATTGACAACACGGTTCATCTCACATTTAGTGACTGAGCTAATCCAGTAAATTCCTACCAGACGGCTCACAGCCCTGCTGAGACCTCTCTCTGTCCCAGGTGGACTTTCATCTCCCAAAATAAATATGTTTTTCCATCTGTGACTCTAAAACAAACCAAATATAATTAAGTGTAAGTATATAATTAAGTCTGTTTAGAAAGCACTGGCTTCCAATAAATGAATACGTGGGCTAATTACATGAGGGAATCTTTCTTCTGTTGTGGCAAGTGTTCATATTTTCATAGGTGTCTTACTGGCTGAAATTGGATCACCTCACTGGAGCGATTCTTCTCTTGCCAAGTTTAATAATGAACCTGTGTCGCAATCACACCCTCAAAAATGTCTTCTTTCTCACTTTGTACAAAACGAGTTTGTGATCTTGACCTGGTGACATTGTTAAGCTGTAATTGGCCTCGAGAATCAAACTCCTTCAGGATTTGAACTAAAGGTCTCCGGAACTCAACAAACCCTGGAGTATTTCTTCGGTCAAACACTTGCTTATTCCTTAATTCATTTAATTACAGTGTGAACTCAGACAATTGTGGCTCATTTTAACACATGTTTTGTATTGCATAAGTGTGCTGTGTGGAATTATCATTAATCACCAGTATTAGGTGGGGAAACGCTTCTAATCATGATTAATTTAGGTCTGTGCTAGTTAGGCTATGTACTGTAGAATGTTGTGCTGTTCCTGTGCAGTGCACTTTTACAAGTGCCTATCATGTATTAATATATTGGACAAAATACTATATTCTTCTTGTACATTGTATGGAAGCTTGTTTCCGCAACATAATAAAACTTTTAAAAGATAATTGCGCCTTTTTATCTCAAAATTGCCAACGCATTCTCATCCTTTGGCGTCATATATGTGACGCCATATGACATTTCGTCGAAATCTTACGCACATGGCATCCTTTAGCGTCAATATAACACGCACTGTTATGGGTAGGTTTAGGTCTGGGGTAGGGTACGGTTATGACGCCTTGGGATCTGCGTCTCATATTCACGCTAAACGAAGCCATGTGCGTTGGATTTAGACGAGCGTCACCTGTATGACGCCTTGGGTTCTGCGTCTCATATTGATGCTAAAGGATGCCATGTGCGTAAGATTTCAACGAAATGTACAAAGCGTCACATGTATGACGCCAAAGGATGAGAACGGGCTGAAATTGCGAGTTTACATCTTGCAATTCTGACTTTATTTCTCAGAATTGCAAGATATAAAGACATAAATGCATGATATAAAGTCGCAATTGAGTGTTATAAAGTCAGAATTGCGAGATATAAACTCACAATTGTGAGATATAAACTTAAATATAAACAAGCAATTGGAAACAAGCTTCCATAACATTGAGACCTGCGAAAGTGTTAAGAAATTCTGCAGAACTTTTCCCTTTCTTTAACAGACATACAGAAAACTGTTTTCCTGTGTCCGCAAAACATTTTTCCATCCTGTTTGACATTTGTAAAATCCATGTAACTAACAAAAGAAAGTAACTTTTGTAATATCTAACTAACATTTGTGACATCATCCTCCAGGAAGTGACATCGTTTTGGTGGGGGGAACAACACATCAGTAAATATTAGGTGACACAATATTTTGAGGTGACATAGTTACACGTTACTTCATGTACTCACTATAGTAATAACATAAAATTATGCATAATTACATGCAACTAACCCTCAACCAAACCCTAATTCTACCCTAACCCAGTGCATGTAGTTGCTTAATATTGCTCAGTACTTAAATATATAAGTACACTGTAACAATGACACCTTAAAATAAAGTGTAACCAATATTAGCAATGGATTTGATAAATTATGTGGTGCTTCAATGGGTTGACTAAAACTTTCCATACAAGCTTTTGTTCTCAATATGAGAATGGGAAATACTGAATTTATAGACAGCAATGTTTTCTAAATTGAACATAATTATTAGTCATGTATTTGTCACATAAACCATTAATCATACCAGTTTTATTTGTCACTCATCATATACCATTATAATTCATATATATACGCCAATATTTACCAAACTTTAGAGTAATAGAGCTGTTTTTTTTAAGAATGCATGATGCCATGTTCTTGGCGAAACTAAATTATTGAGTGAGCAAACTTATTTAAAAAAAAACATGATGGACCTTGAAGATTGGTGTAAATTGAGTGCTTTGCAAATAAGTGTAGTCAAACAAAAGTGAATACCACATGTTAGGGAAATTAAAGTTAAATGATTTGGCTGTTGAGATTGTGGAAAGTTGTAAATATCTGGGAACATTTTGGGATACAAGGTTTTCAATTGAGAATGTAGACACACTTTTTAGAAAAGCAACTCAAATGATGTTTCTAATGCAGAAATGTAAGAGTTGTTGACGTTAGTCAATCAGTTTTGGACAAGGTATATAAAAGCCATGTTGAAAGTATTTTAGTGTTTAATATGTACAAATGGAATGGAATGTAAGGAAACCTGCGAGTAATGAATACGAATAAGTTGCACAGGATATAAAGAATGACTGGGAAAAAAATAAGACATCAACAAACAGCTTGATAAAATGAAAGCTTTAGCTTAAGTTCTGTCAGGAAGACTCAATCGTTACGTCACTTATTACCTTCTCATCTATCCAATCGTGTTCTAATACTTGTAGTATAAAAGATCGGTACTTACACATGTCTGAGTTCGCAGATGCTGACGCCTACAGTCACCTCCATCCTCCCCACCACCACCAGGATGGTCCCTGCCCATACCTCCCAGGGGGTCGGCTGCACCCCTGCCTTCGTCTTCAGGCAGGAAATGCAGATTCCGTACCCTCGGATTGCGAGCTACGGTCGGGGCCTACGCCAAAGAACTTTATATCATAATATTTGCTTGCTGGGCTGTTAATAAATGTATACTTGTTATGGTATTTTGCCTCCAGAGTCTTTCTGGTAGAACTGTATTCACTGGCAATACACAGAAGAGCCACAAAGGCTACATTCAATTCCACACACTCAATTCCATCTGGAAGAAGGTAGGTCCTCAAAGTTCTTAACATTTTTTACAGACACTCTTTTATAGCAGTGGCAGTTAAAATACTGAATAGAAGTAAGGGTAAGCATCTTTTGTGAGAATGATTACTTTTTGGGTGGTTGTTTTTAAAATGTTGTTGTTTGTGTCTTAATTGTGAATGTGTTTGTCACATCTGTTTTGGCTTTTGGCTCACGTTTATGTTCTCTTACGAGAGGTTCTCTCGTACTGGGTAATATCTTACGCTAGGGGAAAAACCTCTTTTCCACGAGATATTGAAGCCAAAAAATTATCCTTAATTTTGAATTAATGTAAAACGCGTTGCGGCAGCATACAGACATAGGCAAAGGCGGCTTGCGTGCCTATTGGCTGTCCTGCTGCAACTGCAGCAGCCTATCGAGAGAGGCCCTTCGGTGACGGTCCAATGGGGGCGCTTCCCGCCCACTGCGTCACCTTCCCGCCAGTGTAGGCGTGGCCTAGCCCTATAAATATGGCTCGATGGGCTGACATCACTGGTTTTTCATCGCCGAAGCGAACCAGAGTGTGTTGCAAGCACGGCAAGATACGCAGTACTTGTTCCCTCTTCTAGAGAGAACCGAGATTACGTTAGTAACCGAGTACGTTCTCTTACGAGAGGTTCTCTCGCACTGCGTAATATCTTACGCTAGGGGAACACAGTGTAAAACGCCGTGCATGCTGGGATCCAACACCAAAGTCCCAAGGGCATGTGCCCGGGGCTCATATAATGTACAATCACCAAGGACTCACAGAGAGTCTGAGAAGAGAGGCGTCATTCCCAATAAGTTAGCATCCAAAGGAGCTAATCACTGTCACAGTGTTTCACACAGTCGGGGTGAAAATTTGGCCCGAACTGTGTAACAGTATTGGTCTTACTTTTGCCCATGGGGTAATTTTATCAGTCAGCGAGCGGTGCTCGAGCGATTGCAGTATTCTGCGCCGAAGCAGTGGGGCAGAAAATACTTGATTTTATACCGACAGTAGTTTAGCCTGTAAGGCGGGAACCTCTAGGTTATAAAACCTTATAAATGTAGACGGGGAGGCCCAGCCTGCCGCCATACAGATATCCTGAAAGGTAATCCCGCTAGACCAAGCCCACGATGAGGCCATGCCTCTCGTGGAGTGCGCTCTAACACCTAAAGGGCATTTAAGGCCTTTTGACCTGTATGCCAGTGCTATAGCGTCAACTACCCATCTGGATAGTCTCTGTTTCGACACGGCTAGTCCCTTAGTACGTCCGCTGAACGAAACGAAAAGCTGCTCGGTCTGTCTGAAAACGGACGAGCGAGACACATAAGCTCTTAATGCCCTGACTAGGCAAAGGAAGCTCTCGCCCATCTCCTCGTTATGAACCGGCAGGGCAGACAGGGAAATGACCTGGGCCCTGAACGGAGTATTGAGGGATTTAGGCTATACAGTACTTAGATATACAGTACTCGTTCCCTCTTCTAGAGAAAACCGAGGTTACGTTAGTAACCGAGTACGTTTTTATGTCTTTTATTTTTGGCTTAGTCTAGGTTTCCTGGTTCCTAGTCATGTGATCCCTAATTCCATCATGTGATCATGTCATAGGCTTTCCGTTATGTTCTGATTGGTTCCCTTGTTTTATGAGTAACATTCTCATTGGTTCATTGTCTGATTGTTCACAGGTGATCCTTGCCAGTCGTTAGGTGTGTTTGACTTCATGCAGCTCTGCGCAGAACGATCGGTGGCTGACTTGAAACAGTGCATGTCGGTCAGAAATTTTGTCCGACATGATACAGCGCCGACGCCACATGACTGTGACGTATGCCATCAAAGTACCGCGAGAGCGTATCGAGAGTAGCCGGAGGACTCAGCCAGCGCAGCTTCTCAAGAGCAGCTGCACAAGCTCTGATGACGACACAACTCTTCCACGTTTGCCTGCATTCACCGCATGACAATGATCACGTGCGTTTCGTTTTTATTCTCACACCTTCAGTTCCACTAAAGCTCACAAATCAGATTTTTATAACAGTAAACAGTCTTTTCATGTAGTCGCGATGTTATATTTTGTCGTTTATCAAAATAAAACTGATTAAAAAACGTTGACTCCACTTCATTGATATAGGATCATTTTTAACTATATTCTTGTTCAAACAGATGCTGTAGCCTATGAAGCAGTAAAGTATTGAATGAAAATGTGTCTGAAATATCTGTATTTGGCAAATATTGCATTTATTTCACTTCAGCTATGGTAAACTATGCAAACACCACGTGAGTGGTCACTACGGGAACCAAAAAGTGTCCGACTTCACGTCTCCGTTTGCAGCTCCTCCCCGCCTGCACGCGGCAACTCTCGCCGATCAGTTACATCCAGCCGCAGCCGATGTCGAACACACCTATTGTCTCTTGTCTAGCTTTGTTCTTGTAACCATTGTTGGTGAGTTTATGCTCATGTTTATGTTTATGTTCAGGGTCAAGTCAAGTCTTCATTTATTGTTTATTTTGTTTATAACAATAATGTTAATAAAACTGCACTTGGGTTCTTACTGCAACTCGCCATAGTGGATTATTATTACAGTGTTTATTGAGAAGCCAAATGAGAATTTCCACATTGGAGGACAACAAAGTTAAATCAATCGATCCATCCATCCATCCATCCATCCATCCATCCATCCATCCATCCATCCATCCATCCATCCATCCATCCATCCATCCATCAACCAATCAACCAATCAACCAACAAATCAACCAATCAACCAATCAATCAACCAATCAATCAATCAATTAATCAATCAACCAATCAATCTAGAATAAATAAAAATTACAGAATGTCACACATTCACACATGCTGTCTGTGAGAACTCTGTAATTACTTTTCAACAGCAAGATCTTTTCCCTTAAGCACGTCATTGCACAAGAGTTTAAAGCACAAAGCTTAATGTTTTCTTAAGCAAAATTAATTGAGGAGTCATTACATGTGACAGATTTAAAGTGTCTGTCATATTCAGACTTTATGTTGAATAATTAAAAGCATGAAAGAGAGATTAATGGAAGAACATTTCTGCCGGGTATTAGTGCCGTAACGTCCGAAATTGAAAAGCCTGTGTTGGGTTTGTACATGTATCGTCACAGCGTGTAGTTCTGCCCATGAGGGTCTGTCACATCTGTAGCTCAAAGACACGTCTGTCACACACATGCACGGTCTGATTGTGCAATGAAGGGTTTGATATAGCAGACTACATTTGATGAAAAAAGAAGACTTTCAGACCGCCTGCAGTTCTGAACATTGTTTCATGCTTCACATTAGCTTGACCTATCACATTTTACACTGTAAATTTAAACATGAAGTAAATAAAAATGTGATTGACTGTTTGATGATATTCACTCTTCACAATCCACTTACATATGAGATAATTAACACAGACAAACAGACAAAGGTTTTCTCCGACATGGGTTCTTTACAATAAGCCAAGGTGCATGTGATAAATGTTTTTCTTTTGTATCCTCTGTGAAAATACCTGGAGCTGGACCAACTGTTAGTAGTCTTGTGTAGATTGACAGTTATCACTGTTAAAACAATTTACATTTTTGCAAAACTCCAAAAACATACCTATACGTACAATTCACTGCAGATTCCAACTGAAATGAATGCTATAGTAAAACACACAACTTATGATTACAATTCACACGGGCAGATTATCGTTTAATAAAAGCATTTAATATTATATACTATTTTGTGTGGTTCCTATGTCATGACCTTGACATTTTGCCATAGTGCATGATTTGTGAAATACATTTTGACATCTGCATCACACAACTAGCTCCATATGTGTGGTTTTCTGAAGTAATAAACTTTCTCATTAGCTTTCTTGGCACAGCACTGCACTTGCGATGCAGAGCGCTATGAAATATTAAAAGAGATCAACAACTTGTAGAAACAAGTTAAAATAGCATGGTTGCTTCAGCAAATGCATTTTTATCTCACATTTGCTTTTGTTAAGACTATCAGTTAGGTTTAGGAAAAGGGTTTAGTGTTTAGGTACATTATTTTCAAATGTGATACAGCAATAATAATTTACAGAAATTCCTAAATGGAGCAATTTTTACAAGTTTAAACTAGCTTTTTGTTAGAAATGTTTTAACTAGCATCATGTCAACAGTTGCATATAAGCAGCAGTGTTTACTGCATGCAGCGGCAGCGGTCTATTGTCATTGCTGTTTTATACACTGTTAGCATATGAAAACAGTTAAAGTGATATAAGCATTTGCGATTTAAACGGCGTTTACCATATTTAGCGGTATAACTATGCATTGCTTTATTTCCAAGAGCAATGTTTTCATTAGCTATGCTAAATGCTTGAGGTTGATTCAGATGCTTGTTGTGTCTGAGCCAATCTTAAAGAACAATCAATACAGTGAAACTAAGCATCATGTTTATAACATTATGGCGGGATTTACTAAGCATAAGTTGGAGCATTATGCAGTTGAGTCTATGAAGCAAAAAATGGTCTATTGTTTGTATCTCTGTGAGTATAAGCTGTCTAAGCTATAGATGAGATGGTTAAAGCAAAATTAGCATTCACATTCAATGGGATTACATGTTAGCTGTAAAAATAAACGTTCTTTTATTTCAAGGGTAATGTTTCATTAGCTAAGCTATGCATTTTGATGCAGCGACAGAGCACACTCCTGCCATTCATTATGCTCCTAATGACTTTTAATTGATCAAATAAGAGTATAAGGGTTATTTAATCATTATAAAATGACTTAATTGATGATACCTGCTCAGGTAGTTGCTGGGTTCCTATCTCTATCAGCTTGCAACATTATATCTATTGTTTACGACAACACATAGCATGCATTCTAGAGTTAAGCCTGTCGGCAAGGTAGCCAAGGCCCACATATCCTAAGTCACTAGTGTTAATCCGGTCGGCAAGGTAGCCAAGGCACACATTGGGGTGTTTTCCTACTCTTTCCTATGTCTTCATTGTGCAGATATTCATATCTGCTGATGCAACAGCATGTTTTCTCACTCAACAGCTATTACTGTACTGTCTACTTGTCTTATACTGATAGTGTTGTTTGTACAGACTGTGAAAACAAATTTCCTCCATTGAGGACAATAAAGAATGAATCTGAATCTGAATCTATTTCTCCCATTGCCCTATGTGTAGCAGTATGGTCTACCCCTGACGTAAGTTGTTTATAAGTGGAGTGTTTCAATTTCCCTCCTGTTTTGGTAGCGTATAAAAGTGGCCGTAATGACGCTATGTGTGTTCTCCACGTTAGTGAGCGAGCCACCATACTTCCGGCGGGGCATATGAATGTCTGCGAGCTAGGAGCTGTGGGCCGTGATCACATTGTGGTTTGTCTTGTTTGTTCTTCATTCAGGGTTTCGTGGGATTATCTTGTTAAAGGGTGGACTGAGAAACTTTGTGGGATGCCTTTGGCAATGGCCGTTCCCATGGAAATGCGTTTAACACGGACCAGTTTCTGCGCTATATAAGTCGCCAAGCAACAGGTATGTTTTCAGTATGAACTAACTGGAACATCATTAGTGGCCTCACTGGTTAAATCTATGTTTTGTGTGCTGTATCACATTTAAGGTTTGGGCCAGTGTGCAAAGGATGTTGTGGTGGGCTTTGGGTCTTATTCAAACAGTTGGTTGGATACTTATCTTTGCGTGTCAGCTTCGTCTACACCATTGGTTGGATATCAAACTGTTATGGCGATTCTTTTTTCCCCCCGTTCCTGGGAGATGAGTGTGCAATCCCCTGCTGGATTGGACTGGCAGATCTACTCGTTTGGGGGCGGCTCGCGTGTCGTCCGTTGCACCACGATGGCCCATTCTCCTATTTATTAATTATATATCTGCAGCGTTTGAAATGTACAGGATCAGCTGGACCGTTGGTTTGGGCCCTGTGGCGTGGTACCTTTGCCCCCTATCGTAACTGTCTTCCTCAACAAATTGCCTGTGGTCGCCGGACGCGGCACCTCAGACGGGCTGGACTGGTTTGGTGAACTCCGTTGTTTAAACTGTTGTGTGGTTTATGTGTTGTCTTATCAATGTGGTAGTTTTCTTTTGTAAAAAAAAACAACAATTTGTCAAGCTCGTGTGTTTCATTCCAGAATTGGGGCGGCTGGCTCGAGAGGATCAGCGCCTCCCTGTGTTGAGTGCCGTCTTCACAGTGAGGTGTGCTGTGGTGTGAGTGTGCACGTATGATCTCTGTGTCCATTCTGCTTGAGAGTGCCAGTCCCCCAATTGTGAAGTGGTAATGTGGTGTTTTATGGTTTCTGTGATTTGGTAAGGTGTTTATGTGTGTTAAGCAGAGTTTGACTGTTTCAAATAAAGTTGTCTTTTATCCGACCCATGTCTGATACCTGACCCAGCCGTAAACTAACTCAATTGTTCAGGGTTTCTCCCCGGAAATAGGCTCCGAGGTGGCGTAGTCGGTAAACATTTCTCCATCTATTTCTAAATGCCACATATACAACTGTGTAGAGTGAAAAGTTGCTTTAGAAATGTGTAGAAGTTTGTGTTGAAGTGGGACCTGCCCTTTTCTCTTGTCTCCTGCTTTATTTGGGGGGTTAAATCATGTATGTACATGTACAGCAGAATCATGTCTTACATGCTCACAACAATTTGTGAATGTATTGGCAGTAGCAAGTCTCTGTACTTTGGCCAAGACCAAATACATTAACACTGCCATATCCATTACCATGCAAAATACCTAGTTCTGGCATGAAACTCTAGATGGAGCAGGCTGATAGGTATTTAACTCATTTGGTAGCGATCACATCATTATCTTTCGATGGTGCCCCTGTAGAAAGTGGTCAGGATGGATTTGGTCCATCCATCCTGACCACTTTCTACAGGGGCACCATCGAAAGTGTTCTGACCAGCAACATCTCTCTTTGGTTTGAGAACTGTAAAGCTTCAGAGAGAAAGGCGCTGAGCAGAGTGGTGAGGATAGCTGAGCGGACTATTGGGACTACTCTGTCGACCATTCAGGAGCTGGCCCAGAAAAGATGCCTGTCAAGAGCAAAGGGCATCATCAAGGACCCCACTCATCCTGGCCACAAACTGTTTTCCCACCTCCCCTCTGGTAGGAGGTATCACAGTCTGAGAACAAGGACTGCAAGGTTCAAAACTAGCTTCTTCCCCACTGCTGTCAGACTATTGAACACAAAAACCTACTAAAACATACCAATTAATGTGAATACTACATGTACATAATTATCTGTTCTGACCGCACCTTATGCTCAAATGCATTATTTTAAATATGGATATTTATACCTTCAATTGTATATATATAGATACTTATATTTACCAGTTTTAAGATGTTGTATATTTATATTTATCATTCTACATGCTCCGCATACCCATACAAGCATTTTTATTTATTTTTATTATGTAGCTAATATTTTGTTTTTCTACGGTGTTTTTGATTGTTTCTGTGCTATTTTTTCAAGCTGTGAACTTTGCACGTAATTTCGTACTACAGTGTACTGTGGTATGACAATAAAGAAATCTTGAATCTTGAATCTACATAGCACAGCTGATTGGTTGCTGTTGCATCAGCGGCCAATGAGCTGCGGCTCAATATTCAAACATATAGCGGTGTGTTGCTGTTAGCAGTATGCAGCACACTTTCAGAAACCCTCCACCTTCCCCAGCTCCACCTGTTTAGATCTGCTACGGGGATAAATCATGTGTACATGTACAGCAGCAGCATGTCTTGCATGTCCACAGCAATGTCTGTGAATGTATTGGCAGTAGCAAGTCTCGGTACTTGTTCTGCAGCACCAGCAGCATTGCAGATCTATTCTGCCAAGACCAAATACATTAACATTGCCATATCCATTACCATGCCAATCTCTGTTACCATACCAAACACCCGAGAGTTGTCATGACAGAACAAGGATTGTTTCTCAACAGGTTTAACAACAGCTACTAAAACTCCAGGTAGCCTCTTATGTGATTATCACATAAATTATACAACTTTAAATTTAACATTTGCACTTCAGTTTTTCAAATTTAGCCAAAGATCAGAGTGTGAGCGCTTGGGGTGGTTTGTGAATGTTAATAAACGGCCGATAAATCAGTGACTTGCGGGTCCTGACAGTGTACCATTTACACACAATAAATGGCAGTACACCAAACTAAGCTCAGGATGACTAGCTGATAACTGAGTTGTTCATTTTCACATGTGCATGTTAAACCTGCGTGATAAACGAGATGCCTTCTAGCGTTTTTATTTCCTTCCACTCACTTTTTATCATGCCGCCAGACACATATAGCTCTCTCTCTCTCTCTCTCTCTCTCTCTCTCTGTCTCAATGTTTTCTCAATATAATGGGAGTTCAGCACAGATCATTCTCACTAGTCTCAGGCTGTCACAGTGTCAAAATTAACATCAAGTGAAACAATTGTCTCATTTATCTCTCAGGCTTTATTTTTTATTCTGTCCCAGAGTCTCAAACTAGCCACTCCAGCCTCTGGCATTGCAACAGGTGAGTGTTGATTTGTAAATCTTGTGTGAACATGATGTTACAGTATTTAGATGTATCTGCTCAGCACCACCTCAAAAAATACACAAATGTGGTCTGTCAAGATCTTTTAAACTGAAGTGATAATTTCTGCACAGCTATTGTCACCAAACCTACACGTAAACGCAAGTAAAAAAGTTCAACAAAACAAACTTTGAATGTTGGCTTGAGAAAAACTTGTTACATAAGGTAATTTAGGTACAGTTAATATACAAAGTTATACAAGTCTACAGTAATTTGAATGTTTTGTAAAAAAAAAAGATATGGAAAGTTTAAAGAAATGTACAGTATGCCTTACAGATAGATAGATAGATAGATAGATAGATAGATAGATAGATAGATAGATAGATAGATAGATAGATAGATAGATAGATAGATAGATAGATAGATAGATAGATAGATAGATAGAGGATGGATGGATGGATGGATGGATGGATGGATGGATGGATGGATGGATGGATGGATGGATGGATGGATGGATGGATGGATGGATGGATGGATGGATGGATGGATGGATGGATGGATGGATGGATAGATAGATAGATAGATAGATAGATAGATAGATAGATAGATAGATAGATAGATAGATAGATAGATAGATAGATTATATATATATAGATAGATAGATAGATAGATAGATAGATAGATAGATGATAGATAGATAGATAGATAGATAGATAGATAGATAGATAGATGCTAGATAGATAGATAGATAGATAGTAGATAGATAGATAGATAGATAGATAGATAGATAGATAGATAGATAGATAGATAGATAGATAGATAGATAGATAGATAGATAGATAGATAGATAGATAGATATACTTAAGTACTAATGTTGTTTTATTTAATTTTCCCCATTCATAACTATTCCTACTTCAATTTATTAGGTTATAATAAAATAAATTTAAATTTGTACCTAAATGTGGATTTTATTGACATTAAAATATAACGTTTTCACTATTTATACATTATATGTTTATGTGAACATAATGCTCATAATTTTACCCCCATACCTTTACAGAAACATTAGGAATGCAATGTACAGTAGTTGGATGTTTTTTGCACAATAGATAGAAGATAGAAGAATTGTTTTTTTTATAATGTGTGATTTTTTACAAGACACAATTAAACTGATGGATATAGTAGATTTGAATCAAGTTAAATTAGATCAATTCCAAACGTAATGTGATGTTGTTGAAATAGTGAAGTGTTGTAAGGTTAAAGTGAAGGGTTAAAGTAAACCATAATTCAAATATTAACATTTTCCTGAAAAATTTCAGGCACACATGCTGCTATTTTCCAGAGAATGACTCCCTCTCACACACACAAAAGTGCACATTTGCTCAAGATCTCTTTCATCCTGTAAGAATTCACACCATTACGTTTATAATCCCACATGAAGGAGCAAGACCGCAGTGGTCTGAACATTCACAGCGCACTGCAGAAGAGCTCTCAGGATCCTCTCATAGCAGTATAATAACCTGACACCTGAGACAGCTCCTCAACCCCTCCAGGGTGACAGTTTATCCCTCTGCCCCTGATCTGCCCTGGGGCTGGGCAACTGGTAGTGTCATCTCAGCTTCAGGGTTCTGGGAAACTCCATCTGGAAAAGAGCAAGAAAGATACATTGATATACTTGTATCTTTGAATCCTTGATACATCCATTGATACATTGAATCCTTTTATAAATCATTGAAGGGTTTTATAAACAGGAAACAGCCTGCATTACCAAGTAACTATCACATCCCAAAATCCAATGCTGTGAGAATTTTTTTTTTAGATTCATTTGCACTTTCAAATTTTCATGTTTGCATATTCAAATTTGGTGTGCCAGGTTTGATACCAATGATCGTGAACAGCATTGGTTTCGTGATCGATTGTGACAAGTTTGGATATTGGTCAATGTCAAATGTCAGAGATAGTTAAAAGTATATAAATAATTAATAATTAGTGATAGGCCTAATTAAACTTAAAATGCATGTTCCAAGAAAAAAAAAATGTTTACATATATTGTTATGACTGACAAAAAAAAAAAAGTGTAAAATTGTCAAACATTTTCTTTTCCCCTGAATGGGGTTGGTGTATATTGGTTGGTGTATATTAATCATAAAAAAAAAAAAAAAAAAAACAACATATGTTTCAATATACATTTAATTTTTAAAACTAACTTTAAAAACTTTCTAACACATAATAGTATGATTATGACAAACACTTAAAGGGATGGTTCACCCAAAAATTAAGATGATTTTCAAAAATGAAATCATCGTTTACTCAACCTCAAGTTGTTCCAAACCTGTATGAATTTCTTTCTTCTGCTGAACACAGTATAAAAGACAGTATTTTGAAAAAGATGTTAGCCAAAGCGTTAACGGGCCCAATTGACTTCCATAGTATATATAAAAATATATATATATATACTATTTAAAAGTCTATGGGGACCATCAACTGAAAACAGGCCTCACTGCATCCGCTTATCGGAGACTGTTAACGGTGTGAACTGATAGTGATTTATCTGGACTTTTGAGGTAATACGCTAACCTAGCTAGTTCTTTTTATTGGTGGCATTTTATTTGATTCAAATATCTTAAAGTTAGTGAGGAAAACATTTTTTTTAGATATCAATCTGCATATGAGATTGACATCGGTTATGCTTATGCTCATCTTTGCTCACTCCTTTGAAGGTATAGTAAAACAGCTCTATATTTAACAAAGCATATACAAAACACCTGAACCGGAAGCAATACATTAAATGGAAGTTTGTCGCGCACAACCCCCAGTAGCTGGTTCAGTTGTGTTTGATCAGGTTTAGAGCGGAATTGTGCAGGATCTCCAGGAACAGGATTGGGCACCCCTGCATTAAAGATAAGATTTACCTGATTTGACCGATAAAAAAAAAAGTTGGTAACACTTTATTTTACGACCCGCAAACAACTGCGTAAGTAAACCGAAATTACGGTGTACGTTTCTGTAATTATAGTGTACTTCCGTGTAGGTATAAGGGAACAATATGTTATGTTTTGGGTAACAAAGGGGTAACAAGCAGATATACAACCTGCAAATAACTTCGTAAGTAAACCGAAATTACGGTGTACGTTTCTGTAATTATAGTGTACCTCCGTGTAGGTATAAGGGGAAAATATGTTAAGTTTTGGGTAATAAAGGGGTAACAAGCAGATATACAAGCAAATTATTTATAATGTAATTATTTTAAACAGGTACCTATTCTGTTAATATATTCCAGGCAAAAATTGTACGTCTGCTGTATATAAAAGTTATCATCACATTTCTGGCAAAATATGTTCTTGTGCAATGTTACAGGGTAATTGTGACATCTGTGGGTTGAAAATTAAACATATATATATATATATATATATATATATATATATATATATATATATATATATATATATGGCTGTAATGTATGTAAGCACAGTATGATAAAAAATGAATTTATTGGCTTTTCTTACTAGATTACTTAATATTAAGTAAAAAAAATTAGTTTCTGCTATGATTTTAATTTAGACCGTACCATGTAGTACTTAGTACTTACCTTATCACATTGTATTGCAATGACACTTAAATGTCATGGCAAATATACTGTGTAATTAAAACTTTTTTTTTTCTTTTTTTTTTCTTAATAACCTTTCTCTGTAATTACTGTGCGAATAGTGTTGTTTCGTATTGTTACATAGTAAGTAGTGTTTGTTACCCATTTCAACTGTGTATTTTACAGGGTAAGTGTAACTCCTGCGGGCTGTAAATTAAAGTGGCACTTGTTACCTCCTTGTTCTGTGTAGTTACAGGGTAAGTACACCATTAAACCAGTATGCTGAAACAGACAAACCTAGCTTCACCATTAGCATTATCAATAAATTTCTAAATTAGTACTTGTAAAAGTACAGTATAGCACAATTAAACCAAAACCATTTATTAAAACAAGTTTAACAATAAACAATCACAATGTTGAAATTACATCAACACAAACTGTAAACAGAACAGAAATAATCTTGAAATCACACTGTACATATTTTGCCAGAAATGTGATGATAACTTTTATATACAACAGACATACAATTTGCCTGGAATATATTAACAGAATAGGTATGTTAGTTTTAATATAATTACATTATAAATAATTTGCTTGTATATCTGCTTGTTACCCCTTTATTACCCAAAACTTAACATATTTTTCCCTTATACCTACACAGAAGTACACTATAATTACAGAAACGTACACCGTAATTTCGGTTTACTTACGAAGTTATTTGCAGGTTGTATATCTGCTTCTTAACCCCTTTATTACCCAAAACTTAACATATTGTTCCCTTATACCTACACGGAAGTACACTATAATTACAGAAACGTACACCGTAATTTCGGTTTACTTACGCAGTTGTTTGCGGGTCGTAAAATAAAGTGTTACCAAAAAGTTTAGTTTAGTTTAGTTTAGTGTATTTATTCATAAAGCACTATTAAAATAACAGAGCGTTGACCATGCTGTGCAGTAATAAATGTATTCCTAATAAATACAACAACAATATCATGATACAGACAAGACACCTAAAAACCATACAGTCAATTTGTTGGTACAAATTGATGTAGGTCTGTTCTTCCATCCTTCCATCCATCCATTCTCCAAAATGATTTATCCTTTGAAGGGTCATTGGGAGGCTGGAGCATGACAGCGTCTCAGGCCAGGTTGGTTCAGTGTTAAATATTTTAGACTTGAATAAAACCAATTAATTCAGATGTTACAATTTTTTAGGTTACCATTTTCCCCCCAAAATTTTAAATTCATAACAACTTTAACTTTGTTCTTGTACACACAAAAAAACTGTTTTGATTTGGATTATTGCGTAGAAATGACTTCTCTGATACTTTTATGGTCTTTGTTTATCCATTTTTGGAGCCCGACAGCCCTTGGGTGAGGCAGTCTTTCATTGAATGGAACATTGTGAGTACATCTTTTATGTTTCATGGAAGAAAGTAAGTCACAAGGGTTTGGAATGACATGAGGATGAGTAAATGATAAAAGAGTTTACATTTTGGTCTGAACTAACCCTTTAAATGTCCATAACACTTTGTCAGTATGGGTCTGTGATAAGTGTTTTGTGTTACAGTAATCTGTGATAGGAGCAAGTTAAAACAATTAGCCCAAGGCACGAATCATACATTTGTTTATTAAGACATCCTCCAAAAATCAGACAGCATCATATCCAAAGAACAGCCATGGAGAGAATGAGATAGAGAGAGATATGAGAGGATGGAAATGGGAAGAAAGAGAGAGAAAGTCCGCAGGCCCTGCCTCCTCCCGTCATGGTCAAATCATGTGTACAACCTGTTTCCAATAATCTGTTAAATTTGATAAAGAGGGCCTGTATTATATTACAAAGCCCAGGGGCCAGTTGGACTTCTGCTATCATGAATATATTTTGCTCTCATAATAATGTTGCGACTTCAATCGTCTGGCAAAGTAAAACTTGCGCTCTCTGGAAATCAAGTCAGACGGTGACACCTGTATAAATGGAGAGATGATGAGACTGTAATATATTTATGCTCGCTGCATTAGTGCTAAAAGACTCCTACAGTTGTGTGGGTTACAGAGAAATGGTCTGAGCTACGGGAAGTGTGAATATTACTCCTACTGACTACACTCCACAGTACACCTATGAAGCATGTCAAAATCCATGTCAATGTTTATTTATATAGCACCACAACGACAGCTGACCAATGTGCTTTACACTACATCATGGAACTTATAAAAAAACATAAGAAACTGGAAAAAACATAGCAGACACACATCATAAATGAAAGGCATGTTGTCATAAATACATCACCATAATGATCATTTAAAGAAAATAGGTTTTTAGCAAAGGCTTAAAAATAGGAAGGGATGGTGCAGATCTAATCTGGATAGGCAGACTGTTCCAAAGTTTAGTTTGCAACAGCAAATGCAAATGCAAATGCAAAGTCCCTTTTTGCTGTAATCTGTATCTAGGAACAACTTTATTTTTTTTGTCCCAGATCGGAGAGCTCTTGAGGGATTGCATAGGACTAATATATTAGAGAGGAAGGAAGGTGCCAGATTATTCAAACATTTATAAACAATTAAAATGATTTAAAATCAACTCTGAAATGAACTGGCAATCGATGAAGTGATGATAAGATAGGAGTGATATGGTCATGTTTGCGTAGACCTTTTAATAATCTCGCTGCAGCATTTTTTAAACGATCTGAATTCGCCCAGAAATAATTACCACCGTGAAAGTGTTGTGTCGGTGCTGGCAACGTTTGTACTAAGTGAAGTGTGCCCAGTCTACAGCATTATAACTTCTGTAGACTTATGCAGGAGAAGAATGCTTTCCATGAAAGCCTGTATCTGGGTGTAGCTGATGCATAACATGTCTCA
This sequence comes from Rhinichthys klamathensis goyatoka, assembly GCF_029890125.1. Taxonomy (NCBI): domain Eukaryota; kingdom Metazoa; phylum Chordata; class Actinopteri; order Cypriniformes; family Leuciscidae; genus Rhinichthys; species Rhinichthys klamathensis. The sequence continues at coordinate 172,615 of NW_026606607.1, read as the reverse complement.
TACGCATAACACATTCATAACTTTTTCTTTTAGATTCAAAGTTAAAATTTAAATGTATGCATTGTCTTTAAAATGTGTTTCCTCTCTGGTTCCTTTTTATTTGTAAGTTTGACCATGCCATTAGCCATTAAAGCTGCATGCATCATCATAATAATAATAAGAAGAAGAAGAAAGAGCAAAATCCTGTTTTAGATGAGTAGAGAATGTTTGTGAGAATTTTGAGGATGTCACATTATGTCAACAGTATTATGTCATACTGTATATTTTCTCAGTCAGGAATTGATTGGATCTTGAGTCGGGTGGTTATGAGAGTTTGAAAAATAAGAGGTATTGATGACATCAGCCGAAAAGTTGTTTTAGAGGTGGAGGAAGTTATTACATTTTGATGAAAGAACAGAAATAACTTTATTCTTTTGAAATAACTTAAGTATGATTGTTTATTTTAACTGTGGTAATAATACACCTGATTGTATTTTGCATTATAAGACATTATGAATTATCTTATAATTATAATATCCTGTGTAATGCCATATAAAAAGTAAGTGTTAAAAAAAATATATATATAAAAAATATTTGAATTAGTCTGCCTGATCTGCAGGTCAGTTTGCGTTTCTTCTCTTTCACTTGCATGTCCTGCAGCGGAATAACAAAAGCTTGTTCATGTTTCATTAGCTCTAAATAAACTTTAGCTTGTTTCCTCTCATCAGCCTGACCTCTGATCTCTGAGAGACATGACAGTCTGAATTCTGACCGTATTCTGACCGTATGTCTTTAAACTGTATTAGATGCTGTATCTGTTAAATGACACAAGTCACTGTCCTTTCTTCTGATGATATACTGTTAAGGTGATTGTGATGTTCATAATATAACTCTTTCACTGACCTTTACTTTAATCTTGGTCACAATGACAGTGTAATCACTCACAGGAGATTCTATTACACCGGGAAAAAATGTGAGTGTTTGTTATCTTTCACACGGATCTTACCCTGAGTTACACCCAAAGGACACCTACTCATCAAACTGCCACAGCGTGTCACAGCACATAACCCTCTGCCGTGACAAGCAACTTTACGCTGTCAGATAGTTTCCATGTGCGGTGAACTAAGCAAGCTGGATCCGGTAGGGAATGCGGCATTACATGCCGATGAGGCAATGATTGCTTCCGTTAATACTTCTCTCTTTAATGTCTCTTCAGCCAATCAGAGACGACAGAGAAATTTTGTTTCCGCCACGGGAATAAAAGGTGTGTGTGTGTGTGGGGGGGGGGGGGGTCTTTATGGCCTGCAGGATTTCTTGTATAAAGATTTAAAATGCAAAAGAAAAGGCATGAGAGTGGGGTGTTTTTGTCAATTAGAAGTTTTACTTTGAAAAAAACAAAAAACAAAACTGACTTTAACATAAGTACATGTTTAAATGTTTTGCCACTTGCTTGAGCAACTTAATATATAAATCAAGAATTAATGCATTGAATAATTGAACGTTGTTTAATTTAGTATGTTTAAACATGAATATGTCAATGAAAGATTGTATAACTGTGTACTTAAGAGAACTGCAATGCTGACAAAAAAAAATTCCAGTAACAACTTTTGGATTTGAAATAAAATTAATGATGAGGTGCTATACAGCCACGTCACGTCACATTTATGTCACGTCACATTTAAGAGCGCCAAAGCAGTATATCGTTTGAATTGCGTAATAAAATTAACATTTTAAAGCTGAGACTTTGTCGTGGCCTATATAGAGTCAGACTGGTGACTGTTTGTGTTCAATACTCAATGCTTGTGTGTGCACTAACTTGGATGGATTAAATGTAGAGGACAAATGCGGAGTATGGGTTACCATACTTGGCATTCACGTCATGTCACTGGTGTAAAGTCCAGGTTCAGAAAGTAAAAGTCCTCCTCAGTTTTTTGTTCCAATCACCTGGATTTGCTAATTAGCACAGTTTTTCAGCCAGGAGATCGGGGCGGCTCCAACGTTCCCCCGAGCATATTCAGTCACTGTTACCACAACTCACACCACAGGAAAATCTGATAAGATGATCTGTAGAACCGTCAAGATAATCGTGACTTTCCCTAGGATTGTCGGAAGGGGAGAAATCGGTCCAAAATCGCCCCAAATATCTTGTAGTGTGCACCCAGCATTACCTGAAAAGCACTTTCATTTGTAACTTTGTTCTATTGTATTTATCTATGCTTATAATCTGTTTATTATTTTCCATGCAGATCCAGTCCCCTACAGAATCACTCCAATCAGGGCGAATGATTAATTGTTAGAATGATCAATTATTTCCAAATAGAGCTATTCAAGTCATCTGGTAAAATTTTAATTTCGCAATATACATAGCAGAAGAACAATATATTGCAATAAATCTCACACATTCACAGAAAATAGCTTACTTCCGCGTTGCAATATAAGCCAACGTTCACCTTTCACCCTAATAACTGAATTATGATTAAGAAAATGAACCTATATTGTCAATAAATACCTTTTGCATTTATTTGATGTATTTGACATGGCATAGTATAACTTATGAATATTGTAATACAGGGCATAGGGATACTTTAACTCTCTCTCTTTTTTTTTCTTTCTTGCATTTAAACTGCATGTGCCATAAATGACAATCTTTCCAGATTTAACATGTTACATTAAGTGGGACGTTACTTCAAAGAACTAAAAATTACAGCTGCTTTAGGAAAATGCATAATCCTATGTTTGGAACATTCATTTAACACAGAAGATCACTCGTCAACGTTCTTAAAAACACACAACGTTCTTCTCTCAATGACTAAATATAAGTCCTTAATCCGTTAATAAGAAGACAGGGAAAAATATTTAAGAGCATGCGACCCTTCCTGCAAACTGGCCCCAGTGGGTGTTCTCATGCGACCAGACGAAAACATTGTTCACTTCCTATTTTTTATTAGTTAGCAGAGCTCAGACCGGATGCCTCCTATTAGACGCACCATCAGAGGTCTGTGGATTATTAATGGCACAGATATTAAGAAGAAAGACCTACACGTTCCCTTTAGGTCTGAGAGTGTGTATGTCTGCACGGACACTGGAGTTTGTGTGTTTGTTTGCATGTTTGTGCGACTGCGTCTGGGTCTCCCCGCTTTGCTAATTGGATTCCTCCGCCGTTCTGTACTCCTGTCCTGCGTCTCATCCCCCAAGGTGGAGGGAATTACTGTGTCTCCCCCTATATTTAGCCCGTTTAAGGTTGTGGTCTGAAAGCTAAAGTCAAAAGATGCCATTCTTTATTAATGTCTGAGGCTATGAAATGGGTCGAGTTTCCTGCAGTCGCCCCAGAGGAATTCACCTTTTCAAATATAACGAATGCCTCAATTAAATTCCCTTTCAAACACCATGCTTATTTTTCGATAACAATCACTCTCTTTTCTCTTCCTGTGCTTTCTGCAGAGATGACACATAAGAGCATGAGAGGGAGAGAGAGACAGACTGAGGGAGAGATAGCGAGGCGAGGGACCAGCAGATGGCAGGGTAACAACAGTAATCACATCTAAAGAGCTCATCACATGTGTTTAGCATTTAGCGCTAATAATTCAACATAAATTCAAATGCATCAGACTGAGTGTTTGACTCCAAAACATTGTGTATCGTTCAGAGACACACCTGTACCACCACGCATACACTGCAGCACATGTTTGAGTCTGTGTGAAGTGAACAAAGCAAAGCTGAAAACATTACAGTAGGTACCTGTTAACTGTACGTTATCACATAAACGCATTTTACTGTAAAATTATGCTTTATGTGTTTATGCTTTCTAAAAGTGTAAATATGAACAACAATTTATGAACATATACATTGTATTTAACAAGACAATGCTTGTACATATTTGTCACAGTGAACTACATATTTTAGTTTAGAAAGTATTACTCGCCTAATAATTGGCAGTAAAAAAAGGTGAAACTATGCAGTTGTTACTTTAAGGATCTATTTCCACCTGATATGACACTTGATAATGATATGACACCTGATAATAATATGACCTGATATGACACCTTATAATGAAGTTTGCTAAAGTGTTCATCTTGTTCTTAATGTAAGAGCAGGGACGGCAATTATAACTTGATTGTGTCGCGGCTTTCAGTTATTTTAGGTGTACAAAACTGTCCGTTACGATGCTTGATATTGCAAACTGTTATTTGTTATCATATAATTTTCATTTATTATAGTAAGGATAAACACACTGGTTTGTAGCATAAAATATTTTACCATTTACTTTGTTATTGTGGCCTTACAATCACAGAAAAAAAGCTGAATAACTTAAAGTAACCAGGTTGACTTAGTATTTTTTTACTTGAATAAACCAGTTAATTTGAACATAAAATAACAATAATAAACTTTTTTTTTTATGCTTACCTGACAAACTGTTTTATAGTGTGCAGTGAAACATTATATTCACAAATTTGTGACTGCATGATATTTATACAAGACAATACATAAAGTTTTACAGTAAAATGTTTTTGTAAGCAAAAAAAAAATACATCACATTTTATATTATTTACAGTTTCAATGTTTCAATTGTCAATCGTCTAAGAAAGAAAAAAAGGATTATTCCTCTATTATTCCATTATCATTGTGTTTATATATGTAAGTAGCTATATTAGGATTCTATCAGTTTATTGTTAAGAGCATATATTATGTTCTTTATAACCTCTCTGCTTAATTCCTCGGCACTCTTCCACATTTGTAAATTTGCCGGTAAGAAATAGGGCAAATCGAATGATGTACTTTATTTCCTTACCATTTCAATTTGATTGACAACGTGAATTTGGCATGTCTTTTACAGAGTTAAAAGCAAATGGATTCCAACAAAATACCATTTAAGAGAATTGACCAACAGCAAACAACTAAATGCAGAAAACATGATGTCTGGCTGATGTACTGAAGAGCATTATCAGCATTGGACCGTCATAGCCAAAATCCTTTTCTCAGGCCTGTTGTTGTTTAGCTCGTGTTGACTGTTTCCAATTAGCCTTTCACTCACTCTTTACTGGTTAAAAACTGGATAAACATATAGTGATTACATACACATGCACATGAACTTCGACTTTGATCCTGTACATTTTTTCTTTTCTTTTTCCCTCCCTAAACTTCCATCTTCTGCAATAGCTAATATGTTTTTTCTTTCACATATCACTGTGCTGACACTAAGAAACTATACACTATATGTCTTCTATATATGAAGAATAGATAAGAAATCTCATCAAAACCAATGACCTTGAACTGAAGCAATAATATACTACATATATAAGTTTATATAACACACACTGAGCTGTTGTTTTTCTTTTCTCTTCCTAAATACATATAGTTCATATTGAAAAAAGAGAACAAACATGTGTTTACAATAATTTGTTGATTTTTTCCATTAGCAGTGACTGATGTTTGTTGATGTATTCTGAAATTGGATGCAATGATCCCCGGTGACTGTCCTAACATCCAGCCAATGCTGCAAAATAAATCTTTCTGACTGCAATAAAAATGCATTAGGCTTCCACTATGTATCACGTGTTGGAAACATTTCTGATTACATTCCATGTTGTGTGATATAGGACACAAAGATATCATTTAGTCAAATGGACATGATGCGTTGAAGGTTTCATATCTTTTATTTCAGCTGAGAATATGTTGAACAGAATGAATTTTGAATGAATTACAATAGTGTGTGTTTTTGACAGAGACCCTGTCAGAAGACATAGGCGTTTATGCGGATCAGAAAGAAGTAAACACATGAATAATTGGTTAGCAGAGGAATTGATGGATAGATTTAAAGGCGGTGTGATAACAACACTTTACATAATCAGCCATGTCATCTCAAACTCATTTAATTTATAATTCATTATTAAATTAATTAATAAACAATGCAACTTTTTAAATTAACCATATTAATGGAAATTACTATTTAAATTAACTCAGGGACAAAAATGGACAAATAACTAAACAATATATAATAATTATCTAATACCATTAATCTTTATTTACATACAGATCACAATGTTAATGTTTGTTCAAGACAGTTTGTTCGATCAATCGATCCATCCATCCATTCATTCTCCAAACTGGAGTCTATCCCAGGATGTCCAGTCTATTGCAGGGCTTGACAACAATGTCTCATGTTGTGAAACCACCTTATCTAATATTTAATATGTAAAAATAAATAAGTAAAAAAAAAAATCTTCCCACATGAATAAAATTCCAATTTTGTGTGTAGGCCTACTTTCAGGAAAGAAAAAAAAATGTTGAGAGAAATATTTATTTATTTTAAAGAGTGGTTGAGCAGGAGTAGAGGTGTTTGTGTGCTTGTATCAGTGAATTCAGGTGTCTCGATCATGTATGTTCATAATCAGCCTTTCATGTTCATATCCAGCATTTCATAAGTGATTTAATCAATTTCTCTGGGCTCTTCTTCAGTGTCACATGAAGAAATGGGCTGCCTTTGCTCTCTGGAAATTGGGAGCCATTTATGGCTGTCCAGCTGCAAGTTTGTGAAAAATCATCAGGCCTGAAGGAATATCAGAATGACATATCACTCACAAGAACTATAGGATAAATGTACAAAACTTTTGCCCCCTTTTTCTTTTATATATATATATATGTGTGCATGTGTGTGTGGGGGGGTGAACTACTATTTTAAGCAACCTATTTATAAAAATGAGTTGGTATTGAGAATGAAATGATGAAACCAGTCTACAACACTAGTGCTATCACACACACTGTGGTCCATGCTAATTAATTTGGAATGAAAATGAGATATATCTGGATAAAGCATAGCAGACCTAAAAACCTACTTAAATAGAGCAATCACAATCTTCATTTATTTGGCTCCTCATTCTTTAATTGATTATTTAAAGCACGGGAGAGGGCTATCCGGCTAAACCCTTGGGGTTTGCGTCAGTCTAGCACAACAACAGTAAAGTTAACCCATGAGCTCTTTTTATACATTTCTGCATACTTACGGTTCACACATAAATGTAACTTCTTGCAATTGTCACGTTACAAATTTAATGTATTATAGAATTACTTTAAATCTATCAAATTTGCAATTACAAGCTGGAAACTCGGAATTTTATGAAAGCTATACTGTCACTTGACCATCATGATTTCAAGTTAAAAGAAGCCAATATCCTCTACACATATTCTGTGTGATATGTCATTTTTGCATACCTCATACACTTTATTGATTCTTAATGATGAATTGTGTATTATATATATATATATATCCTCTTAACCTGTCTATACCTCTATACCATTTGCCATTGCATGTTTAAAACAATAATATCTTAGTAAAAACCTAAAGTAATATTGCCAAACTATATATCATTTGGAAGCTTAAAATCTCTAGTTTTCATATTTGGTGGCTGTTATCTAAAATAAATTACAGAGGAGCAGAAATTTATCAATTTGCAACAAGAATATTTCATATTCATTAGGAGTATTTAGGCCTTTATTTTGAAATGACAATAAACATGAAAAATCATGAAAGATTGGTAGAAACCTCAGTTTGTTTTCATGCCATGAGTTCAAAAGATAACACCAATTCCATTTTATGAGAAAAAAAGGTCTGAAAATGTTTTAAATATAAAAAAAAATGTATGGATTCTCGATTTGTGATGCAGCTGCGAGCTATATAACGCTATAACGTAGTCTTTATGCATTTATTAGAGGTTTAATTCAAATCAAATACTGCCAAACCACCCATACTACTTCTGAATAGGATGTCTACTTCATAAATTGTATGAAAATTACGGAAATACATGGTTCAGATCACTCAAAACATATGAAAATGGAGGCGCTCTTATATGGGCAGTAATGGAGTCTGGTGTTCACCTAGTGAAAAAGTTGGGTACTGTGCCCGAATAAAATCTTACTGAAAGCTTGTTTTTTGAGATATCAACCTAAAATTTGGAATACAACTTGTTCAGATTTTTGTCTTTAATTTTCTTGCAGTTTTAGAGTAAAATATATTTTGTAATATATATATTTTATATAAAATATTAATCATTATATTTTTACATTACTCAATTTCATAAACTCAAACTTATAAAAACTCTCTGTTTCATTTATTATAATTTCTAGACTTCTACAATAATCTGGAAAATGTCGTCTTTAAAACAAGACCAGCCATAGGTCTATATTCCAAAGCATTCCTGAATTACAACCATTTAAGTTTGGAAAGTGATTTTTATGTCTATCCCAAAAAAAGGGTGGGGGGGGGGGGTGACAGTTAACAGGTTATATAGGATTACAAAATACTGTTTCTTATGTACTATGCAATGTAACAACAAGTAGATTTGACAATTTGACAATCAAACGATATAGTGTGCTAATGCATTGTGTCAATACAGTGTTATTTAACATGACTGAATCAACAATCATGTAGAAATAGCTCTTTAAGTAACAGTGGCACATTTTTACTTTTTGCAGTTTAACATATTCATTAGTTGATTCCATTCAAGTGCGTACTTTTTTAGTATTGTGGTACTTTTAAAATATTGCTTAAAGGGATACTCCACTTTTTTTGGAAATAGGCTCATTTTACAACTCCCCCAGAGTTAAACTGTTGAGTTTTACCGTTTTCGAATCCATTCAGCCGATCTCCGGGTCTGACGGTACCACTTTTAGCATAGCTTAGGATAGATCATTGAAGTGGACAAGACCATTAGCATCTCTCTCAAAAAAATGACTAAAGAGTTTCGATATTTTTCCTATTTAAAACTTGACTCTTCTGTAGTTACATCGTGCACTAAGACCGACGGAAAATGTAAAGTTGCGATTTTCTAGGCTGATATGGCTAGGAACTATTCTCTCATTCCTGCGTAATAATCAAGAAACTCAGCAGGCGTAATGATATTATGCAGCGCAAACACAAACTTATATGGTCACACAGGAAGTAACCTAGCTGGGGACTATTTTCAGGCACTGCGTTATATCATTGCGCCTGCTGCAGACATGGTACGGCAGCAAAGTTTCTTGATTATTACGCAGGAATGAGAGAATAGTTCCTAGCCATATCAGCCTAGAAAATCGCAACTTTACATTTTCCGTCGGTCTTAGTGCACGATGTAATTACAGAAGAGTCAAGTTTTAAATAGGAAAAATATCGAAACTCTTTAGTCATTTTTTTGAGAGAGATGCTAATGGTCTTGTCCACTTCAATGATCTATCCTAAGCTATGCTAAAAGTGGTACCGTCAGACCCGGAGATCGGCTGAATGGATTCGAAAACGGTAAAACTCAACAGTTTAACTCTGGGGGAGTTGTAAAATGAGCCTATTTCCAAAAAAAGTGGAGTATCCCTTTAACAATGGTTAATTCAATGGCAATGGAGGTGGGACATTTTTTTTTATTTTTTTATTATTATTATTTTTTTTACCCCAACCAATGGGGTACCATGGGGGAAACGTGTTTAAAAACAAGCATTATTTTTCATAATTCCATGGTGCAGAAATTACATTGATGCTTTATACTTTTACTTGGTCGGCACAGTATTGTATTCCCATCAACAACAAAGCCACGTAAGCAACCATTTTGGTGCCATACAAATAATTTCTGAGGCTGTGAACATGAGTTTAATCTTAAATTTGTCACCTTGTCATTGTAGTAATTTCGAGACAATGTGAGTCAAGTCAAGTCATGTCACATGTTATATAGTGCTTTTAACAGTATGGATTGTTTCAAAGCAGCTTTACAGTGCTAATAGAAATTACCGGAACAGATTGTTCAGGCTTTACCACATCTCTAGGATAAAGTTATTGTCCAGCTAAAGATAGTCTTGATTGATTCACTTCTGTTGCGAAGATCATAGTTATTAACTTAGGGGCCGCTTACAAGACACCGTTCTAACTGAAAAACTCTGGCCGCCCATCCGCACAAAGCAGTGCCTGGTGTCTCGAGAATGCACTCCCTGAAATAGGTTCGAAGGGGCAAACGATTATCCGTTTTCTCTGCTCGAACCTCAAAATCTGTACAGAGGTAAGGGGAAGGAGAAGGGGGCCTTCACAGGAGAGAGACTAGTGACACATCAGGACTGCGTTGTCGTCGCGTCCAGGCGCAGGTCCTTCATCAGATCAGGATACGGCCTGGATCCGTCGGACTGCGGTAAACCTCGGGATAAACAGAGAGACTAATATTAGCATAGACGCCATCCTTCTTATGATGTACCAAGTCCATCAGGATTTATGGGAAGTGTTCCTGGTCCCGGCTGACCTAATTTCTGCAGCCTAACATTGAATTATAGAAATCTATAATGTGTTATGTGTATGCTAGGTCAAAGAGATGTGTTTTTAGTCTAGATTTGAACTGACAGAGTGTGTCTGCTTCCTGGACAATGCTAGGAAGATTATTCCAAAGTTGTGGTGCTAAAAAGGAAAAGGATCTACCGCCAGCAGTCGATTTTGATATTCTAGGTATCAACTGGCCAGAATTTTGAGATTGCAATAGACGTGAAGGACTATAATGTGTTAAGAGCTCGCTCAAGTACTGCGGAGCTAAACCATTTAGTGCTTTGTAAGTAATCAGCAATATTGTAAAATGTATACGATGTTTAATAGGGAGCCAATGCAGTGTTGACAGAACCGGGCTAATATGGTCATACTTCCTAGTTCTGGTAAGAACTCGAGCTGCTGCGTTTTGGACCAGCTGTAGTTTGTTTATTAAGCGTGCAGGGCAACCACCCAGTAGACATTACAATAATCTAGCCTTGATGTCATGAACGCATTAACTAATTGTTCTGCATTTTTCATTGAGAGCATATGACGTAATTTAGATATATTTTTAAGATGTAAAATGCAGTTTTACAGATACTAGACATGTGACTTTCAAATGAAAGATTGGTATCAAAGAGCACACCCAGGTTCCTAACCGACGACAAGGACTTGACAGAGCAGCCATCAAGTGTTAGACAGTATTCTAGGTTATTACGTGAGGACGTTTTTTGTCCAATAATTAGCATCTCTGTTTTTTCAGAATTTAGTGAGCACAGCTTAAATATTTAATAGACCGAAGAGGTCACTTCTACAATATAATAACCAGTTGCACAGATCCCAGAGTTACCTACTTTAATGCACGCTTAAACAGAAAGCACTGAGCAATACTCTGAAACAGCATGTAATGAGGATGAATTATGATGAGTATCAATGAGCTGTGGTCCAGAGATCAGCGTTACAGTACCGTAAACTGCTCCATTTAACTCTCTTCAAGTCCCCGTGGCCCTCTGCTAAATAAGGATATCAATTAGGCTAAACTATGCAGCAAAGACTCCCATGTTAACCATCAAACCGAGCTTGAATGAATCCTGTGGGATATTGACTGCTGCAGTGATGGGTTTGTAAGTGGGCTGACCAAGGGTAATTAAACCAGCATTATCATGTTAGCGCATTTACAACCCTGATGAAGCGTTCTGCTTTCTGTTAGTATACTGCCGCACGTCACAATCTAGACAAAACATGAGGATAAACGTCTGAATCCGACTTTGTGGGTATCACGATGAGCCCTGCTGCTCTTGGTACGAGAGTGTCCTTGATGTATGTGCAATTACACTATAATTACAGAGATAATTACTATATGGGAAAGATTAATAACTTTATTATCTGTAATAGTTCGCTTTTAAAAGGGGGAAAATGTATATGTCGCTCTCGAAAATCTAAATTTACCGGGAGTCAATTAACGAGCTTATTTTGAAACTCATTATTCACTAGTTCTACCTTGGAAAGGCACCTTGAAAAGTGAATTTAATATGTTAAAAAGGGTCATAGAGTCTCAAGTACAATTATGGCAAAAGTTGTTTCAGACAGCATAAAGACATTAAAATCCCCCCTCATTAAAAATCAAACTGAAAAGCTTATTTAGCAGTGCTTGTGCAGACGTTTCCATCTTTGCTTAATTAGAGCGCTAAATAATTCATGTGGGAGTTTCAAACTCATCCTTCGGTCCAGTCAAATATGTGACTTTCTGCAAGAATACCACTCACAAAATACCATTTATTTAATCATATTTGAGTAAAATGTTATCAAATACATTCAATTTATATGAATTTTAACAAATTATATGAGGCATACACTCTAAAATGCTCAACAAATGGGTCAAATATGGACAAACCCAAACGTTGGGTTAAAAATGTAATTTAAAAATGTAACCCAACAGCTGGGTTTTTCTATATTTGACCCAAAATTAGGTTGAAACAACCCACCAACTTTAAATTAATGCTTGAATTAATGTTTTAGTGACTATAGTCACTGAAATGATCAAATTGTTGTTTTGCCATCAACAGGTGGATGTTCTGCATTATCAATATTCAAATTGCTATTATAAACTGCCATTTATTATAATACTGCATATTCCAAATTTTTATCAAAATATTTAGCCATTAGTTTAATGAACATGAAAGTGATTTTAACGTGGTCAATGTGAGAAAACATGTCCAAAAATGTAACGTGAATCATTTGAGCCTCACTGCTTTAAAATATTATTTCACTTCAATATCTTGATTATTAGAATTCATGTCATTATTATTTTATATTGTATATACGTTTATAGCATTTTTTTATTTAGTCACAACCACTGCTTTTCAGCTATGAATATTCATATTCAAATAGCTCAGCTTGTGATGGAATGACCATAGTGATTCATCTGTAATATTTATGTAATTGTAACTGTTCGACAATCAACGATGCATGTAAACACCATGCGTTTAATAGAACAGAGTTGAACATATCGTATGCTGTAACAGGACAGAGAAGCATTACAATCAAAGATCAATTGTATGCAGAACTGCTATAAGAAGATTTGAAGCCATCAGCTATTATTGTTCAGGTACAGAGAGGGCAGCAACCCTCCAGTATTTTTTCTTTATATATTGTGTAGTATGTGTCTTTTCTGGGAATTCCACAATAAAATGACTGTTATTTATCATTACAAAGCCCTTTATCATTTAGTCAATAAAAGGGCTCTCTCTCTGTCTCTCCTCGCGTTCCGCGGTGGGCTGCGAGTCAGATATCTGTATTAGTCTGCGGCCGCCTCAGGGCCGGCGGTGTCAAAAGCTAAATCATGATCAGCACTGGCTTTCTGGCTAAATTGTGTATGAAGGCCTAGGGCAGTAAAGGTGCACTCGCTCATTACTTGAAACAGAAAAAAAAGTTTCTCTTTGCCTCGATTTTTTCTCTTTTTTTCCCCACCACAACAAGGCCCAATTTTCACCCGTGCATGCACTTACCCAAAGATAGGGTCACATGTCACCTTAACAGCCAATAGCTTCAGCCCACCGCAGATTTGCCTTTGAGTATGAGCAGATATATGTATATATGTATAAGATATTGTGAAGTCTTTGGTTATCTACATCTTTTAGCCTGAGGGGAAATGGGATGGCGGTAGAGCCACCAATAGAAGGATTGTGTGAAGGGTGAGTGTACAGGTAAGGTCAATACCACTCTTCCCATCATGCATTCGGACCTTTCTATTAATATTAAATGTGGCCTCCGCTGTCCCATTCTTCATAGGAATGCTTCTTTAATGAATCACAAGATGGGCTGCCCGGTCGGGGCAGTCTGCATGTCGATTTGCACATTCAGTCGTAGAGGGATGGACTCATGCATCCGCTGTGAGAGTGTGTACATATTGCGTCCAGATCTGCAGAGGCCTGCCTCTCTGCTTTCAACGTTCGGACATTATCACCTTGGCAGTACACAGAGGGCCCGCCTTCCCCATGGGCGGCACTTCTGCCAGTACTAATTAATTAAAAGGGCAGCTAGGCCACAGTGGAAACTGAGCCCTGAGCCTTTTCATTCTCACTCACAGGATGCTTACAGATTTATCACTTCTCTTTTTCTTCCTCTTCTTCTTCTCTTTTCATGTTCTTGTCATTACGACAACATCAGAGTATATGTTGCTTCATTTTCCTTAGCGATCTTTCTCCATATGTCTCTGTGTTCTCTTGTGTACTCATTAGTGTTGAGATCCAGGAATCAGGAAATCATTGTTTGGATACTGGAGATGAATTTGAATGACTTTTAGTGAAAATATTTGTTTTGTATGTGGACACAGTATATTGTGGTTCTCGAAACAAATTACTCTTTTGAGCTAGTTAATTTTAATGAATCAACCAAAAATGAATTATTTTGACTTATTGAATCAATTTGAACTGAGAACTGTCAGTGTCGCTCACGCATGACATAATTTTGAACAGAAGATTTGAACTGCAAAGAGTTTTCTCATAAAGGTACTTCAGTAAAAAAAAAAAGAAAAGATAAATGTTACCAATGTGTAATATTGTTATGTGGTTCGTAAGCATCATGTATTTAGTAAAGCAGATATAAATGTTAGGCAATGTTTACAGATGGTAATCATAAAGATTATAATAACGGTTTAGTATGTCTATCCAAATTTGGCGTCATCTGAAGTCTTTGCAAAAGCTGGATCCAAACTGGAGCTGGAGCAATATGTAGGACTGGAAAAGGAGAAGAATTAGCATAGCCGTTGTTCATAGTACAGCTATGTTTAAGTAGTTCAGACCAAATCTTTAAGTCCTAAAATAACCGTTAAGGAACTGTTAAGTAAAATCAGAATTATTTTTGATTCCCATCTCTAGTGCTGGTGTTTGTTGCATGGGTCGCACAGGGAAGAATCCTTGAAAGTACTTCTCTCGTCAGGAACATTAGCATGCACATTTAGCGTTAAATTGACAAAAAAGAATAAAAGTAGCACAGTGAAATAGAACAGCAAACAAGTAGAAGAGACATAATAGCAGCGCATTTAATGAAAGGTTAAATTTTCATTTACTCTCTATTGACTGAACAAAAAGAGCCATTTTTTATTGTATTGGCACGATGTGGCCCATTAGTGCTCTATTGGAATTGGTTGTTGTTTTTTTCCTCCTCTCCTTCGCTTTTCCTCACTGTAGCGATCGCTCCAAGCAAGAAGGGCAGAACTTTCCCCGTTCACACTCCCCCAACAGCGGGATGGAGTCTACACCTCTTTCATGATGTCCATGCGCACAACACGCTTGGTAATTTGCCATCGATCTGTTGTTCTCTCTTTCCCTGACACATCAATGACAATCTAATTCCATTCACTGGATTCTATTGGCCTTGTCTCTGCAAAGTGACAAGACACATTGCTTTGTGCTTAACCCAATAAACGGATGTTGGTTTCGAGCAGATTGGGTCATCAGCGCTGACCGGCCTCTCTCCTCACATTCAGTTAGCGCTGGACTTTAATTGGACTGTTTGGGAATTGGAGCTCGAGAATGTGCCTTTATTCCAATTGCCTCAATCCCAAGAGCACAATGAAAAATATTAGGTATATTAGCTGGCAGATTAGCAACACATTTACAAGGCTCTGGTTAAGGACAGCAGCCTTCTACATATCTCACATTAGTAGTCATTTTGTGGATGTCTTTCTGTGAGTGTAAATGCAAGTAGGGCAGCAGATGGCCCTCATCTCGTGTGCCGCTGCTGAGCGGACGCTCTCTTCAGGATCAGACAGGTCACAGGACGGTTCAAACCTCCGACATGGCTGCCAAGCTCCTGCCATCTGGCCTGCAAGGTCAAGGTTGCAGCCAGACTTATTTGACGCACTGCGTGAAACAGTATTATCTTCGCTGTTTTCCTGCGAACTCCCATGGTGAGTTTTGCTGTCGTTCATGTACTGGCATTGTTTAGATTCATGTTAAATCTCTACATAGTTTAGCCTCCTGTCGATTAACAGTTGTAGTCCTGTCTGTTGATAAAAAGCCCTACCTCATCTTGTTTCTCTTCTTTTTTTTTATCAGCCGCACACTCCTTTTATGGCCTGGAGATTTCCATCCGCTTGCTTGTAGCTCTCTCGAAAGCTTTTAAGAGAGTAAACCTCTTGGGACTTTACAGCCTAATTTTCTGTCTGTGGCTGGAATCTGCTCGCTTCCTACCACTTTCACGAGCCGTAAATGTAGCTGGAAGTCTTTCATCTGGTCAGTGTGGCACGGTACCTGGGGTCCGCGGCCCCTTACTGGATTAACACCCTGATAAAACTGCTCCCACACTGAGCTTTTAAGAAGCTCTTCTAGCTACAGAAACAAGCATTAAAGTCGTTATAGCCCTGGCCACTAATTAATTGTTTCCAGTGCTAGGCAAAGTTGCAGAGGAAAGCCCCATTAATTTAGCATTACAGCAGAAACTAACTCCCTGAGCATACATGCATTATATGAGTTTGGCCATGTCCTACAGTTTATAATTCTCATAGCTCCTTCAACTCTTTGGCTGGCAGAGACCATAAGAAAGGTGTTATATTTTAGGATTGTTTACGGTTTTTCATTTTCATTCTATGTATGATGGATATGCTGCTGTGACGTGTGTGCCATTGGATTTAAGGGAAGCATTAAAGTGAAGAAATGTTTACACTGGGAAACTAACAGTAGCATAGCTGAACACAAGAGCTGGGCCAAGATCATACAATCTGGAAATCTGTCCTTATTTGTCTGTCAGTATTAGATATTTCTGGGTTTATCGGATATCTGCCACGTCTAAATACGAGTGCCATTCTATCAAAGACCATTTTCCCCAATATTTGTGCCTGTGTAATATGACAACCTTCTGCTTTCCCTGTTGAGAGTTCCCACACTGATAACTCATTTGGTGCATGGTGGGTCTCTGCTGCATTTGCAGGATCTAATCATCTTTCTTACGCCAGGCTGGAGTGAAAACCGTCCCACCTGCCTTCCATCACCGAGCCCAGAGCTTCCCAGTGCCTGGTCATGCATGGCTGCTGTTGTTTAAAAAAAAATCTTGGGACCAAGCAGAGGTCCTCAGCTTGGACCCCTGATGCACCTCCGGTCCCCAAGCTCACTCTGCCCACACATCGGAGCAAATCAAGTCTTGACCTGGAGCATTTAGACGCAGTAGAACATTATATTCTCATCAGAGGCACCAAGTGCTGTAAAGCATGAGCTCTTTGCAATGAAACATGGCTTTGCTTATACGCAGCGCTGTGCGGAAGCGCCACTAAACAGTCATACATCACGCCAGGCCTCACATCGTTCTCTTTATTGAGAGGGAAAACAAAGGGTTGAGCCTCCCAAATCATTACTTTCTCCCACGATTTTTCAAAAACCTTTTTTCTTTTGGGGTCCGCAGAGCGGTAAAGAGGTAAAGATAACAAAGCACTGCTGTTCCCTCAACACCTCCCCAACTGTAACGGCCCTTATTTTTGTTAACTAACCGGGTGTGAGTTATTTACACGTCTAGCCACGACTGCGCTGTAGCTTGAATATGCATTAGCCTGTATCCAATGCATGCCGCTATCTCATTATGTGAAACTCTTCTAAACTGGGATAATACATCAGACTGATCTTCAGAGATGCAATAAAAGGTGAGGATACTCCATTTTCACTGACACATCCCTCGTTCAAAGTCAGTTGTGTCGCTTAGACTTTAATAATGTCCCATTATGCAATATGTTTAGAGAATTGATCGGTGAGAAACACACAATTATCAGGAGTCCGCTTTAATGAGCGTTAATCCATCTCTGTGCAGTACAGCACCATTTTTAATGTCTGTCTCCATGCTTAGATGCACAAGTCTCTGTCTCGGTGAGAGGACACAGGTGACTGAACCTGAGAATGTCTTAGTATGAGGATGATACATTGATGGGCAGCGCTGGATGACAAATCCAGCCGAGACTCACCCAAGAAGAGACATATTGATTTCTCAATGATTAATAAGTGGAAAATAATTGCATTTCATTAAGATGAATGGAGTTTCATTTACGCTGTCTCTTTCCTTCACTTCAGCTGGGGCAGGCAATCAAATCTCCACCAGTGTCACGTTAGTCTACCATGGCAACAAGGTCAGTGAGCCGGGCGAAGGCTTTTATCAGAGCCACGGGGAGACAAAAACATCTTTCACTCTTTAGCTGTTCTTCTGTCTTTGACAAAAATCTTTAAGATGTTTGTTCCATCTCACTTCAAGGACCTTATGACTGGTACATATTTTACGATTTTGAGCTATCTCATACGAAAGATGAGAAATCGTGGAGATTTCTGTGGCCGTGGCTGCTAAACTGTGGTTCTACGTCGTACAGTGAGAGAAGTTCAAAGACGGCCGTGTCACGATCTTGTGACCAAAGATAGCCTGCGCTAATTTTCTCACAGTGTGTTTGCTGCTACGACCTATGTAATAGCTAATACAAATGCAACATGAAACGGCGTATTGATCAACGCAACATGGTGCTAAAACTTAAAACTACTTAACCTCAAGCTCCATTTGCAAAATTGGCATCCCAAGCTGGCCTCTTTTCCCTAGCCATGACTGCATCAATATTTTCCTATTTTGCTTCCTCCTCTTTTTTCAGCGCACATAATAACCACAATTGCCAAAGAGTGATTTTGTTTACCACTAGTGCATGCTGGTGACGTTTTATTCTTCTGTACTAACTTACTAAGTCGTAGCCTACAATTCAGTAGGTATCGTCATCGTACAGTCTACGTATATGTCGTACCCAAGTTTATTAGATCCATGTCATACATTGTGATTTGTAATGCCGAAATCTGTAGCAGGCATTAAAGGAATAATTCGTCCACAAATACAAATTATAAGATAGAGTGTCAAACAAATTGTAATGACATGAGGGCAAGTACATTATCAGAGAAGTTTCATTTCTGGCTTGCCTATTTTTATGTCATATAAAATTCAATCTATTTGTATCTTTTACATAAAAGTGTCCCATTTCAGTTGTGTTTGTCCCTTTTCCAAAGCTTACAGGCCAGTGGCACCCATAGTAAATGGTGGGCTATAGAGTAAACAGCTGCAGTCAGGGTCTCACTGCATTGTGCATCATTTTAATGTTCATCTAATGACATTCCCTCACTGTTTGTGTCATGGGCCATCAACAATCATAATTGTAAATTGATTCATTGTCAACTGAGGGTGACAACATGCTACTGACAAAAAGAAATTGATAAGAGAGAACAGGTTCCTTTAATGAATATATCAATAACCTGTGACAGCTGAAAAAGTACCTCTGTGAAATTTCAAATAAGCACAAACTCGTCTTGAGGTTGCTCCATTTGTTTTAGCTCTACCTGCCACATTGAATTTTACTTCGCAATAATTACTCTGCCATGAGCAATTTCGTTTTACTTTTACTTTTGAGAATACGTGTCAGCCTTATGTTTAAGTTTAGGATTGTATTTGACTTAGTGTAAAACAAAATCTTTTGATTATTTTGTGCCATCAAATGTACAGAATACAAATTTTTACAAGTCACATAATTGTTATGAATGTAGTTGTTGTTTTTTTAGGCCAAGCTCTCTACTCAAATATGTATAGGCCAAATATTTTTATTGGGTAAGTTAACAATTGCTCAAAAGCCAGCAATATCTGAATTGTGAGCAAATCGTGTTTTATGGCTTTTTTCATTCATTAGTGAATCTGTTTGAATTTTAATGATTTTTAAAAATCCTTATTCAATAATCACAAATTGAAAAGGTTTATAGTTAGTCAAAAAACCATTGACTTTAACTCTTTGCACAACTTTTTGTTTCTTAATTTGGTCTGTGTGTTGCCTTGAAATGTACTGTTGCCTTTGTAATGTGATAGCATAACACCTCTTCACCTTCGAAAAAATGACGGTCATACATCAAGTAAATTGTACTGAGTTAGACTGACAAATATCACTCTAATGGACATTTAATAGCCTATGTGGAAGGACTAAGGTAAGCGATCTAACGGTAACATCAAGTGCACACCCTGACACCGCGATTCAATTAAAATGGCTGCTCAGTCTGTCCCTCTGTGGAATTAATGAACAGACATGGAAGTGGCTTCGAGCCGGCCACTTTTCACCTTTCTCAAGAAATCCACACAAATAAAAACGTGTCTCACACAATTAGAAGGCTGAGGTGCACGATTATCATATCACAAGACTTCACTCGCTTGACGGTTCAGGTATTAATAGCATTTCAATTGCTATGTCCTGCTATTAATGGCTGATTTATTTGATTTTAATACCCCTGTCAGGAGGTAGAGCCAAGAGAGAGGCCTGTATAATGGTGGCACATTTTGCCTCTGTCCGTTGGGAATGCTTTGCACTAAAGCGGAGCCTTTTGATATGTGGCCAGTGGACTCCAGCAGCTAGTCGGCTAGCGTTCATTCAGTACAGGACTGAAACAAACCCCATCCATCTCATATCTGATCAATCTCATGCAGCTCTGTGCAACGCTGGAGTAAAAATACGTTTTATGAGCAGTAATGTAAAATAAAATGAAATAAAATCTCATATGGAGGTAACCTTGCAGATACAAAAAAAAAAAAATTGGTAAATTTGTAAATTTTGTGTTTTGCAGAGCATTGCCAGAAGTTTGCAGTTCTTTATCAATATTGGTGGATTCGCAAAAGTGTTGGCTAATGGACAATGTTTAATATGTTCCCTAACTTAAATTATGCTTGTTGTAGTTCCCTTGATATAGTCTATATATCGTGGTGGCTTTCTCAAGTTCTGAACGTCGTGACTGGGGCACTATGCATCCGCTGCAGTTTTGTTCAGAATACATAATAATGCACATATAAACGAAAATGTGAAGCAGATTGAAAAATTAAGCGTTCATATAAATATAACTTTAATCGACAAGAATCCATAACTAGCTTATGGGAAATTAATATTAAAATGAAGAAATTTAAATCGGTTTTAATTCAAAATCAAAATTAATAGTATATGACGTAGATACCCAGTATCCAAACTGAAACGAGCAAAACACTATGCAAAATAATAAAAACTATGATGAGCAGCATTGACCTCCTTTCAGGATTTCTGTTGAGTCTCTGTGTGTGGAATCATGTGGGGACCATGGCTAGATTCCCTTTGGTAAATAAATTGACTGGAACTGTGTCATTTACCAGACTATTAATTGACTAATGTGCAGCACTGTCTGCTGTGACATAGGTGCGACCATGGGACTTATCATAACGGATTTAAGGAAATTAGCCGAGGCAATGGAAAAAAACATATGTGCTCTCCTAGATTTTTACAATAAACAGCCTTCCACCACTGAAACAATACAGACTTTAAGAGTGTTCGAGCAACGATTAGTTTAATCGCTTAAGTCCATCATTATGAGATATCTGGAACCATTAGCGATACATTTCCCAAGACACCCAAACAAAATGCGTTATCATTTACACATGTATTCTCTCTGACAAACCAGCTGATAAATGAAGACCTTAAACTCTGATAAATGCGTATTAAGAACAGTACCTCCTCCATTCCATTTTTTATTAATTATTTACATTCCTTTAGCAGATCCTTTTATCCAATCCAATTGGACTTACACTGCATTCAATGTATAATTTAATTTCTCAGTCTCTGGGAGACTGCTTTACAGAGATGCTTTATAGTCTCTGCTGTGCTGAGATGTTGCAGAAACACTAATGATAAAAAAAAGACTAAAAACAACCAATTTAGCTAAACCAACATTCCCATATTATTTTAAAAATTGGTGAAAATTATATGGGATTTCTGTTTGCATGTTGCCAATAGATGCACATGTTGAAGTCTTAATGTTTTGTTATAATCAACATTTAAATAACAAAATAATATGTGTTGTCAATCCTTTGTTGTTGTGTTGCAGGGATTTTACCATATATTCTAATCAGCAACGATTACCAATTGCCAAGCAATGTAGCAACATAGCAATGTAGAAAAGTAGCTTGGGCATAATTTTATTTATAATATGAAGTGTACAAGACCAATGAGCCTTGTACATATACTGTTTCATTGTGAAAACTGAACTGACGACTAAAACCTATAAGTGTATTATATAGATTATCTCTGTTAAACAAATTTAGGCTCAAACAAAGGTCAATAAAATCAGTACTTCAATAATGATCTTCTAAATGTCAGATGGGTGATATTGTGATTTCCTCAGCAGGGCGTCTTTATTCAGCATGAGGTGTTACATCTGCTCTCAGTGTTCATTAGCTCTCTGCCTATACCATAATCCCTCAGCTGCCTCTGCCTATAGATTTGCTGTCTTCTTTATTGTGAAAGTGATGCGGACATCTGAACACTCCAATGGAGAACGAGCTAACAAAAGGACAAAAACCCACTAAAAGGTTAAGCATGTTAGATGAGGTGACAAAGACTGTTTAGGATTAAGGTATTGTTGAGAAGAGACACTGATATTAACATGCTCACAACTGATATCGCTTTAGTTCATTAGCCGTTTATGTTGCATTGGCTGCAGTGGTGTTAGCTTAAAAACTATATTTTTCCTCAAAATACTTCTAGGTTGAAAATAGGTTTAAAGCATGAAGTTTAAATGCTTATATTCTCTATTTTAAGTTGATTCTGATAAAAGCGTCTGCTAATTGAAATTAGATGATTCATTTGTATCTAAAAATAGATATATTAAATGTTAATATTTACATCCATATTTTGAAAGTGTCATTCTACGTTTGGAGAACATGAGAAAGGTTTGCGCTTGAGATGCAGATGCATTGCTGGGTGGTCACTCTGTGAACTTTGACTCTACCGCAGATACCAATAATCGTTTTTCCTCTTTCGATTTTGATTCTGTCGATTTCACATTAAGCACACCTATCTTCCAGACCGCCAGTCACGATTCAGAACACAGATATCCTAAGCTTTATTTAGAAATATGAAAATAAACCTCCATACCATGCACTGCTGAGACTGCCCACTTAGGTTGAGAAGAAACAGATGTACATTTCTTGTTTATAGCATCCCGAACAAAATGATTAAATCTGACAGATAGCGGTAATTATCGGAAAACCATTAACATTCCTACACTATCCATACCCTCATTGTTTACTGTACATAAAAGAGATGCAATAGAGACAACGCAAAGACATTTACAAGTAAAAAAAAATGTCTTGGTTTTCTTGGGATTTCTCTTGTTTCAGTAGCATTATCTTGCAATACCAGAGGCTGCAGTTTCAGGACCGCAGCTCTGGGACTGTATTTCCAGGACCCTTTTTTAATGTGAAACTCCAAAAAATGAATCTGTAGTGAAGTAAATAGTCCAGACAACCCCCCCCCCCCCCCCCCCCCCCCCCAAAAAAAAAAAAAAACAGGAATACGACGCCTATCACTGTATACATATATAACCTCCCCCGTATTATCAGCAGCTATCGCGTTTCTCAGGAGCTGATTACCCTCCTCCATCCCCAGCTCCTCTTCTCATGCAGTCAGGATTTGGCATTCCGATTCCCCCTGAATCAGACAAAAATTATCTTATTATGTTGTACATTAAAATTAAGGATATCTGCAATACATTCATGTTGGTTCTGTTCTGTTTACCCCTAAGGGTAATTGCTGCTCTCCCTGCTCTTATCCATGCTAGGCTGCATGAATGCGCAGGGAGTTCTTGCCCAGAACAGAACCATACCGCCAATCCTAACTGTATGCTAACTGTCAATCGTATTTGACGACAGTGGTCCGGACAGAAATCAACGTTATAAAATTAAGTAAAACTACTCAACTTTTCTGATACTGGTGTTCCCATCATGCACTGGGGCTTGGATAATTAAGAAGGTTGATTTCGCTGCTTTTGTTGTTAGGTTTAGTAACTTGCCATTTTGTGACATTTGGAGTTAAGTTTCTACTCAAAATGACACATTTATACTAAAAAAACGATCCATCGAATGTTACCGTCATTATGTATTGTGAACCAATATTGAGGTCTCTGTGTTCAGGTGCCAAGTTACTTTAATTATGTAGATGGTGTCTATTCGATATATATTGTATTATTTATTTAGATGTTTCTAAGTAAAGCATACATTTTTAAAAGCTCGGTTTAATTCAGGGTTATATTTTTTTGAGTAAAAAAGAATTGCAAAGGAAACTTCAACTAAGTAGAAATTACTCAACCTTTTACCGCCAAGTTATAGTTACTTATATTCTCTGTTAATTTTACATAACTTAGTTAAGTAGAGTTTTTAAGCATTCAGTTTTTATTATCTTTCCACCTTATTTTTAACATAAGCAGGCATGGCCATTTTAAACCTGAATATGCAAGGCTTTCGGTCTCAGCCACTTTCAGTTATTTTAGCAGTGCAAAACAGTTCATTTCTCTCCAACAAAATGACATTTAAAACCAGAATATAGAGACATATATTGAAACAATTTACATGAAATATTTCAAGACATTTACCAATGGTTATGTTTATAGGGTCAAGAAAAAACAATTTAAATAATTAGTTATATCAGTAATTTCTGAAAATGAATAATGCAAAAACAGAACTGGGCTGCATTTTCCCGAAACCTTCTTAACACTACGTCGTTCTTAAGTTATACCTTGAGTGTCACCCCCCTTTTTTTGAATATACATGAAAATGCACATTTCGAACTTAAATGGTTGTAATTCAAGAATGCTTTGGAATATAGACGTAAGATTGGTCTTGTTTTAAAGAAGACATTTGGCAGATTTTTGTAGAAGTGAAATAAATTAAGAAAGTGAAACAGAAAAAAAGTTATAGAAGTTTGAGTTTATGAAAATGTACAATGTAAAATTTTTTATTATTCATATTTTATATAAAATACATATTTTCAAAACCTGGGCGACTCTAAAACTGCAAAAAAATCAAAGACAAAAATCTGAACAAGTTGTGTTTCAAATTTTAGGTTGATATCTCAAAAAATGAGCTTTCAGTAAGATTTTGTTTGGGCGCAGTACCAAACTTTTTCACTAGATGACAAACAGACTCCATTACTGCCCATATAAGGGCGCCTCCATTTCCATATGTGTTTTGAGTGATATGAACCATTATTTCCACAATTTTCATACAATTTATGAAGTAGACATCCTATTCAGAAGTAATATGAGAAGTTTGGCAGATTTTGATATGATTTCAACCTCTAAGAAACATAAAAAGAACACACATGTGCGTTTTAGCTTCCTGCCACATCATATAATTTTTTTCTTTATATATAAAAAAAAAAAATTCAGACCTTTTTTTTTAAAATAATTGAATGGATGCTATCTTTTGCACTCTTGGCATGAAAACAAACTGAGGGTTCTACCCTTCTTTCATGATTTTTCATGTTCATCACTATTTCAAAATAAAGGTCTAAGAGTATGAAAATATTATTGTTGCAAATTGATAAATTACGGCTCCTCTGTAATTTATTTTGAAAATCAATCACCAAATATGGAAACTAGAGATTGTAAGCTTTCAAATGATATATAGTTTGTCAAGATTAGTTTAGGTTTAGTATAGGATATTACTGTTTTAAAAATGTAAAGGATTTGGGCCCACCGGTGGGCCCGTGACACTTAAGGGGTTAAGCTGTACCTTATCGTCAATACGTGTTTCCTTAAATGTTCTTAGTTCAGTACACCTTCTGTAAGTCATACGTTCGGAAAGGTTGGTCTGGACCACTCTTAGTTTTGCCTTATCAGTTAACAGGTGGCTACCACTGCAAAAAAATAAACGTCTTTACATCTCAGTATACGAATATAATTCTGAGGTTAATACACACAGAGTTCAATTAGGCTAATTCAAGTGTTTTCATGCACAGAATAAAATTGTAATTACACTGATTGTTGTTAGCTTTTTAATTATATTAACCAAAGGTACATCAGTTGGCAAACCATTAGTCAGTAAAGGCTTGGGAGTCTATTTAAAGGGAATGATTGTGAATGATTGCTCAAACTATGGCAGCGATACAGCGAATAGTTGTGCTAAATGAAAGACGGCGCCATAGATGGAGCCCTTTCAAAGTCCAGTGAAAGCATACTGTCAGTTTAGCCCTATTCGGACGCTAATTGTTTAGGCCACTGATTGCTAATTGTTAATCCTGCCGTCCGAATCCACATCTCTAAGTTTACAAGAGATCACTTCAAACTTCATTTTTAAATCCTTTTTGAGCACGTAAACATTTGTATCGGGCCGTTATTGTGGCAGCAATATATGATACAATTTTAAAATATGTAGGCTAGGCTATAGCTTGGATTATTTTTTATAATATCCCATTAATCCTAATAAATGCAATTTCCACTGTTTTTGAAGTGATTCTTTTATGAAGAACGCTATATGTAAGCGCTTTCTCACATAACGCAGTGAAGCAGCCCCTGCATGAGTGAATAATTGATTCTCGAGCCATCGATATCAACAAATTCAGCACCATCGCCATGGACACCACCTGGTAACGTCGCAAGTAAGAAGGTATATCTTAAGCAACTTCCTAAGGTATAGTTCGGGGAACACGCCTAGAAATGATATACCTTTAGTAAAGTTATACCTTTAGAGTTTTCGTAGTGCGCTAAGAGACAACGTTATCGGGAAATGCAGCCCTGATTAGCACAGCCAGAGCAGATTCTGCAAAGCATCACGAGAGACGGTGTTTAATTACCTCATGTCTCAAAGCACATAACATTACAAAAATAATGAACCTAAAAAACTTACAGAGCTCAGACTTGTACCACCTGATTGCAGCAGATTAATTTCGGCATTGATAGTGTTGCCAGAGAAATGCATAAATACAAAAAGTGTTTATGAAAATGCTTAACCTAACTTTGAAGAGTCAATAGTATCATTGAAATACATGTTATTATTCAGTGTTATTTGAACATGATAGTGATGTTTGTGAGAACTTTTACATGGAATCATGCCTGTCCTTGAAAGAGGAAATCCAAACGTGTTGAGTGAAACTTTTGTTATTGAGACTTTTTAGACAACACAATAAAACAGCACACTTCAACACCATAAAGTAGGCCTCACTAAAGAATAAAAATCTTAAAAAATGTCAAAGCAATCAAGTATATGTCTGAAAATAGCAACAACTTTTATCCTGTAGTCGAATGATCGATATTGTCACGTTTCATGTTCAGTCAGTGTCACCTTCATGGACTTTTAGGTTGTTTGTCTGCAGTCACATGTTTCCTTTGTTCTATTTTCCCGCCACTCATCAGTCACCATGGACACTAATCCTCCACCACAGCTGCTCATCATTTAGTTTGTTATCTCTGTGTATTTAGTTCCTCTGTTTTCTGTCTTCAGTTGTTGGTTGATGTTTGTGTATGTGTGTTTTGTTACAAACTGTTACGCCAGTTTACCCTTTTTGTTTTATTAAATTATGTTGATATCTTGATCCTGTCTTCAGTCCTTCATCCTCATCTTGTGACAGATTGACCAGCCTAAAATGGAATTTGCAGCTAGTTTTGCTGCTGTGGCTCAGGAGAGCCACGATTTTTTAATTTTCACCAAAGACTTCTGTCTTCTTGCCGTAACCTGTCCCTTCGATGATGAGACCCTGAAGTCATTCATTGTTCTGGATCGGGGCGAACTACCACCATCCCATAGAGCTCCCAGACGCCTCTGGATTAAACTGGAGGGACGCCATCATCCGGTGTCTGGAGAGTGTGAACATAGCCGAACGCAGAGTCTGTTTCACCACCTGCGACCATGGAGGAATCGTGTGAGCCCCCCTCAGATGGAGAGCTAACTCTTAAGTACCCCCCCCCCTACTTCTACTACCTTTGGACGTAATGCCTTCCGCTTTGCATCAGTACATGACTGGAACATACTACAAACTACCCTGAAACTTACATCTCTGATCCCAATCTCCACCTTTAAGCAAAAGCTCGAAAATTACATAGTTGACTCTTGTTCCTGCTGACAATCATGAACCATATTTATACACACATATTTAAGCACTCTATTCCTTTTCCCCTTTGTTGTCTATCTTTTTTTAATTTAGTTACTTGTTCTATGTGTTATGTGTTTGACTATGTACAGCTGTACAGTATGTTCTTATTTATTCCTGTAGCCTCTTGGCCAGGTCATGTTTGTAAATGAGAAGTGGTTCTCAAACAGTTTACCTGGATAAATAAAGGTTAAATAAAAAAATAAAAATAAATAACACCCGCCAGCCAGAGCTCGAGGACAAGTGGACAGTGCTGACCCTCGCCCCAGAAGAGGAGCCCCCCAGTGAGTCTGACCAGGGGTGTGAGCCTGTGACATCTGTGGCCGAGGGTATACTGGTAGAAATAGAGACTGAGGACTGGCTGATGGATTTCAATACAGAGGTATTGTCTCCCACCCGATCTCGTTCTTCATCGCCATTCCTAGATAGCCCCATAGACTGTATGGACGGTTCAGAGGAAGAGAGTTATCACTGTTTCTAAACAGCACAGAGACATGCATGGACTATGTAATATTACCTTTAACCCTGTCAAGTGTCCATCTGCCTCCGTCACTGCCCTTCTCAGCCAGTCCTTCAGCCCCGCCTCTGCTGGATGTTTGCAGCCCTTCGCCATCTCCTGCAATGTCATGCTGTGACATCGAGCCGCAGGTTAAGCAACCACCGGAGTGGATATTGTGGCTCCGCCTCCAGCCTCTGATCACCTCACTCCATCTCAACCTGTCGGCTCCGCCTTGGCTCCTCCCACCTTCGGCTCCACCAGACACTCTCTGCGTTTCGACTCTACCGGGTTCCCTCATCCCACCAGCTCCCCCTTGGTCAGTCGTCACACCACCTCCACCACGGACAATGCAGATCTTCCACTACGCTCCGTTCCTCCACCCCTACGTCTACACCTCGGTCCTCCATCACACCAGCATCGCCTCAGTCCTCGGGTAATCTGGTTTCACCTCAGACGCTCATTGCTGTGGCATCGCCTAGGCCTCCTGTGCCAGCGATGTCGCTCGTCTCCGTCTGCACCTGGGATCCATCGGCTCCGCCTCCGTCAGTCGTCCCCCAGTTGACGTCAGGCTCTTCACCACCTTGGGTCTCCCTCCCTCGACTCCGCCGTGGGCTGTCATCACTGTACTCTTGGTCTGTGCCATCGGACGTACACCATCGGGGTACACCGGGGTCTCGTTGTCGTCCATCTGTCACCATTCTTCTGCCGCCTGCCATCATGATTCCTTCGCCATCTCCTGTCACCATCCCTACACCATCTCCACGCCCTCCTCCTTCTCTCCACGTCGTGTTTTGTGTTTTGCAACATGCTGTTACGCCTGTTTACCCTTTTGTTTTATTTGTTTTATCTATTTGTTGATATCTTGATCCTGTCTTCAGTCCTTTATCCTCCTTTTCGTCTTGTGACAGATATGCCGTTATATCCATGAAAATGATTAAATATTATTCTTTATGGTGTTTATTTAGTGACAGTGAAAAATATATAGGTGTATACGACTTTCTTCTTTCAGACGAATACAATCAGAGTTATATTTAAAAGTATTCTGGCTCTTCCAAGTTTTATAATGGAAGTGGATTGCAACCAACAGATTGAAGCTCAAAAACGTGCATCCATCCATCATAAATTAACTTCACACAGCTCCAGGGGGTTGATAAAGGCCTTTTGAAGCAAAACGATGAGTTTGTGTAAGAAAAATATTAATATTAAAAACTTTATGAAGTAAAATAACTAGCTTCCGGCCAAACGAACATATGGATACCACTTAAAGACCCACTCCGATGAAAATAATGTTTTTCTAGGTGTTAACATGTTCTTGTGGCATTTTTCTGATGTTAGAGGACATATCTTGAGAAAAATAAGCTCAAAGTTGTATTTCTGAGTATTTCTACATTCAAATGGCTGTGAATCAGTAGCAGACGCTAAAATGCCGGCTAAAATAGACTGGAGTTGTGACGTAGTAACTCCACTGGGCGTCTCCACAAGCGACGTCTTGGAGTGAAATAATGATCGGTGATCGGTGATAACTTTGATTAACTTCGGATAATACTAATTAACGTATATATAATACTGTTGCCCCACCGGAATTGGGGATGTAAGCTAGCGGGAGAGACAGAGCTCTCAGCAACGGGCAGGGGGAGGGTCGTCTCCGTGCCAACGGCTCCGCCCACAACGCAGAGGCGAATTGCTAATGAGCTACTGCCGCTCTGCTGAAGCGAAGTCCCAGAAAACAGCACAGGTTTTGTGATTTTGGCTAAAAATGGCATAATCATAATTTAAAGACCACTGGGAATGTTTAAAAATAGCTCAAAATATGATCGGAGTGGGACTTTAAAGGAGTCATAATGTAGTATTAACTTTGATACCCACGCTCTATTATAGTCATTTCATGCCCTTCTAAAAAAGAAAAATTGGAAAAAAAATAAACACAGAGCTCGTTTGACCCTTATTTCTGAATGCATTATTGTCTCGCGAGATCTGATGCGAGGTTTTGGCTGTCGTGGACGGTCATTTTAATAATGCAAATGAGGGGCGCGTTGATTGGTGGCAGGAAGGAGGGTGCTTGACACCGCAGGTAACTTCAGCATATCATTCCAAAAAGAGATCATGGCGCAAGTTGTTAATGAACCCGACCTGGCCGCGACCCACGGGATTCAACCGTATGTTTGAGCCAGACTCTGAACCAGAGCTGGAAACGGAAGAGGAACAACAGTCAATTGAAGGACGTCTACATCAACA
This sequence comes from Rhinichthys klamathensis goyatoka, assembly GCF_029890125.1. Lineage (NCBI taxonomy): Eukaryota > Metazoa > Chordata > Actinopteri > Cypriniformes > Leuciscidae > Rhinichthys > Rhinichthys klamathensis. Next base: position 142,228 of record NW_026606607.1, on the reverse strand, counting down.
TGTCTCTGAATGGTAAAGACAATTTATTTGACTGAGACATACATTAACATCAGTAACGAGCTAAAACGTTTTTTGCTATTTTCTCCCACATAAGTTTAGCTTTAATTTAATGTAGATTACATTAACGGAGATGTAGTCTACTTTATTTTCAGCTCACAGTGGTTATGAGATTAACGTTTGCTATAAGTTGTTTTTGGCTTTTTTGACGTTGTGGTTTTTTAGATATTTAATAATTTTCATCTGCAGACATGTAACGTTATGTTTTTCTTTATGTTTATTAATTCTTGACTGTTTTTTAAATGTATCTATCCTTATCACATACATTAACCGCATTAGTAGTTAGCTGCTGTTTGTTACACAAAATATAGTAATAAAAACACAGTCTTACCGTTTCAAATTCAGGCAAGTCCCTGGTTGTTGGAATGGCACCTTTTTCCAAACGTAGCTTCGATGCCAACTTCGCCTGATATTGCCCCAAATTTGTAAAAGATTCTTTTGTGAAATGTTTAGCGCAGACACCTAACGTCGAGCAAGTTGAGATGGTTGTTGGAACAGCGTCATTAAAAATAAATTTCATCCACTTGTCCCTTGTAGTTTGGTCAGTTTTGGGTAAAGAAAATGTGGATTATGACAGTCAACCACAGAGCAACTCACGTGTGCACTACGTTTCTGCATCTTTCTTGACTGAATATGATGGGGAGAGGGGCATTTCGGGCCTCCTCTGCGGTGTCCATATATGGTATATCCGGCCCCGTCTTGACGTCAAGTCGGGGGAGAAATTGAAATCTCGTATTTGAGTGCGCGTGCACGTTGGCTAGTTTAAGAACCCTGGGGTAAACAAACGCTTCACTTTTGAATATCGGCATCCCGGCCAATGTATAATCGTTAGTCAATCATAACATACATTGATTCTCATGGAAAAGTGAAAATTGCACATTATGACTCCTTTAAGTGTAAAGCGCAACTTATGCGAGTAATGCGACATACTGCTGATATTTATGCTATGCCATGACGCACTATGCTACTTCTGACGTCATAAGTTTCGTAAGTTGCTCATTAGGGGCAAGTAGACTGCGTGTGGCTGTTTGGCCAGAAGCAAGATTTTTACTTTGTTACTTGTTAAATATTAGTATTTTTCTTACACAAACTCATCACTTTGCTTCAAAAGGCCTTTTTTAACCCCCCGGAGCCGCGTGAAGTTCGTTTATGATGGATGGATGCATGTTTTTGAGCTTCAATCTGTTGCAATCCACTGCCATTATAAAAGTTGAAAGAGCCAGGATATTTGTTAATATAACTCCGATTATATTCATCTGAAAAAAGAAAGTCATATACACATAGGATCGCTTGAGGGTGAGTAAATCATGGGGTAATTTTAATTTTAAAGTGAACTAATCATTTTATAGTATACTATTTTAACTATACTGTATTTTATTCCTTACAATAACTAGTATATACAGTATAAATATTAATACAACTACTATTTGGATTAGTTGTATCTCCTAGCCCATGTATGTTCGATGAGCAAAGTAAGTGCACCCTCACGCTTGTATTGCATAGAGGGTAAAGGTGGTATTTTTCTAAATTGGTCACATTTTGGTCTCATGTTTCCTGGACAGGAGAATGCAGTAATAACCATTGCTTTATAACCATTCCAATCTGGTCTGACTTCATTTGCATTCATAAGTTATACATGCTACATTTAGGCTGAACAAGTTGAAGCTCTAGATTTGAGTGCTTGCCTCTAGATGACGGTAGGCTATAAATGCCTTAGCTTTTATTTTTTCTTTGTTTCTTAAACTTGACTTTTTTCCCGAATTGTTGCCGAGTAATTGAAGTTTTAAAGAAATCACTTCTAAGGCTCTTTGAATGTCTCTTTTGCAAGGTCATAAGAACCCCTTAGCTTGTTTGTATATCTCATATGCTAATATCCATTAGCTAAGGTGATTAGTTGTAATTATTTACTGTAAAGACTTACAATAATGATCCTTTCCTATGGAGCAATGGTGGTATATCTGGGAACAATTAGGACCCCTCTGCACATTAACAGCAGAAAGGAGGAACACATCAATTACCCAGGACCATTTTACATTTCATCTTCTTATTGGGCCCCTGCTAATGTTGACCACTTCCTCTGCCTGTAGTTTATTTTGCTTTGGTGACTGTGGCCTCCACACATTGACCGTTCACTGGTCAGACGATCCATAATGGCCTGGCAGACGGATTGAGCTGCCAAGTTCAGGCCAAGAGATTTGATCTTACAACATTTCAAATACATGTGAATGAACTGCACTTAATCACTGTAAATGATGTTTTAGTCCTAAAACAGGCTTCTGAAAGGAATAATTCACCCCAGAATATAAATTATGTGATAATCCAATCATCCCCATGTTGATGATCTGATGTTATGTTATGGGAGACACAAGGGAGAATTTTGTTAAAGTATTTTTTTATGCTGCTCTTTTCCTTATAATGACAGTTCAGCAACACACTTGTAAAGCTCCAAAAGGATAAAACAAAAAAAGGATTATAAAGTAGTTAGAGATTACATTTCTAACAAACCTATTGTGTTTGTTTTGAATCTGAATGAAATTGTGAATGTATGGAAGCTTGTTTCCTTTACTGAATAAAAGATAAAAAAAAGGCAATTATCTCACAATTCTAACTTTTTTTCTCAGAATTAATCTTTAAATAATTATCATTAATTATCTCATTAGTTCCCTTTGTTCGTTGTATTTAAACCCTTAATTCTCTGTCCGTTCTCGTCAGTGATACGTTGTGTTATGTCTTTTGTTATTGAATATTATTATCTTTATTCTCTTTCTCCTTCGTCTTCGTGCTGTTTACACAAGCAACCTGTGACAATAAACTCGGAATTGTTAGTTATAGTTATAAAGTCAGAATTGTGTGATATGAAGTCGCAATTGCGTGTTATAAAGTCAGAATTACGAGATATACTGTAAAATCACATGATAATGACAACATGGTGTATGTCCGGATTACATTCATACACTCTAAAAAAATGCTGCTTTAAAAACAACTCAAGTTGGGTTGGGCTTGGACAGCAATTTGGGTGTTTTAACCCAGCGGTTGGGTTAAATGTTTGCCCAATGTGCTAAACAGTTTATTTAACCCAACTATTGTTTAAAATTACTATAGCTGGCTTAAAATGAACCCAAAACAGGTTGGAAATTAAAAATCAGACACATAATAACTAGAGGCAACAATATTAATAAATGTTCACCTTTTGATTATTAAGTAATTTAATAAACTATTCATTAAACTTATTAATAAATGTTCATTTATTAAACCTATTAGTACATTTTCAACATACTTCAGGTTCATTTTAAGCAAGAAACACAGTAATTTTTTAACAATAGTTGAGTTAAATAAAACTACCAAGCAGGGGTGCGTTTCCCGTACAACGACGTAACTCGTGCTTCACTACCATAGTGTGATGCATCATTGAAGAAATCAACTAGCTAGTCACGACTGTTTCCCGAAACCATATTGTCGCAAAGTGGTCGTTCAACCACGTTGGTTTATGACGTCACGCACGTGGTGGAGTAATAACTTATTTTAATGAAACTGTTGAGATCAAATTAATGGTAGATGTTTTGATATGAATTACAGACTTCAGAGGAATTACAGCATCTGAGGAATATTTAAAAATTTTCTCAGTTATTTCGCTTTATTTCCAGATTCAATCATAGGCTCGTTCTTACATAGTAGAGCACGTTCGCACATGCGCAGTCTTCAAAAACGGTGCTTTAAATCTCTTGACAAACTCAAAGACGTAAATTACATTTGTATGTATTCTAAATAAAAGACACAGGTTGTACTGAATGTCAGCTTGCTTATTTTGCTCAAGATGAGGATTTATTAAGTCCACACATGGGCGTAGGTTTGGTCTCAGCTTTGGTGGGGACTCTCAAAAAATAAAAACCTGAGACTGTGTAATGCTGAACAACCAAACATTTTATTTAACATAAATTATTATGTAGGCTACATTAGTTTCCGTGCTGCAAACCCCTAATTAATCCTCCTAACCTTGAAAGATTGCAGAAGCTAGGTTTAACTGTAACAATATCCTGGGTAACCAGGATCACCAGTTAATACTATTTTCCACAGTAGAATCTGCATTTGAAAGCCTGGATTGTCACTACTACTGCTAGTTATTTGTGTGGCTAGTTATTTTGCCTACTTACACTCTTTATGAAAAGCTTCGTATGTCCCCTTTCTTCTTCTTGGGTGACATAGCTGATCTACAAAGTACAAAAAGGGGCAAAAAAACGGAATATGAAAATGTTTTACTCTGGCCTTTGTATATGGCAGGCAGAGAGACAGCCCTGGTAACTTACCCTCGGCGTCGTCACGCGCGCAGCCGCGCACACACACACGCACGCACCACCCGCTCGCTGCCAGTGAGTGCAAGCACAAAAAGTAGTCCCGGCCCGCGCGTGTAGCCTGCCAGATACCCCGCCGCCAATCAAATTACGGCGTATCTTGTACTGTCGTCGTCCTGGCCGTTGGAATCGATCCAAATAGCAGCGCAAAGATCCAAATGCAGCGGAAATATCAAAATAGTTCAAAGTTCAAAGCTTGCTAAAAATTGGTGGGGACAAATTTGTCATCTCAAAATATTGATTGGGACTAGTACCTAGCGTCCCCCCCTAAACCTACGCCCTTGAGTCCACATGTCATGCAATCTAGAAACTATGCTTCTAACCACAGCCTGAGAGCTGTCCTAAACACACAACTTTGCGATGCTGTTTGGATTTTCGTTGGAACGATGGTTTCGGGAAACATCGACTCGTTGAACTATACTGATAACGACGGGACTTGCGACCATAGTTGGCTAACGATGATTTCGGGAAATGCACCCCAGGTTGGGCAAACATTTAACCCAAACGCTGAGTTAAAACAACCCATTCACTGGGTTTGTCAATTTTCAACCCAACTTGGGTTGGTTTTTAACCCAGTATTTTTTAGAGTGTACTACACACATTCATAATATATACAACTAAAAAAAACATTTCACCAGTTGCAAAGTAATTACTCATTCAAAATAAGTACTCAAGAGAGTATGTGATTTCGGATGCAGCCCTGTTGTCTTCATGCCAAATGTCTCGGCAGAGGATGGGACTAAATATCCTCCACTACTTAATACAAAATGGTATTCTGATCTGTCTCTATTTAGTTAGCAACACCCAACTTCCTATGATCCAATCAATTTCCAAAGATGAAATCAAGTCCCGCCCTACAGTTTTTTTTTCTCGTTCCAGAAGCCATTTCCCTCAGATATTTGTCACGATAGGGAAGAAAGGACTATCGCAAGTTCTGTTTCATGCCGACTTTGAAGCGGCATGATGCCATGAGAGCAATGTGCGCTTATAATTAACAGAAAGTTGTTGCCCCGTAGTGTTGACACTAATATATATTATGGGTGTAGTTATCTTAGTTATCAGTCGTAGTTTGAACAGGCCAAGTATTGTATGTTTACTGTGCTTTTATGCAGTTTTTTTCTTTTTTTTCTCTATGTTGATAGCTGTGGTCACTTTGAACTGTTATTGAATGAAAAAGAACAGCATACATATTTGATAAATAATTACAGGAATTACATTTTGGGTGAATTAATTCCTTCAAGATGACTGTTGTAGGCTTAAAACGTCATACAGTAATTAACTTTTTTTCATTGCATTGAAAAAAAGATACAGGTTTGGAATAGCATGGGGGTGAGTGAATAATGACAGAAGTTTCGGTTTCAATTATTTTTTCTTCTCCTCTCGACAGTAATGAACTTGATGCTGATGTAGTTTACCACATAACCTCAATGCCTGGTATTCTCCCACAGAGCTCTCTGGTCTAGTCCAAACACGCAGGCTTTCCTTAATTTTGTGATCAATGGCCTTTTAAACGTGTAAGAAAATCACCACTGCGCTGAACCCCTGACCCACTAACATAACCTCTAAAGGAAAAAAGATTTATACCAATCAGGAGAAGCTGACGCTTGACTTGGAATTAAGGACACAGTGTAGGACCCTTAATTAGAAGTGTAACCTTTTCCTGACAGAGAGATTTGTTTTCGCAGGGTCCATGTTTGGGTAAGTTCTACAGGGACCAACTGATAGAGAGATATGGATTCTGAATGGGCTCAGCCAACTGGGTGTTTATTAGAAAACTTGTCCCAACAAAACCCAATCAAAGGCCAAAGCAGCTCTGTGGCAATCACTCTAATAGGCTGTTTCCTTTGAGAGGCCTTCAAAGTGTCAGCAATGTGTCACCCAAATGAAATGTACAAAACCAAATCATGACTGAGGTAGGAAAGAAATGTGTAATACTTATAAATACAGCTTAAAGATTAGTTGCAAAGATTATTATGAAATATGATAAGCCCCCAAATGTCTATGATATTCCGGTCTCTCGATGGGATTTTTTCACCTGCTTTATTGTCTTACACCGTGTCCTAACCAGACGCGACGGCAACACGCGATGATTCTATTTTTGAAACGGTTTGGACGTCGTTGGTTTCTTAACACTGTGTCCTAACCAGATGCAATGCGATGAGATTTCAGCAACAAATAATTTGACTGTCCACACCAGACACAACGCAATCACAGCCAATCAGAAGAGTGCGTGGGCGGGCTCTCTCGGCAAGCTCCCGGCATTCTCAACAAAATGGATAAGCACATAATCAAATTCATGAATATTATACCACTTTAACATCATTAAAAATACATACTGAGTTACTGAAACAATCGTTGTCATAGAATACACTTGTCTGCTAACAATAAGTTGACAGTTTGAACGTTCTTGTTCACTTTTATTTATTTTGAAGAACTGAGGTGAATTGTTGCTATCAGTGCGGTTAAAATGTTAAAATGGTGTGATATTCCAACCCGATCAATTCGTACAAATTTTACGAGGTGGCTAATTCGTACGAATTCATACGACCTCGCTCGTACGAATTTGTACGATTTTTGCTAATTCGTACACTTTTTTTCGAGTGGCCAAATTCGTATGAATTCGTACAAATGACCTAGCCCAAACCTACCCATCACGTGTGTTTAGACAAATCGTACAAGTTCATACGAGTGAGGTCGTACGAATTCGTATGAATTAGCCACCTTTTAATTACTCGTACGAATTCGTACAAATTGGTCGTGAGATGGCGTTGGATATTCATGAATTTGCTTATGTACTCCATTTCGTTCTGTGTGCCAGGAGCTTGCTTGAGAGAGGCCACCCACGCACTCTTCTGATTGGCTGTGATTTTTATCGCTTCCCATAGTCTAACTGGTGTGGACAGACACATTATTTGTCGCTGGAATCTTATCGCATCACATATGGTTAGGACACGGTGTTAGGTTTAGCTTTTATGTGTGAACAACAGTAATAGCAGTGCCTAACACTGTTAATAATGCATTATAAAACAAATAGATTGCATTAGAGTAAGAATGTTACATGTGTTTACAAATCAGAAAGCAATGTATTCAAATGTACAATTGTATCTTCAAGATGCAAAGAAGATTTCCAGTGGCTTAATTGGAATTTGTGGCATGTTTTCGGACAGCTGGCTTGGATTGGTCATGGTTGGATGAGCCATTGAGCTGACCTCAGATGGCATGAGGCTGTATCCAATAGAAAGAGAACAGGCAATACAGGAAGACGCTTCAGTTCTCTTAACCCCTGCTTCCTGAAAAGAGACATCCAAGAAGACACAGGCCGTATAATGCAGAGAGTCTGTGTTCTATCAGGTCCTCTCCAACTCTAGACACTGAAGGGCTGTCAATCGACACGGCGGGTCACACAGTTGCAATAAGAAACACATTGCTTAAAAAAGACTCTTGCAGCAATGCAAACAGAGGATGTGACCCTCCTCAATTAGATAAAGCTCTTGTTGGATCTCTGAGATCTAGTTACAGGAGGTATGTTTCTACATGACAGTGTTGTTTTACCGCATCTATTTATTTATTTTAGTTAGCAGTCAATAAAATTGAGGACAATATAAAGGAATATATGCATGCAGAACAAATTCATGTTAGTGGTTTGTGTAAAGAAAAGCGATTTATAGTGTATATAATTGCAAATGGCTCAAACTGTTTTTCGATACAATATTTTCATTCAGCAAAAGTCTTCAGCCGTTCAGTGAAAACTGATATGGAAATTCAAATTATTCTAGAATCAGACAGTAGGTGTTTCCAACCCTGCTGATGTCCAGAAGAACATTTACTCCACCCAGTTTCAAATATCCTGTCAATTTTATTAATTTATTTTTTATTATTGTTCAGATTTCAAAGATAATGAGACTTAATGGAGTTCACAGTTATGTGTTGTTTGCTGTATAATTATAATTAGTGATGTACAGTTAGACTCTCTCAAGGTTCTTTATTGGCAAACTGTGGTTCTATGACATCCATGGAACCTTTCCATTGCACGTACAGCAGTCAACATTTGAAGTGGATCAAACCTTTCATCAAAGTTATGCATGAATTTTGCATGAATTTTGAATTATGTTCTTGTCTTAGGACAACTTTTATGAACTTTTTGATCCACTTTAATGATCCAACTACTGAAGTTGAAAAAGGTCCATTAGATTATTAAAACATTCTTTACACTAAGTACAATGGTTCTTTTAAGAGCTGTTCACTGAAAGGTTAAACCAAAATGGGTCTTATATGGCATCGAAACCCTTTTGGAACCTTTGTTTTGAATTGAGTTTATACAGTAGCATTGCTCACTAAAAGCAGTTGATCTTGAAATAATTTTATGAGAAACGTTTGAGAGTTTTAAGCACCGTGTGAGTTGTTAAGATCTCTTTTTCTCAGGAGAAAAATGAGAATTAAGTCTCTCCATTAAATCCAATTGCCGTCTAGGAGAAACAACTGAGAAATTGAGGAGATCTCATTTCCCAAGTCAGTGGGAAAAATTTTAGTCTCCACAGTAACTTCAGAAGCAGGCCTGCTTAATTTATTCCGTGGTTTCAGCACAGTTTGGGCACAATTTACATGGTGATAAGGGGGGAATGGATCTTTAATATGCCTTGAATTTTTTTCCACGAAACCTCTCAGCTTTCAAGAGTCATTTAGCAAATAATCACTTTGTTATTGGTCTTAAATAGTGGCTAATTAAAAGTCTGACCTCTGCGAGTAACCCTCTTCCTAAGAACACGTTGCATAAACAGGAAAAATCTGTTTAATTGCAAGAAAAAAAAGCACATTTTCTGAAGGGTAAGGTAATTGGCCCACTGTGAAACAAATGAATCCACTGGGAATCGGCCAAATGGATGTTCAAATGCAAACAGTAGTCCGGCACTCGGTTTCAACGTCCCTACTGAAATCAGATGACATCAAATCACAGAATAGGGTGTTTTGACTGAGCAGAGACACCGCACTGGTGCTCTAGCGATAACACATGTGACTAAAGCAAATAAATGAATGTGATATATGTAAATGGTCTTTATGAGGAGAGATTAGCACTAGTACTGATTTTGACTCTTTTTCCACTTGCCAATGTTTTTTTGTTCAGACGTGCCTATTGGATGATGGGAATAACAACACACACGCATAGAGGGGGAAAGAGAACATGCACAAAATTCAGCTCACAGACAATGCATTTTCGTTTTATTCACCGTCATGAGAGAGACTGAGCCACTTCATATGCCATCTATAACACACTACTCTTCAAGAGTTTTTAGCCACTCTTAAATGTGCCTGGAAACTAATGCATGGCCCTTGTTGGAGTCCAGCTGTGGGTGTGTGTGTGCGTGTGTGTGTGTGTGTGTGTGTGTGTGGGTGTGTGTTGGCCTAATGAAGCCCCAATAGATGGCAGTATTTCACAGTGTATGAGTGTCAGAGGAATCTGAGGGTCAGACACACTCTTGCATTTTTCAGACAGGCTTAACTCTCTGTTTATTTTAATCAAAGTGGGATCGCAGCCCATTCAGCCATATTAAGAGTGATTAACACAGATACAAATACTCTGTATTCACAGTGTCAAAATGGCAGGTTTCATATGTCACATGTGAAGGTGTTTTGTTGAGGTTTGAAAACCTAGAGTAATTCGTTTTTACTTATTAAGGCTTTATTCACAAATTGCTCCAAAGTCTTTATTAAAAAAAATAAGAAAAAAAATCCCAAAATAAATAAACATGTAAACATAACATATTTATTTCATATTAAATTAATATAAATTGCTTAACTGCACACAACACAGGTACATTTTGCCATATGATTTTGACAAAAAAAAGTTTTCTAAACCAATTGTCTCAATTTTCTAAGTATTTCCTTTTTTTCTTGTGGAAAAAAAAAGTTTTAAAGTGAGCATTGTGTACAGCAAATAATGAATATGCAGAAGAATGTGTAAAGATCGGAGTATTTAGGATTTAGAAACAAATATGTAAAATCTTATGAAATATGTGTGACAGATGCTGAGACGTGTGTGTGTTTGTTATGAGTTTTGAACAGTGTGAAGTCATCATGTGCAGATAGAGGCGACGGGGGGAGGTCAGCGTTTGACTCCGTGGCAGATGGCGGGTTGTAAGAGCCACAGATTTCAATATGACTGACTGCTCTCTAGACATTTGTTATATACAGAATGTATATGAAATATACCAGAACAATAAATACGGCACATGCTACCTATATAATTCTTTTCACTTAAATGTTCAACCTTTTCTCTCTTTTTTTCCCCTAGTTGAAAATAAATGCTTTAGGAAGTTGGCTTGCCTTGTGCTATTTTAAAACATACATTTATGCTGTTTTTATAAACTTTGAATTTATTAATTTAGAGTTAATTTATTATTCGTTTAGAGACTAAATGATGTATTTACACACAAAAAAAATTTCGTGATTTCTTATCTGAACGAGTTTCTGTTCAATCTCCTTCATTGTATTAACTCAATTTTTTTTATTTCAATGAACTCAATTTTTTAAGGCAACCAGGTTAATTACTTTCTAAAGTTCAACCAACAATACATTTTTACAGTGTACTTTTATTCTGTTGTCAAGGTCATTTGAAAATAAAATAAAAAATTGACCATATAGTATACATGTTCCCTTATACATTCATATACACTCTAAAACATGCTGGGTTGTTTCAACCCAAAGTTGGGTCAAATATGGACAAACCCAAATGTTGGGTTAAAAATGTAATTAAAATGTACAGTTGAAAGTGAAAGTTGAAGTTGGGTTAAAAGATTTTTAACCCAACATTTGGGTTCGTCCATATTTGACCCAAATTTGGGTTGAAACAACCCAGCACTTTTTAGAGTGTACATTTTTTTGTTCATCCAAATGTCCATACACCACTCGCACATTCAAAGTTGATTTGAGCTACAACGTGTGGTAGGGTATGATGCGTTAGTGACAGGAACTACAAATGCTGCCTGAAACGGTTTGTTTTCATTTCATTTGTGTTAGTAAGCAGCACAGACAGAACCTGTCATGTCTTGGCTTATACAGGACTGTTGTCTTTAAACATTTGCTTTTGTCTGTGTTGATATGACAGGAAATGGGAGGACGCAGCAGCTATAGGCTATAAAGCACATAATTGTCTTTATAAGTTTAAGATGTAGAAATCTACTTCCTGGTGTGCAGTTTTTTGAAGGTTCCCCTTTGAACTGGATGAGAGCGGCCCACTGCACACCATATCCTGTCTAGTACTAGCCGAGCGTGTATGTGTGTGTGTGTGTGTTTAAGGGGATAAGTCAGCAGTGTGCTCTGTAATGCTCCGCTCGAGCTCTTTCTGCTTCAGCGGCTCTTCTCTCTGATTTCACGCTGCGCTGCCTCTGAGCTCTGCCGGCCCGGGTAAGTGTCCTCGGCCCGCTCACAAGAGAACCAGAGAGAGAGACAGAGAGAGAGACAGCCACATGCATGACTGCTCACTGCCCCATTCCATTCATTCCATACTGCCCACCCCATTCCAGCTCTCTCAGATTCAGACTCAAGTAGCATCAAAAAAGCTTTATAAAAAGCTTTGCATTAGTGTCATTATATGTACATACAAAAATTAAGCATAATAAATATAAAATATTAATATATATATATATATATATATATATATATATATATATATATATATATATAACAAATTAAATTAATAATTACAAAGAACAAACACAATACAATACAATAAATATTAATAATACAAATATAAAAACCATTTGTTCACTTAAGAATCAATTACTGCACAATATAAATACTGCAAACATTATTCCACAATGAACGTTTAAAACAATAGGAAGCTATACGTTGATATTAAATTATTTTTTCATGCTACACATTTAATGGACTGTAAATTTAAATAAATAATGTATTTTGCATTTGTAATCCTATGTTGTGTAAAAGTATATTAGCTTATGAAGGTTCAAATCAGAAAACAAAGAGAAAGATATTAGACTGAAATTACTTCCGGGTCATTCATCAAATTGAAAATTCAAGGTCAAGTTTAAGTTAGGTGCACTGCATTGTGGGACACAGTTTGCTATGATGTATACTACACATTTTTAAATGTAGTAGTTCATTGAAAGTATTATTTTCATGCAGAACATTTGCATACTATATACTACAAACTGCAGCAGAAATATTAGTATGGTATATACTATTATCCTCTCTCTCTCTCTCTCTCTCTCTCTCTCTCTCTCTCTCTCTCTCTCTCTCTCTCTCTCTCTCTCTCTCTCTCTCTCTCTCTCTCTCTCTCTCCCTCCCTCTCTTTCTAAAGGCTGCACACAACTTTACCAAGATGAGCACACACACACACACACACACACGTTTACTTAGCTATCTAAATGGGGACATTCAATAGATGTAATGGTTTTTATACTGTACAAACTGTATATTCTATTCCCTTACACTAACCCTACCCCTATTTTTTGTCTTTTTACCCCTTGTGGGGACCACATGTGCGTACTAAGGGCTGCTCACACTGGACACATTCTTGCGTTCCATCTGTGCAATGTTTTCAATTGTTGGTCTAAGTAAACATTGTTGACTGTTGCTTTACATCTGCAGTTTTTCAGTGGTTTACAGTGTATTGCACTGTGAGTGTTACATTTTAAAGAGGCTGTTAAAAGCAAAAACCAGTTCAAGTATTTCAAGACCCCTGAGTTCTTTTTCATTCATGATGCAAAATAGACCAGCCCATAACCACAATGTTCTCCTCAAACCTATCCATGAAAGTGTTGTTGACTGAAAGAGAAAACTGACCATATGGGGAAGACAGTTTACACTAATTCCTGCTTTAGCACCCCTAGTGGCAACATTGATAAACTGCAATCTCAAAACTCAATGCAGAAAGTGTATAGATTTGCATAGAATATGTTTCAGGTCTAACTGTAGGCTGTTAATATAGAGTTCGCATCAATGCAGAATGTCTGGACACAGATGTTTTAATGTGCATTTTATACAGTGGCACTGTCAAAATGGGCTCATTAAACATTTTAACCAAATTCAGTGTTTTAACCCTTTCATGCATGAATTATGATAACCTCAGTCAGGATTTTTTTCCTATGTGTTTTTATTGCTCTTAGGGCATGAAAAACAAGATTTTTTTTTTTTTTTACAAATTTTCCAAAGAGATTTTCAGGTGTCCACTTGAGTGGACAGCATGAATTTATGGTTTAAACTGAAGAGATACTATATTAAACATAATACAATAATCAAACAGATAAAGTATGTGTATTTAACAAACTAATCAATACAATTATATCAAATCATGTGAAAACTATAAAATGTATACAAAAAATATAAATCCGAAATATTGCAAAGGCAATTGAACTTCATGCAAGTTGCACTTCGATATCTTTGATATCAGAACATGAGGACGTGATTCCATCAGAAATTTCTACTGCCTGTCAAGGTACAACTGTGGAAACCACTCAGATGCTCCCTCCAGTGTGCCAGAGTATGTCAATTTACCTTTTTTAGCTGATAATTCTGATTATGTTCAAGATATACACATTTCTAGCATAGGCCTCTTCTGAGAAAACCTAGCGATACGTATTTTTCAATCTCATCTGAAATTAGCAGTGTTGGGGCATGCATAACGCATTCAGATTACTTTTTTGATGTTACAAGTAAAGTAATGTGTTACAAGTAACATGCATTACATAATCAGATTTGTTTTAATGTTACGAGTAAAGTAATGTATTGCAAGTAACATGTATTACCTAATCAGATTACTTTTTGATCTAACAAGTAAAGTAATTAATTACAATTAATGTGCATTACGTAATCAGATTACTTTTTGTTGTTACGAGTAAAGTAACGTATTACAAGTAACATGTATTACGTAATCAGATTACTTTTTGGTGTTACGAGTAAAGAAAAGCATTACAATATAGTACATTACGAAATCAGATTATTTTTTGATCTAACAAGTAAAGCAATGCATTACAAGTAACATGCATTACGTAATCAGATTACTTTTTGATGTTACGAGTAAATAAATGCATTACAAGCAACATTCATTACGTAAACAGATAACTTTTTGATCTAACAAGTAATGCATTACGTAATTAGATTACTTTTTTGATGAAATGAGTAAAGTAATACATAAGTCACATAAATTATGTAATCACATAACTTTTTTCGATGTCAATGAAATTAACATTCTAATAATACAAATACATTTATTTACAGTCAAAAAAAGTCACTGCAGATTAAGTATTTTCAAAAACGATATTCACAGTATGTATGAATTGTAGCTGAAATATAGCAATTGATGCATGAGGTCCACTATAGTGGACAGGTGATTAATCAGATTTTTCTCCCAATCTAAAATCAAAACTTGGAAAATTTTACTGTCATATGACTCATTAGATATTGCTTGATGCTGCAATATTTTTTTTACCTACAAGAGTCTCCTAGGATAGAAGGAATGGGTGGATATTCCGGAGTAACTTGGCATGTCTGACTGACCATTGGCCATCTTGGTTTGGAGGGGGAAAAACTCGAAACACAACAGCTTGCAACTTGGTTGCAATGTATAGGATGATGCACCAGGGTCCACTGAAGAGATTGATGTGCAACTTTGCCATCAAAACCCTTGCAAATTCAAGAAAATGCTTTTTTAATAGCTGTCCACTGTAGTGACCACTATGCATGAAAGGTGACATGACAAAATTATATATTTGGAATAGGTTTTATTCTCTCTCTCACAAACTCTCTCTCTAAATGAACCTATATCCTCTTCTTACATTTCATGAATTATTGTCAGATTTCTAATTCCCTCCATTTTGTGTTTTAAGAACATTATTTTCCTGTGTTTTACTAAGCGTGATCTTTTCATCTCAGAATCAGAACTCTCTCAGTCTCTCAGTAGCACTGAGTGACATTAGTCAAGTCAGGCCTGCACAGTGCCAATATGGATTTTAATAAAACTTTCTGCATTAAAAAAAAAACATCACTTAGTATGATTTATAAGCTGTTTTCCTTAAGGGGACTAAAAAAGGACCCCACAAGGACAAGGATTTCAGACATTGCCATCTTTGTGGGGACATTTTGTCCAAATAATGTATGGTAAGCCTGAACTACACACACACACACACACACACACATACATTCAAACTGACCTATTTTTTTTTTTTTACAAACCCTCCACAAAAGCAACAGCAAAATAGAAAATGCCTCAAATCAGTGTCCATCTCACAGAGAAAAAAATAATAATTTTAGATTACTTATAGCATTGATATATGAATTGCACAGTTGTGGCAAAATGTTGCAAATATCATTACATGGTAAGTGGCTCAAAATATTTTAATTATGCCACGGTTATGCAATATTGCTTTACAAAAAAAATAATTTAACAATTTCACCTTGTTGCATTAGTGTTGCAAATAAAACACAATTTGCTGATAGAGAAATGACTCTGGCATCACCTACAGCAAATTTAGTACTTAGCAATTATTATTTTAACCTTGATGTCAACTCTATATATATTGGCCAGGTAGAATTCGGCATTAAACATATATAAATACCTCATCAAAAGAGGATGACGAGACCTTATGCAACCTTTTGTTATATAAAGTGTCCAAGCTTTTGGATCAAGATGGATCAGAAATGTTTAAATTCAGTTAATCTGAAGTGAAATCTGTTATGGAAATGACACTGCGGAGGAAGAGCAGGGGGTGTGAATCAATTTGCACACTAGAGGATATTACACCAGGTGATAAATAATATCACCTTTCATGATCGCCTTCTGAGAAATCCGAGCGAAAACCGTGGTAACTGTTTTGGGGGTGTGAAATCTGTTAGGCTGCCCTCAGTGGATGACAGAAACAATTATACAGCTACACGGGCAAATGAATAAAATTAGCGCTTGGAGCCGTTCTCTCTTTCCCTGCCCATGGCGATTAGCATGTCACCATCCTCAGACACTCGTTTATCAGAGCCCGACGACGTTAGCGCTGCACACGCTCAAACCAAAAAAGCCATCACTGGCTTTAATCATGAGGGTGTGAGTGTATCATCAAACTCAGGCCTCGTAATGAACGGATGATGTCAGCTGCTAACAGGGCATCATGGGAGCAGAGGTGATGTGTGTGTGTGTGTGTGTGTGTGTGTTGCTTGACACACACTTACTAATTGGAAGAAGAAGTGTTTAAAGCCGTTGTCTTTGTGTTGTAGGTAATATGTGGTTCATGTTAGCCAGATTTAATGTAATGATGTTCTTTGGGTCAGAAATAATTAAACTAACTCATAATGGTTTCCTCCTTCTGTCATACCAGTTAACTCCAGTTAACTTCCTGTCGGGACCTCCAGCAGTGTTGCTGGGCTTTATTTACCCCATCCTCATTTCCTGTCATTACTGTCTTCTGCCACATATATCTCAGCTGTGTTTCAGCAAAACTAATAAAACTTGGTAATGCGCCACAAATTTAGAAAGGAAAGGGGGCCAGAACTGGATAAAAGTGGCCTGGAGTGTTTGGCGAGAGCTCAGAGTGAAATGGCTCTGTTTCTGTCATTATTTCACTGATCATTTCTGTCCTGACTTTACTGATAGGATGATTATTTCCTGATAACAGCAACGTGTCCCCCTCTTTATACTTGCAATGATAAAGAATCATTTTATTTCATAGCCTGATATTTGTGGTTGATCATTTGAACTGTTCAGTGCAATAATTGAAAGGGACTGGGATAATATCCTTTACATTTATGCTTCTTTCAGAGATGCTAATTTTACACGTCCATATATTTACAGAAAACATGGATCTGTTCCAGTGGTGTGCAGTGATTTCCTATTTATTTACTTCAATGCTTTTCGGTAACACTTTAAGGTTCAATTTGATAAAGTTAACTACATTAGTTATCCATTGAGTTTATATTAATTTCAAGAATTAGACAACATTAAAAGTTGTAGGCTATTAGTTTAAGATATTTAACGGACCCGAGATAGTAGCATTTCAAATAACTAACATTAAGAAAGACTAATACAAATGTAATAAATGTATTGATCATTGTCACACGTGTTCATGGAACAGCGTCCGCTCTAGTGTCAACGCAACACGTATGCGTCGTGGTGCTCTCGTAAACGCGCGCTGGAGATTAATATATTGTAAATAAAGTAGTAAATTATGTTTTTCTGCGCAAATGAAGCACTCGCATCGCTTCATAAGTGTCACATGTATTAATTGTGTGATGTCTTTACTACCTTTCTGGGCCTTGAAAGTAGTGGAGGGACTAAAGTTTTTTCATCAAAAAGATCTTCATTTGTGTTCCGAAAATGAACAAAAGTCTTACTGGTTTGGAACGACATGAGAGTGAGTAAATCTTTAACTAATGGGACTTTATTATAAAGTGTCACTATTTTTTTTAGAATGAAAAAGTTCCCCTCTCGAAGTAGGCTATACAATTAAAATGTGTAGAATATGTGGTCTAATGTACTATTGCATGTGTCCTTCAATCCTATAATGCATTGTGGCAACCTCAGTGAAAAAAGAAATCTTCTGAAATAGTGAGAATATTGTTGATTATAAGTAACTAATAATTAATTGAATAAATAATTAAAAAACAAATTAAATGGAATCTGACAATTTTGCATAATTTGTGTGTAAGGTGTATTTTTATGCTTATCTTGGTCTTAGCAATTTCACCGAACTGTATTGATTGAAACCCATTGTCAGTCGAGCATGTTAATGTGTGGAGTACGTTTTGTGTGGCATGCAGAGTTGCCTATGAAGAGCGTTTCAAATCAGCTTCTTTGCTTCTATTTCATTCTGGATGATGCCTATATGTAGACAGTAGACATCAAAGCAGCCTAATATGTTTTGGAACAGAGCTGTGTTGTGTTGGTGTCGTGAGACCATTTTCTATTCTTCTTTTTTCATCTGTTAAATTATGTTTTAAATTTGTTGAATTGTAAAGTGAGTTTTTACAAAGGGTTTGGTAGCGCTGCCTCACAGAACATCCAAGAAAATATCCATTACAAATCATAGGTTTGCAAGACTGACTTTATTGAATTTGACTGGAATTTTCATGGGCGGCATTCTTCAGCGACTGAGTTTTCTTCAACGTTACTCAATTTTTATTTGCAGAGACATTCATCTTTAGTCACACAACATAAAAAAGAAAGAAGGATCTTAGAGTCACAGTTGACATAATTGACATATGGCTTTTTTTCCATAATGGATTATTTATGGTTAAAAATTGTAGTAAACTAATTGTATACAAGATGCACTTTGATCTCTGTGAGGCAATTGAAGTTGCTTCTCAGTGCAATTGATTCGCAAGCACTTTTGGCCAGTTTTATTTACATCAGAGTTCGACACTATTCTTTTAAGTCTGTTCAAAACATTGTTTAATGCAATTTCCATTGGAAAAATGTATTTGCTTACAGAGTGGCTTCAAGCGTTACAACATCATTTCAATTATTTTGTTGGACTTTGCTTTCAGGAATCTAAAAAGCACAGACATGCACATTGCACACTGGCTACGCCTGTCGCATTCTCATGTTGCTGTGGCAGCACATTGTAAAGTCTCAAACCCATGCCATTCTGCTGGGTGATATAATTAGGAGGCAGATGAACACATGGCAGTAAGCGCTCTCTGGAGAGGCAGCGAGTAATGATGTGAGAAACAGAGGCATTTGAAGAACAGGTTAGAAGTCAGCCGAGGGGTTCGAGGGCTGTCTGCACCATAGGGATGACCTTGGGAACTTTCTGGAACACTCGAGACCATGTTGCTTCAAAGGCAAGCATGTCCTTGGGGAAGATCCTGGAAATTGCTTATTGTATTGTGAAGGCTATTTACCTTTTTGGGGATTAACATATTTAATTCCCCTCTCTAATCCCATCGGAGTTAATGCCCCTCCATTTCCAATTATCCTGTAAGTGTGACACGGAAGAAATCGTTTGCAACAAACTGCTTGTAACCACACAGACCTCATTTTGTTAGAAGAATGCTGGAGTATTTATTGCTTTTGTTATTCCAGCTTTTATTTTATTTATTTATTTATGTTTTTTGTTTTGTTTTAGAACAGATTAGCCATTAGCAGTGGTCAATTCTTTGTAGCCAAGTATCCAAGGATTTCCAGGATCTAATTCTCCATTGATTTGATGACCATTAACCCTCTACTTTAGGCTAATAATCCTTAAATTATGCCGTCTTTAGCCTCAGACTCAGACAGTACACCCAAGAACCACCCACTGTCTGGTTTAACTCTGGATAAATTTGAATTGTTTGTAAAGTGTTTATCATGATAATTTATATTAATTCCTCTGGAGTTTGAATGTTACTTCTCAGATGTGTGCAGTTAATGGACAATTGGTGGTGCTAAAGTCTTGTAACCCTCACATATAATAAACATTTCTTCAAGGACATAAGAAATCACACTCAGGGTTATTATCTGGAGATTTTAATGCTCATCTGTAAAAAGCACTTTGTGTATGTGGAGAGATTTTCCCAGACTGAGCTGTGACTTCTCTCCTAGACTGAGTGCTGTGACATTGGGTTAGTCTGCTCAGCATCAGTCCCGTGCAGACAGGAAGTGTGGACGAAAGCTGTAGTTTAGTCCTGAGATCTGTCGGGTTTTTAATAGCCATCTCATTCATTAGAGAGATTCCTTTCAGATGACACAGGCATGGCGCGATGGGGGATGTCAGATCTGGGCGTTTAGTCAGTATGAGGGTCTAGACTGCTTGTCCTTGTCTTGGCACATAGCCTACTATTTCGTGCCAGGACAATGCACAGTCTGGGTTTGAGGTGGGCCAGAGTTTCTTACATGTTTCTATCTTAAAGAAATAACCAGGTAAAAGACATCTTGGTTGAGGAATGACAAAGCGGAATGAGCCAAATCATCTGTGGTTAAACTCATTTGTGCAACTCATACAAAGACCTTACAGACTCTCAGAGCTTTAACATTCTCCGAAAGTTACTGTCATATGCGGTTTCAGTCTTTTTTAAACTGTCAACTTAGCTTGACTTTAACTTCTCAATGCTGCTTTGGAAACATTTTGGAAAAAACTTTGCAAAAAATATTGACAGTAAAATAAGTTGTTAAAATTAACAATGAAAATAAACATTCAGTAGGGATGTGTTTAAATTTACATTAGGACGTAAAAGTAAATCGTTCAGCTATGCATGTCCAATTAAGCATTTAGCAAACTTCATAATTACAAAATCATTCTGATTAATAATGTGTAAACTACTTAGTCTTTGATATTGCGTGCAGTAGTGTGTATGACTGAAATGGCCATTACCTAAAGAAAACAACCGTGTTTAAGCAACAACAAAAAAACAGTAGATTACGGTTCTAGCAATGCCAAGGTCATGGGTTTTATTCCCATGGAATGCCTGAACTCATAAAATGTATACCTTAAATGCAATGTAAGTTGCTATTGATAAAAGGGTCTGCCAAATACCTAAACGTAAATGTAGGTTTTGATACTATATTAATTAAATACTGCATGTGCTGGCTGTTAGTTGCTAGGGCGTTCTGCCTGGGTGATATATGGTTTCTACGTTTTTTTTACTAGATTTTGAAGTCATTTTGGGGATATTTGATTTCACCATTCTGAGAAAACTGTGGGAAAAGTGCTTGTACTTTTCACAGTGTAAATAGCAAAAAAAAAAAAAAAAAAAAAAAAAAAAATTCAGAAAGGGGTCAAGAATTTTGTAACACTCTCTTAACCAAATGTGAACAATAAAAAGTGATTGCCTTTAAGCCAATAAAACCAAAAAAATGTTTAAGGAATATATTTGCAAGTGCTGTAATGATGAAACTGATTAATACTAAATTTCCTGGGAAAACATTGGTCAAGATACTTTAGAATGTTATCATCTATTTCACAGTCTCCTCATTATGTTGCACCTTCGATTTGTTTGGTTGCATTATCCACTGTTAATTACCAGGGCAGATTAATTAGATGGTGTCTTGGAATGGTTGAGATGAGAGAGTGTGTCTTTAACCTCTCCTGAGGGGAATCACAGCTTGTGGAAGTTCCTCATGATGAGGACCAACAGTCCCAGCCTGTGTCTTTAGAATTCACAATGTTGTCTTTAGACTTTGACATGATCCTGCTTTTCTCCACACAGTACCTAGTTTTTGAAACTCTGTAGCAATAGCGTAGCTAAATTATTGATAAATACGCAGGGTTAGATGGAATCTCTGGACGTTTTACACATTTTATGTACTGACTTTTTGGGAAAGTATGCAGAATTACATTAATTTAAACATGTTAAAATAAGTACTGTATTCTCAGCAGGAGATGAATACATAATCGATTTAGACAAAATAATTAATGCTGCAGGAGTTGTAGAACTTTGTGAATGGCAGGCCTTCTATTTGACTTTTTGTGTGGGCGTGCTTATATAGCACTATACTATAGTGATAGTTATCTCTAAAACTCAACCCAATCTGCTCAATTTTGCTTGACAAATTCCTCCAGAGTACAGCGTCCTCTAACAATCCCCTCTCACAGACACAAGTCTCTTATCTCTCAAGGCTAATTTCAAGCCACGCTAACAGCACTGTCTCACTCAACACTTGTTGTAGCTCTAGAGCTGCTGCTGCTGACGGTTCAACAGCCGCCCACCCCTCCCATCATCCTCCTGGGGTGACAATCCGGCCATTGTGCCCCCCGTTCACCCCCTCCACACGGGGACCCTCCCCTCTCTACTATGAGCTATATTACTTTGACCTCTCCCCATCAATCAGATTCAATTGGATAATGATCTGTAATCACTTTCTTTCAGGGGAGTCTATAAAATGGAGCAGGGCTTCTGCCCCTCCTGGGAGACCCCCTTCTGCTCACTCCCATTTGATCTGACGCGCCTCCTTTCAGAGCCTTTATATACCCCCGCGACATCGGCCGCCCCGCACAGCCACCACAGCGGCTGCCCATCTAAGCGCCCTCTGTAGAGCGATGGGGAGGGCTAAGAGGGGACAAGGAAGAACCCCGCAGGGGGTGTCGTAAGCCTGAGGCTGTTAAAACTACCCCTTTATTAGAATGAGCTGCCCTGCATGGATAGTGAGAGAGAGAGATAATGATTCTTAATGAAGTTCTGGACCTGTGAATCAAATCTGGATAGTTCAGAAATCATCTAGTTTTAGAAGCAAAAGGGATTCTATGAAAATGACAATTTGCAAGACAAATGCTTGCAAATCCAAACTATTACACTGCATTTCCAATAAATGACTTCCTAAAAATTTGTAGAAATCTCTTACACTTGACCGAATGGCCTGTGGTCATATGAAGATTCTTCAATAAAGTATACGAATGTTGTGGAGAATTTTAATAAAACTAACTTTTCTTTGCAGGTCCAAACCTCTGACCCAGCTCTCTGAGATAACGTTCATAATGTCTCGCTGTGATCCGCCGGGAGAGGGCTTTGTGTTTTAAATGTAAAATACACGCATGCATTTACGCAGTTCAAGAAGCGAACAGACCCAATATGCTTTAAACCTCCATCACTGCAGCAAGGTTTTGTCCAACCCCTTCTGCACCCTTGACTACACATAAAACAACTCTTCAGATATAAGTAAGAGCTGCATAATGTGGTCATGAATAGAGTGATATTTCTCTTCATTATTTTGGGAGTCCATTCTTCAACGAGTGTAGTGCCTCTCCACGCAGAGAGCATATGCCTTTTGTAAGCATGGCACCATGTGAAGCAGGCCCAGATGGAGTTAGCCTCCCCATCAATGCAGGACAATAGGGAATGGAAATCAAAGTTAAAGGGGTGCATCCAACCCCATTTAGCCCAGACAAAAGCTGCTTGTAGGGGGTGAGTGTCGGGGAGGGGCTGGGCGGGCGCAGGAACACGTCACACACCATAAAACTCCTTCCTCAGCTGCCCACCGTGTCAAAGAGGCGATAGAGACATGCTGATGGGCGGAAAACACCCGCAAACAAGAAAAAGCAATACATGGAGTGATGTTGAGGGGGACTCTCCATCTCTCTTTTCCTAACTTGCAGCCTGTCTGGTCAGATGAGTCAGTATAATTTTGATTTTCTTGCTCTTGATGAAGCAGAAAACTTTCACACAATGCATGTATTAGCCATGCACAGCCAATTAGGACAAAGTGAAGGGTCATATCTATAGTTGCCTAGCAATGGTTTGCAATAGATTAATAGAGGAAGTTTGCTAAGCCAGACAGGAAATAACAAAGTGCACATCCTGTTGTTGGCATGGATGCTTGCTTTGAACGTGCTGCTGTGAGACTTATAAAACAGTGTGTGTTAGTTAAAGGCTGGAGATCAGCTCTCATTAAAATAACAGTTTCCTTACACACGGACTCACACTGTGTGTAAGTCTGTCTTAATAGAGATCCATTAAACTGACAACACATCAGCTGGGATAGATGAGCCAAATGTCCAAAGATTTGATTTTCTGTCTCGCCATGACATGGCTTTAGGGTATTAGTTCATTTAAAGATGCTAATCATAAGTCAATAATGTCAATAGGAGCATTGAATATGATTGGTTGAAGATGGAGCTACTTAAGTTACAGAAAATTCACATACGTCTGCATACCATTTTTTCTTTTTTTTTTTTTTCTGGGTAGGTTGACTTAGTCTAGGGAAACCAGATTATTGACTGTTGGCAGATAGTCTGACAAGACAACTTATTCTTGCCAAGATTCAACACTTTTACAGGAAGACATGGACTGGTTGGTAAAGTGACCATCTGAAGTTTGTTTTGCTTTTATGTGTTAGGAGTGAGTAAAAAGATCATTACACAGATACCAACTCATAGTGGGTAAAATAAACCATGTTGGTGTGTTCAGAAAACACTGAAGAAATTAGTGGAAGTTTATGTAGACTTTGTTATTAGATTTTCCCAGACATAATTCAAAGCAGAATTGACATTATTTCTTATGAATATATTGTTTAATCAAGTGTCTCAAACTGAACTTACATAAAAAAGTGTTTTGTTGTAAAAAAAACCTGTGCACTCTGACTCCCAGATGTTACATAAAGCCAGACAATCAGATTACAGCCAGATCTAGAAAGCTCTTGGCATTTTTGTGTGCAGTATGCATTAGACAGTCAGTGAATAGACTGTGGGCGGCAGAGTTGGAATCCTGATCTTGTGGTCTTGAGACCTCTGGATGACCAAATAATCATGGCCTTGGTCTGGGTCTCATTAATTTGTGTCTTGGTCCTGCTTTGGGTCTTGACTGTATGGTCTTGGACCACACTCTTTGTCCTGGATTCTATTTCAAACATTAGTTGGTATGCTATCTTCCCCATTCTTAAGAAGTTCATGAACATGTCTGCCATGTTTAGAAAAATGGGGGTTGCACTATATTGCTCTTTATATTTAAATATATAAAACTATGTATGCAAGAGAGACCCAGTATTCAAAAGTGCGAGTGAATCAACGGCTTCAGGTTCAGTTTATCTCCGAAAAGGAAAGATGAGAGTACCGGAAGTTTATGTAATCTTCTAATTTGCTAGAACCACTCACGGTTTGAACACTAAAACAGAAGTGCCAAATTGCACTGTTTTTTAGACTTTGTGACGGGCCCTGTGTGATCCAGTGAGGTCTCTCTGTGGGAGTGATACCTGTGTGGTTGTTAATTATCTTTGTTCTATTGAGGTGATTGCTGATTGGGTGCACCTGGAACCTATGAGCCAGGGGAGATAAAGCTCCACTTGGTCAAACTACACTCTCTTCTCTCTGCGATCTAGACGTCAACCCTGGCCTGATCATCTCGACTGCCACATCTTGTTTTGAGTTTATTTATGTTACAGAGTTATACTTTCCACATTTAAGTAGTTATGTTTAGTTACTCTTTTGTTAAATAAATCACTTTTGACCATTTATGCTGTCTCGTTCCCTCTTTTGTCATGACCCTTGAGCCAGGTTGTGACAAAATGGGGGCTCGTGCCGGTCTTAGTATTCGGGCAATTTGATAAGATATGGGATTAGTGCAGCCATAGTATTGTTGTAGCCTAGCCTATGTATTGCAGTCCAGTTTGTTGGGAGCGGGGCAGCTCGTTGGAATGGTAAGACATTTGTTTTACTTTGGTAATTGTTTGTTTCTTTGTTTGTTCATTTGGCGTGGCAATATACAGTAGGTTGGTTGGTTGAGCAGGGTAAGTGAAGGCTTGTTTATTGGCATTTGAAATAAATTTGTAGGTAACTTGTTTTTTTACAAATTAGTTATTGTTGTTCTGCAGTTAACAGATAATCCAGGTGACTGTTGTGGTTCCTCGTATGCGTATTGCTGATAAAAGTGGTTGGAGTTTTCTCTTGTAGGCTGTAGCGACGGTCCACTTTTGGGCTTGTTGAGCGGATCCTTGGTAGTGTTGTGGTGAACGTGGGTGAAGCTTTTAGCTTGGGAGCATGTCCGTGGTTTTGGGAGGGTCGCTAGTGTGCTAGTTGCTCTTCCAGGCCAGCGGTCATTAGTGCATAAATACCCACCACAAGTAACTGCATGAAGACTAGGGATAAGTTAGTTAGTTGGGTTGATTAGGATAGTGGGAAAACTCCATACTACGTGAGATTTAGTTCTCTTAGTACGCATGAGGAAGCTGCACTGATTTACTGGGTCTGTTGCTGTGGTGTTGATGAGCCAAGTGTAATTTGTTGTAATGGCAGATTGTGATGCGTTTATTGCAGCTCCGTCTGAAGAGGCGTTGGAGCGTTGTACTAGGGAGCAGCTACTGAAGATTGCAGAGCACTTCTCTATAGTGGTAGGTGACAAACGCCTTAAAGAGAACATTAGGGTAGTTTTGAAGGCTGAGTTGAGAGAAAAGGGTGTGTTGCCTGTAGACGTGAAAGATGATTCTCCAGTTTTCGCTGGTGCACTTATCCAGACTCAGGGCTTAACGTTTGACCAACAGAAGGAACTGTTGTTGATTCAGCTTGAGCATGACAAATGTAAACATGAGTTGCAACTCAAAAAGCAGATTGAGGTGGAGAAGATTCGGCAAAAAGTAGAGCAGGCCAAACTAGATCTAGAAGGGCACCGCTTATCTTTGGCAAATGATAGTAAGGGGTCCAGTGAAGATCAGAGTAGGCAGTTGTGTTCCTTTGATATTAATAATTTAAGATTACTGCCACAGTTTAATGAAAGGGACCCGGATACTTTTTTTGTATTATTTGAGCGTGTTGCCAGTGCTAGAGGTTGGCCTGATGCAGATTGTGCTTTGATGCTTCAGTGTGTGCTGACAGGACGAGCACAGGAAGCTTATTCATCCTTGAGCGCAGAAGATAGCTCTAGCTTTGTAAAAATCAAGTCTGCCGTGTTAAAGGCGTATGAGCTGGTACCAGAAGCGTATCGCCAACGTTTTAGGTCCTGGGAGAGACGTACTGGTCAAACTTATATGGAGTTTGCTCGGGATGTAACTAGTCATTTTAAACGTTGGTTGGCTGCGCTGGAAGTCACCACTTTTGAGCATCTGTGTGACCTTGTTGTTTTGGAGCAGTTCAAAAACATGCTTCCTGGTTACATTGCAACATATGTAAGTGAGAGAAAGTGTGTCACGGCGGCGGGTGCGGCTGCATCAGCAGATGAGTATTTGTTACTCCATAAAGGGAGTTTTAGAGAGCGTGCTATAACACGTGAGCGTTCTTGGAGAGCTGATGCGCCAAAGTTAGAAGCAGTATCGCAAAGTAATGTTGACACTAACTGTAACTACTGTCATGAAGAGGGTCACTGGAAGGCTGATTGTCCACTGCTGCATTTTAGGAATAAAACTGTAATATCTAAGGTTAAGCCTGTGGCAGCAGCTGCGCCGGTTGTTACGGACTGTGTATCTGAGTTGCTTACAGCGGAGCTTGAACCGGATGTCTTGGCAGCTTATGCCCCTTTTATTAGAGATGGGTTTGTGTCACTGGTAGGAAGTGAGGCTAAGGTTCGAGTAAAAATTCTAAGGGACACAGGGGCCTTTGACTCTTATATTGTGGGATCTGTGTTGCCGCTGTCAGAAGAAACTGATATGGGTGACTGTATTCTAAGTCGTGGCATGGGTTTAACTGTTTTGCCCATACCGTTACATAAGTTGGTCCTGGATTGTGAACTGGTGAAAGGAGAGGTAGCCGTAGGTGTGCGTCCAGCGTTGCCCATTGAGGGGATTCATTTTATTCTGGGTAACAGGCTGGCTGGTAGCCGTGTTTGGGCTGACACTCCTCCCTTGCCAGTTGTTACATCTTGCCCAGTTAAGTCTGTTGTTGACCAAATTGCCGATGACTTACCTCAAGTTTTCTCAGCCTGTGTAAGTACCCGAACTATGAGTAAAGCTGAGTCTGAGAGGGAAGCTGATGGGAGTGAAATTGAGTTTGTGGCTCCATCATTGTCGGATTTTCCACTATCTGTTACAGGAACAGCAAAGTGACTCTTCCCTTAAAGAAATGTTTGACTGTGTAGTATCTGCTAAGGAGATCAACAGTGTAGCAAGTGGGTATTTTGT
Organism: Rhinichthys klamathensis goyatoka; assembly: GCF_029890125.1. Lineage (NCBI taxonomy): Eukaryota > Metazoa > Chordata > Actinopteri > Cypriniformes > Leuciscidae > Rhinichthys > Rhinichthys klamathensis. Next base: position 114,370 of record NW_026606607.1, on the reverse strand, counting down.
ACAAAATGGCTTGTTGCTCAGGAAATGGTTGATTCTGGGTACTGACTTTGTTGGAGATGCTGTCGTTCAGTTGGTGGTACCGACTAAATTTCGTCCTCTTGTTTTAAAAGTTGCTCATGATGAGAGTGGGCACTTTGGTGTGAAAAAGACTTCTCTTAGCATCTTGAAGCATTTCTTTTGGCCACGGATGAAAAGAGATGTTGCAGCATACATTAAGACATGTCATGTGTGTCAGCTAACAGGAAAGCCCAATCAGTTTGTTAAACCTGCTCCATTACAACCCATTCTGGTTGTGAATGAACCATTTGAGCACCTGATTGTGGACTGTGTGGGTCCGTTACCATGTTCTAAGTCTGGCTGTAAATATCTACTGTCTGTGATGTGTCAAAATACTCGGTATCCTGCTGCGTATCCATTGAGGGCAATTACCACTAAGGCAGTAGTGAAGGCTCTAAGTCAGTTCATTTCGGTTTTTGGCATTCCCAAGGTCATCCAGAGTGATCAGGGGTCCAATTTCTCTTCGCACATGTTTGGTCAAGTTTTGAAGTTGTTGCGTGTCCGTCATAACCAGTCATCAGCATATCATGCACAGAGTCAGGGAGCCTTGGAAAGATTCCATCAGACTTTGAAGTCTCTCCTGCGTGCATATTGCACAGAGCTGGATAGAGACTGGGAGGAGGGTCTTCCTTGGCTTATGTTGGCTGCAAGAGAAGCTGTACAGGAAAGTACAGGTTTTAGTCCTAATGACTTGGTTTTTGGACACAAAGTGCGTGGGCCCTTGGCTGTTTTAAAGGATGGCCTGGTGGAGGCGGAGCCGCCCAGAAATTTGGTTGATTTTGTCAATGGCTTTAAGCATCGTCTGTTTGTAGCAGGTGAAATGGCCAGGGAGAAATTGCAAGTGTCACAGAGTAAGATGAAAAACATCTATGATCGCCGTGCGGGGCATCAAGAGTTTAGTCCGGGAGATCAAGTTCTTGCACTGATGCCTGTTGTGAGCTCGCCGTTTCAGGCTAAATATGCTGGTCCTTATACAGTTGTTGAGAGAAGGTCTGACCTGAATTACATAATTGCAACACCAGGACGGAAAAAGTCAACACAGTTATGTCATGTCAACCTTCTCAAGCCATATTATAAACGTGAGGCGGAGGTAAGCCAGACAGTGAGAGACGAGGTGCATCCTGTTCTGCTTGTGAGTTCGGTGTCAGAATCACAGGAGGCAGATGGAGTGCCAGAACCAGATGACAGTTTGTTGTATGGTCGTCTAAAAAATTCGGAGACACTTTGTAACCTTGATAGTCTGTTGTTGCATTTGACTGAGTCTAAGCGTGGTGAGTTGTCTGATCTGATACAGAAATATCCGTGTCTGTTTGGCGATGTTCCTACATGCACAAATTGGATCGAACATGATGTTGATGTTGGAGATGCACAACCAATTAAGCAGCGCTTTTACCGCATGTCTCCAGAGAAACTTAAACATCTAGACTCTGAAGTTGCTTACATGCTGGAAAATAATATTGCAGTCCCGTCATCTTCTAGTTGGTCTTCACCGTGTATTTTGGTTCCAAAGGCTGATAAATCGCCTAGGTTTTGTACAGACTTCAGAAAGGTAAACTCAGTCACTAAACCAGATTCCTTTCCACTGCCGCGTATGGACGACTGTATAGATCAGGTTGGTTCTGCCAAATTTGTTAGCAAGTTTGACTTGCTTAAGGGATATTGGCAGGTTCCATTGTCTGCGCGTGCTCAGGAGGTGTCGGCCTTTGTTACACCATCTGGACTCTATTCTTATAGAGTCATGCCGTTTGGTTTGAGGAATGCTCCAGCGACATTCCAACGACTGATGAATCGCGTTGTGTCAGGTTTAGAAGGTTGTTCTGTTTACCTAGATGATCTGGTTATTTATAGTGACACATGGCACGCTCATCTTAAATGCATTCGAGCTTTGTTTGACAGGTTGTCTGAGGCGCGTCTGACTGTCAATTTGGCCAAATGTGAGTTTGCGAGGGCAACTGTGACGTATTTGGGACGTGTAGTGGGGCAGGGCCGTGTAGCTCCGGTCCAGGCCAAAGTCAGGGCAGTAGAACATTTTCCTGTGCCTACAATTAAAAAAGAGTTACAACGGTTTTTGGGTCTAGTCGGATACTACAGGAGTTTCTGTAAAAACTTCTCTACAGTTGTTTTTCCTCTGACTGAGTTGTTGAAGGCTAAGGCAAAGTTTGTGTGGTCTAATGAGTGTCAGCAAGCCTTTGAGAACATTAAGTCTCTGTTGTGTTCATCTCCTGTGTTGATAGCACCACAGTACGATAAAACATTCATGCTCCAAGTAGATGCAAGTCAGGTTGGTGCAGGTGCTGTTTTGTTGCAGGAGGATGGTCAGGGAATGGCAAGACCAGTTAGCTTCTTTTCCAAAAAATTCAACCGTTATCAGCTGAATTATTCAGTGATCGAGAAAGAAGCGCTGGCACTTGTTTGGGCTTTGCAGCATTTTGAGGTGTACATTGGAGGGGGACAAATTGTTGTGTACACAGACCACAATCCGCTGACATTTTTACAGTCACTGAAATGTCCCAATCAGAGACTCATGAGGTGGTCGTTGTTTCTGCAAGCCTACGCACTAGAGATTAGACATATTAAAGGAGTGGACAATGTGATAGCAGATGCGTTGTCACGTGCCCCTCTGCTCTAAGTTATTAATGCTACTTGTTGTCTTGTGACCTGTTTTTTTTTCTATGCCTGTTTTCTTAATTTGCTTCCCAGGTATCGAGGTTTGCTGAAGATGGAATGGGGGAAAGCAGTAATCCAAGCGCAAGTTGAAGGCCAAATGTACATTTCTGCTGTGTGTATCTAGCCATTTATTATATTCTGGTAATTTTGTAATATTTAATGATCTAGATTATAGTGGGTTACGTTAGTTTTTCTTGATTTTGCCGGCGGCTCCTCTGGGCCACCGACTTTATGGGGGGGGGTGTGACGGGCCCTGTGTGATCCAGTGAGGTCTCTCTGTGGGAGTGATACCTGTGTGGTTGTTAATTATCTTTGTTCTATTGAGGTGATTGCTGATTGGGTGCACCTGGAACCTATGAGCCAGGGGAGATAAAGCTCCACTTGGTCAAACTACACTCTCTTCTCTCTGCGATCTAGACGTCAACCCTGGCCTGATCATCTCGACTGCCACATCTTGTTTTGAGTTTATTTATGTTACAGAGTTATACTTTCCACATTTAAGTAGTTATGTTTAGTTACTCTTTTGTTAAATAAATCACTTTTGACCATTTATGCTGTCTCGTTCCCTCTTTTGTCATGACCCTAAAACATTGGTAATTGGTGTTATTGGCAGGTAAACAACACATAGTAGCAGTACGTCACCGTTCATTCTTCTAGTCTGTGGAAACACATGGCCGATTTGCGGCAGGCTCCAGATTGCCTAGCTGAGAACAGGCCCTGGCTCCAGAACATGAAACATTCTAGTGGAAAAGGGGTAACACTCGTTCTGGGTCTTAGGGGTCTTGTATGGGCTGGGTTCTACTGGGAGTCAGGTATTGCTTAATGGTTTTAGAAAGTGTGGTATTGGTCTGGATCTTATGGCACCTGATTTTATTGTAGGTCTTAGGAGGTCTGTTCTTATGGTATTTATGTTTGTCTGGGTCTTTGTCAGGATCTTAGGGAGTTGAGTGCTGGTCTAGGTCTGGATCTTAGAGGGTATGGTTTTGGGCTGGGACTTAGGGGGTCTTGTATTGGTCTGAGTTATAGGGGTCTGGTATTGATCTGAGTCTTACGAAATCTAGTATTGGTCCCAGTTGTTTGGGTCTGGTGTTGTCTGTGAATATACTTCAGAGAGTCTGGTACTGATCTAGTATTGGTCCTGGTATTAGTCTGGATCTTACAGGGTGTGGTTTTCTCTGTGCTCTGGGGGGTGGTCCGTGAGTGTACTGCAGGGGCATCCAATCCTGCTCCTAGAAGGCCAATGTCTTGCACAGTTTTCCTCCAGCTTGCCCCAATGCAGATCCCTGGTTGTTTCTAATAATCCTGAAGACCTTGATTAGTTAGTAAGGTATGTTTAATTAGGGTTTTAGGTAAACTCTGCAAGACAATGGCCTACCAGGATCAGGATTGGACATCAAGCACTCAATTGATCCCACCTCTAAATGTGTATCTCTTTCAGTCTTGAATGATGTAATTTCCACATAATATGAGTACTAATGAGATATGAGCAGCCCTGAACTGACTGACGGTCATGTTTCCATCACTGCAACTTCGTATCATTAGTCAGAATGAACTTATGTTGGACTCACTCACCTCAGTTGCCCTGTGGACCATCACACATCTGTCTTTCCTTTCCACTGAACTCATAATTTCTCTGTCTGCTTGTGATGTGTTCTTGTGGACTGACCACGTAGATTTCTTGCATCAGTGAGTGTGCTAACTCAAACGGCATATGCTGTTGTTCTTTAACCCCTTTGAATATTTGAGCTTGAGCAGTCATCGCTGAATCAGGTGTATAAAACAGGCCCATCAATCTCAGAGAGCATGCTGACCCTCTTCAAAACATGTGAGTCCAATTAGAGCCGGACACACAAGAGTCTGACTGTAATTGGTGTGAATGCATTCTTACAAAATCACGGCAGCCTCTTCTCCTCCAACAGATAAAGTACCGCACAAACATCACTGAGAAAACATGAGAAAATCATATTAATCATATTAAGGAGATGCTCTTACACACATACACATAAAAAACATTCAAATGCACACTGAGATGTTCAATCTGTGTTTGATATCCACATTTTTCCATATTGCGAGATAGATTTTGTTAGAATGTTGTTGTTTTTTCACAGTATAAAACATTTGATACGATCTTAAATAAATTATTCTTTGTGTTGGACACTGGATTTTTATTGGAAGTAGGCTACTTTATAAGCCAATTCTCTATGGAAGCACATTTGTGCCACATACAAAAAAATCATACTTTAGTAAATCATAATTATAATTAAAATCTTTATTTATAGTTAAAATCTTTTGTCATAATTAGTGTATGACTTTTTTCATAGTTTTGACTTTTTATGTTATTGACAAAACGTCGAAATTATGACATACAACACAAATAAAATTGTATATATTTTATCATTTTGACTTAATATTTCAATATCTCTGTATCTCAAACTTTGACTTTTTATGTAATTTTTTTATGTCATATTTATAATTTACCAAAGCATGTTTTTTTTCTTATATGGTGGAAATGGGCTACCATAGTTTTCTTCAAGTTCACAACAGGTGTCCTCGCAGAGTAACAGGTTTATTTCATCACGTCACATGGAAAATACCACATATTCATAGCCAATAAGAACATATTTGATGTTTCATGTGCAGTTTTGAGGAGTGGGATTTTGGAATTTAGATTTCACAGTGGATGGTGAGTGGGATTTTGGAATTTAGATTTCACAGTGGATGGGGCTACTAACAGGGACACAACAGAAGATGAAAGTGATAAACAAAAAAATTTCCTGTCCCTCAAAGTGGTTGTGGCTGGATAGGAAAAAAACTTTAAAAAAAAAAAATGTACTCAGAATTATAGCATTTTGCTTTATCTCATCACACCTGATTAGGAAACAATGTGTAAGTGTCCACATATTTTTTGGGGACCACTGTATAAAACTGTACTTGACCCTTCGCAAAGACCTGCCCCCCTTAGTTACTGTTACTAGGTCCGACAAGCCATGGCGCGTCATGCCACACATCATGTTCTCATGCAGTGAAAAATACATCTTTGAGCAAAGAGGACACTGAGGTAACACTTTATTTCGATAGTCCACTTTAGACATTCTACCAACTATATAAGTAACTTTACAACTACATGTCAACCTACTGTCATTAGAGGATTAGTAGTCTGTCTGCTTAATATCTGCTAACTCTTTATTTTGATGCTCCCCAACAGACATTCTACTGGCTATAAATAACTTGGCAGCTACAAGTCAACTTATTCTACTAACCCGAACCCTAACACCTAACCATAACCTAACAGTCTACAATCTACTAATACTCTAATGAGAGTTAGTTGACGTGTAGAAGCAAAGTTACTTATAGTAGAATGTCTAAAGTGGACTATTGAAATAGAGTGGAACCTTTGTAATGTTGTTAAGAAATTCAAACAATAATACTTTTTGTGGCTCTTTAATGTGTTTTGACAGATCGCAGTAGCGCCTCAGTTCAAGCGGCACATTAACCGATCATCTCTGCACAAAATAAACCTGAATAAACATGAAAAGGTATGTTGTTTCAACCGCGGAAAAACGTTAATACACACCATTTTTCAAGTCCAAGTCCACCGACGTGTTTGTTTGTTGGACAAAATGGCAGATTCGCCAGTCATTCAAACTCCTGGCGAAAGGTGAACTGTGCTGTGTAACGAATAAACGATGAAAGCAATAAAATGTCATCTGTCCAAATCTCATCTGCTCGCCCACAGTCACTGTCCAATCAGTATGCTTGCTCATCCTAAATGACATCTCCCTGAGAACATGAGAGCTAATGAAATAACCATCAGTCTGTCATTAGAGGGCCCGGCCAAAGCTCATGCAGCACCTGTGCAGGACTGCGGGACTCTACACCCACTCTGTGTGTGTATGTATGCAGGGATGCATGTTTGCATAATTTGGAGCGACAGACAAAATAACTATTCTTGCCCTTTTCCCTCCATGACTCTTCTTGCCCCTCACACTAAGGCAATCGCAAGACCTCGTGAGACCGCGGAGCACATGAACCTGCTGACCGCATGTGATGCTGCCACTGCAGCTCATCTTCACCGATTTACCAGATATTGCTAAGAAATAGTTGCCCGCCTTGTTTCTCCCTCTTCTTCGCTGTGTGTAAGCTGACAGCAGATGGTGTTTTAATAAAGTCCAGTAGGAATATGTGTGTGTGTAAACAGACAGCGTAGTGCCAGCTTAGTAATTGCTGGGCACTCTTACAGAGCACAGACAAACTGAGGCGAGGAGGATTCCAGCAATCACACACACGCAGATATTCCTACCCACGAACACACACACTCACACCTTGCAGCTGTAGCCAAAAAAGCGCAGCTGCCGCTGGGAGACAGGGAGAGAGTTAGAGAAGGAAATATAGACTGAGAGAGGGTGGGTCTGCGCTTTAGGCCAGCGCGTCGGCCCCTGATGGCTCCGCTGGCTGAGACCCAGCTTGGGTCGGCCCCTCCGACTCGCTGCAGAACACTTCCCTGTGCTCCTCACGAGTGTGTGAATGATCCCGTTCCAGTACATAAATGACAAATCCACTGCAATTCACAGCTTCTCTTTAAAAAAATAAATAAAAAAAGTCTTGTTGGACAGTGTGTTTAGTCCTGCCTGTCATGTCAGGTACGTGTCAGGTACGTCTAATCCATATATGCAGAGTTTTGGTTTCTCTCATTCCAGGTTTTGACCTTACAGTCTAAGGGCCTTATTTTAACGATCTAAGCGCATTGTCTAAAGTGCACGGAGCAAGTGCACTTAGGGTGTGTCCGAATCCACTTTTGCTAGTTTAACGATGGGAAAAATGGTTGGCGGGTCTAAAAGGGTTGTCCCTGTTCTCTTAATGAGTAATGGGTGTGTTTTGGGCGTAACGTGCAATAAACCAATCAGAGTCTCATCTCCCATTGCCTTTAAAAGCCAGTTGCGCTCGCGCCATGGCGGATTCGCTATTTACATGGCATAATTTACAAGCGAAAAAACGGAACGCTCCAGAGAGCAAACAGATTTGCTCGTGCGCGAGGAGACCATCTACGGGACAAGCCGGATTCCACCATGTCTTTATGTACACAATAATAATCTTTTACATTGTAATCCTTTTATTTTTAATATTTGATTTCAGACCAGCACGCCCATGGGTGCACAAATGGGCGCAAAGGCAGTAGCGGTTTTGGGCACGGGCGAACCGGGCAGGCGCCCGGGGCGGCATTTTTTCATGACACATGGGGGGCGGCACGAGCAGTAAAAAAAAAAAAAAATCCTCTGCGCCGCGAAGCAGTTCCCCTTCAGGGACTACCGCTGCGTGTAATCGCAGTGGGAACGCCCTCAGCGTGACGCGTCTGAAGCATGAATGAAATCAGTCAATGGAGAGAATGAGCGTACGGCGAGTGACGTCATCGACCAGGAAGCTATAAATATCCCCTGAGTCCACAATACGCCAGCTTTTAGTTACTTCAGCAGCTCTGTGTGTGTCTGAATCTGTCGATTGTGTTTGTCTGTTTTGTCAGGAGTTTTCACTATATATATTTTATATAAAAAAACCAATATGAGCGAGCAGTATAAGAAGTGTGTTCCCCCCTGTACTCTGTAAAAGATCACGGGTGGGGATTCACACGAGCTATGTGTGGCTTGTTTGGGAGTGCAGCAATGCCCAGTCGGCTCTCGAGGGAGTCGATTGTCAGCATTGCGAGCGTTTTCCCTTGAGAAGATCTGCGCTCGCGGCGATCGCTCTTCGAGGAGAGTGATTTGTTGCGAGCTCCCCGAGGCTCGGGTCCCGCTTCTGTTGAGGCAGAGCGGCGGCGCTTGTCTTGGGGCTCGCAGATGGATCTCGCTGGCGACGTTGAGACGGGCTCCGCCCTATCTCAGCTATCTCCGCCGAGATCTAGTGCCTCTCACCCGGCTCTGGAAGCACGCGCTGCGGCGGTTACTTCTGCCCGGGTGGAGGCACATGATGATGTTGAATTGAGATTTTCCAGTTCTGAGGAGCTGGATGTCGAAAGTTTTGCATCAGAGAAAACTAGTTTATCACATTATACTGCAAATGAAGAAGGTTTGATGGATGTATTATCTCGGGCTGTTGAAAAGCTGAAAAAAAAAAAAAACCAGTATCGAGTGGCCAGCTGATAGACAGGTTTCTAGAATTAAAAGCAATCTAGATGATAGATTTCTGTCTGCACGACCTCAACCTTCTCGCCGGTGCTTAACGTTCTTCCCAGATCTTCATGCTGAGGTTTCAAAAACCTGGGTTAGACCGGTTTCAAGCAGAATTTACACAAATCAGTCCAATGCTTATGGTAACATTGTTGGTGCTAAATCTGCTGGTTATGTGACGATACTGTAGGCGGAGGAGACGCTCGCGAGCTATCTCTCTCCTGCTTCATCGTCTTCACTTAAAGCACCGGCTCTTCCACCAAAAATATATATATATATATATAAAAATAAATAAATATATATACCTCTGTGCTGGTGGGGAAGGCTTACTCGGTGGCTGGGCAGGCGGCTGCATGTTTGCATACGATGACTTTTATGCAGGCTTTTCAGGCCGACCTGCTCAAAGGAAAATCTGAGGGGGGTCCCCGCCGAGAGAGACTTGCGTTCACCTCCCTTAAGGGTGCCCTGTCTCTCCTGGCGCCCTCAGGGGCCCGTCCTACTAACCCTGCCGAAACAGGGCGTAGAAGGGTCTGGCGAGTGCTTTCCCGAGGGACGCTCGCCGCCTCTAAGGAGGGTTCTAGTGTGTTCAGACCAGTCGTTCCCTGCTGGTGCGCCGTTACAGGGCACTGTGTCTGTCACGCAGAATGTTCAACCAGAGCAAAGTTTTTCGTCGAGTTCGTCTTCCAAAAGAGCGCAGCAGAAGCGGAGTGTCACGTCTCGTGCCCCCCTGCAGAGAAACTGGAGGGACGAGGTGGGGCGCTCTCCGGCGCGGCCTTCTCGGGGCAGGACTGATCTGAGGACAGTCATTGTCGCCAGAAAGGCCGCGTCGAAAAAGTCCTGACGGGCTGAACGTCAGGACTCTGAGGGTGGTCCCCATCGGGAAAAACTTGAGTTCACCGCAAAAAGACACGGTGCCCTGTCTTTCTCGATGCCCTCAGGGGTCTGTTCTACTAACCCTGCCTATACAGGGCGTAGAGAGACTCGGCGAGCGATTTCCCGAGGGACGCTCGCCCCCTCCAAGGAGGGTTGTGGAGTGCTCAGACCAGCTGTTTCCTGCCAGTATGTTACAGGGCGCTGTGTCTGTCACTCGGGATGTTCATCCGGAGGCCAGCCTCGAGAGGCTGGTTCCCTTAGTAGAGTTCCTGGCGGAATGGGTCCCCCACCCAGCAGGGAGTTAGGATACTACTTCATCGAAAAAAAAAAAAATCCTGACGTGCTGAACGTCAGGACTCTGAGGGTGGTCCCTATCGTGAAAGACCTGAGTTCACTGCACAAGAACACGGTGCCCTGTCTTTTCCGATGCCCTCAGGGGTCTGCTCTACTAACCCTGCCTTCACAGGGCGTAGAGAGACTCGGCGAGCGATTTCCCGAGGGACGCTCGCCCCCTCCGAGGAGGGTTGTGGAGTGCCCAGACCAGCTGTTCCCTGCCAGTACGTTCCAGGGCGCTGTGTCTGTCACTGGGGATGTTCAAATCAGATCCGAGGACTGGTTTGTCATGATAGATCTAAAGGACGTTTACTTCCATGTATCTATCCTCCCTCAACACAGGAAGTTCCTGAGGATCGCTTTCGGGGGCGAAGCGTACCAATATCGGGTTCTTCCGTTTGGCCTAGCACTGTCACCCCGCACGTTCACGAAGTGTATGGATGCAGCTATAGCTCCGCTCAGGCTGCAGGGCATCCGTATTCTGAACTATATAGACGATTGGTTAATTCTAGCTCAATCGGAACATCAGGCGGTTCGGCATCGAGATGTCGTTCTTGCTCACATCAAGAGGTTGGGGTTGAGACTCAACGCCAAGAAGAGTGTTCTTTCTCCATTACAGAGAACCACTTTTCTCGGTGTAGTGTGGGATTCGACGACGATGCAGGCACAATTGTCACCTGCTCGTGTTGCTTCGATTCTCGCCGCAGTACATCAAGTCAAGCTAGGCCGGTCATCCACTGTAAAACAGTTCCAGAGACTGTTGGGTCTCATGGCGGTTGCATCCAACGTGATACCTTTTGGCCTCCTGCACATGAGACCGTTACAGTGGTGGCTCAGAACCAGGGGATTCTCCCCGAGGGGAAATCCGCTTCGCATGATCATGAGTTCGCGACGGTGTCATCGCGCCCTGGTTATGTGGAAAGATCCTTGGTTTCTGTCCCAAGGCCCTGTGTTGGGAGCTCCTTGTCGTCGCGTGATGCTAACGACAGATGCCTCTCTCACGGGTTGGGGGGCGATCATGAGTGGTCGCCCAGCTCAGGGTCCGTGGGAGGACCATCACCGTCTATGGCACATAAATTGTCTAGAGATGTTGGCAGTGTTTCAGGCCCTGAAACATTTCCTCCCGGACCTAAGAGGCCACCATGTTCTGGTCCGGACAGACAACACATCGGTGGTTTCCTATATCAACCACCAGGGGGGTCTGCGTTCTCGCCCGCTTTACAAGCTGGCACGTCAGATCCTTCTGTGGTCCCAGGGGAAAATTCTCTCAGAGCTCTTTATCTCCCGGGGTATTTGAATCAGGGGGCAGACATCCTGTCGAGGCAGGGGCCGAGGCCCGGGGAGTGGAGTCTTCACCCCGAGGTGGTGGAGCTCCTATGGGGACATTTCGGTCGTGCCGAGGTAGACCTATTTGCATCCCGAGAGACATCACACTGTCCACTGTGGTTCTCTCTCAGCCAGCCAGCCCCACTGGGGTTGGATGCTATGGTACATCCGTGGCCGAGGTCACGCCTGTACGCTTTTCCCCCGATCGCTCTGCTCCCAGGAGTTCTGGAGAGGGTTCGCCGGGACGGGCTCAGTCTCCTGCTTATAGCCCCGTTCTGGCCGGCCCGAGTATGGTTTTCGGACCTAGTGTCTCTCCTCGACGGCTCTCCCCTAGAGATACCGATCAGGAGAGATCTGCTCTCTCAGGCGAGTGGGTCGATCCTTCACCCCCGTCCAGAGCTATGGAGGCTGTGGGCTTGGCCTCTGAGGGGGCCCAGCTCATAGATTCTGGTCTCTCGGCTGAGGTCGTTGAGACCATCCTTCAATCCAGAGCTCCCTCCACGAGGAAGTTATATGCCGCGAGGTGGAAACTTTTCACCTCTTGGTGTGGAGAGTGCCAGCAGGACCCAGTTAACTGCCCGGTGGGTACAGTGCTGGATTTCCTGCAGGACCGTCTCTCCACAGGGTTATCCCACTCCACACTGAAGTTGTATGTGGCGGCCTAGCTGCTTACCACGCCCCTTCAAGTGGAGGTTCCCTCGGGAAACACCCACTTATATCTCGCTTCCTTCGTGGCACCCTGAGGCTGAGGCCTGCAGTTCGCACAAGGGTACCAGCTTGGGATCTGGCCATCGTCTTAGAAGGTCTCTCCCTTGCTCCTTTCGAGCCCATCGAGGAAGTTTCGGAAAAGTTTCTTACTCTTAAGACTATCCTTCTTCTTGCTATCTCATCTCTAAAAAGGATTGGTGATATTCAAGCACTTTCGGTGGCTCCCTCGTGCCTGGAATTTGCTCCTGGTATGGTTAAGGCCTTTCTCTGTCCGAGACCAGGTTATGTTCCTAAGGTGCCAACCACTTTGGTTAGACCTATAGTTCTGCAGGCTTTCTGTCCTCCGCCTTTTCTGACGTCAGACCAGAGGAAACTTAATTTGCTGTGCCCTGTTAGGGCTTTAGATGCGTATGTCCACAGAGCTGCTCTGTGGAGGAGATCGGAACAACTGTTTGTCTGTTTTGGGTCACCTAAGAGAGGGTGTCCTGCATCTAAGCAAAGGATGAGCAAGTGGGTGGTCGAGGCCATCTCGCTTGCTTACGGTTCGGCCCATCAGCCTTCACCTTTGGCTGTAAGGGCTCATTCCACCAGGAGTATGGCTGCCTCTACAGCTCTTCTTTCAGGAGCTTCTCTTCAGGACGTTTGTGATGCGGCAGGCTGGTCCTCACCGCACACTTTCGTCAGATTTTATTCCCTGACCTTAGCTCCACTCCGGGGGCTCAGGTTCTCTCGTCGGTTTGTGTCTCCTGATGACACACGACGGGGATTTGGTCGTATGGGGATGTGGGTATTGCGTTCCCACTGCGATTACACGCAGCGGTAGTCCCTGAAGGGGAACGTCCCGGGTTACGTATGTAACCCTAGTTCCCCGAAGGGACGGACGCTGCGTGTCCTGCCATACTCTCGGCATCCCCTTGGGTCGCTGCTTCAGTAACTTTTAAGCTGGCGTATTGTGGACTCAGGGGATATTTATAGCTTCCTGGTCGATGACGTCACTCGCCGTACGCTCATTCTCTCCATTGACTGATTTCATTCATGCTTCAGACGCGTCACGCTGAGGGCGTTCCCACTGCGATTACACGCAGCGTCCGTCCCTTCGGGGAACTAGGGTTACATACGTAACCCGGGACGTTTTCTATTATCTATCACCTGGGTCTCCAACATGTCGCTCGCGAGCTACCAGCTCGTGGCTTGATTGAAGGTAGCTCGCCAAGGGACCGTTTACATATCGCGTCTTTTGCGCGCTCAAGTTCGTTCAAATGTAGGCGCGCTCGTCATAATTGAAGCAAAGCGCTCATTTTTTCCAAGCGCAGTAAAATGAAAAAGTCTCTACTTTCTAGAATGCTGCAAACGCACCGCAGGTCATGATGTGACAAGAACAAACTAATCAGCTTCACCCTTTCCGTAACAACATTGAGTTTTTCTCTGAACTTCGTAAATAAATCTTGTAGCAGACCTACAGCAAGCGTTTTTCGGTGGTGGAAATCCATTAGCTACTAAAACTTCTTTGTCATTGTGTAGAGTGCAGTGCATGGTTGCATAGCAACGACAGACGGCACGGGGAAAAAATCGGAACGAATTTTACTAAAAGATAAGCTAATGTGCATTGCAAATGTCAGTAATTTATCTTTTTTGAATCATTCTTTTTATAAAAAAAATATTTAAATGCTGAAATATGTGAGGTTTATCTTTTTATAAAACCTTTTTTGTCAAAACTTTATTTGAACTTGTACCGTTAGTAGCTAGATGGTGCAAGACACTCTTTTGAAATCTGGCCATCATTTTTAATGTTATTATTTTAATGTTGAATTGATTTCATTGTGTAGTAGTACGTTTTGCAGGATTCTGTGATAACGGTGATCATTTTGGCCATGTTCATCTCTAATTTCATCTCTATGATCAACTATGATCAACTAAAATCAACTATAATTATGTACTTTTACAGTATAATATGCAAATTACAATTTTCTATATAAAAAAAGAATCTCTGATTCTGTTATTTTCTCTGACATTTAAGGGTGACATATACAGGCCTACAAAACTCGTTTAGGTCTAAAACAGTTTGGATAGTTGTTAATAGGATAGTTATGAGGCATTATTTAAGAGATTTAAGTATTGTATTACACTTTCATTTATAAAAAGTAGCTCTCAAATGAAAAAAAGTTGGAGACCCCTGGTATAGAGCAATACTAAATAACGCACATTTCATTCATAATATCACAAATACATGGGGCACTTATGTTGTTATAATAAAATATAACTGTGCAGAATTTTGTTGTTGGGGGGGGGGGGGGGGGGGGGGTGCTCGAAGGGGGTCTCGCCCGGGGTGTAATTCAATGTAGAACCGCCACTGCGCAAAGGCATTTGCTATTTAAACAACGTGGCGCAGGACGTGAAAATGATAACTGCGTCGGGCTGAAACTAGCAAAAAACACTTCGCATTTCGCCAGGTATAAGATAGGGCCCTAACTCTACATCACCTCAACACCCAAACACAAACCTGTACACACAATAATCCTCTGTAATGGATCTGTTTGTTTGTGTGTGTGCTTGATTTGTTGGGTTTTTACACGTTGGGGAGCGGCAGCATTTTATCATGTGGCTGCAGGCCTGCCTGTCACTCGCTGCAATGACACCTCCAGCATTCCCTTCTACTGCAGTTTGTTTTCTGTATTACTTCTATAAAGCACAGGTTAAGATAGCAACAGGCTATTTAGAACTGCTTCAAAAACATATAAACACAAAGCCAAGTGCATTAGACATTAAACTGTGTCCCTTATTTTAAAATCAACCCTGTTACACCATAATGCCCATCCCTATTATTATTACTTGTGACTCCCAGGAAAGTACAATCATTTGGATAATTTCTACAGCATGACAGCAAGACAAGTAAATCATCTTGTTCCAATTTTCACTTTTTTATTACTATTAAATTTCACTGTTGACCAAATTCAGTCACCCAAGTTATTAACTCTTTCCCCACAAGCGTTTTTTTTAAACGCCACTACAAGTATATTTTGTATGAATATCTGAACATCCAATATATCAAAAGAAAGCTGCTCTTAAACAACAACAGCAAAATTGTTCCTAGCTTCATTCATTCTTTTTGATCAACACTCGAATGAGGGTAAGTTTCATAAAAAAAGAAACATTTTGAACAAAAGGCTACATATATTTTTTTTCAAAGGCTACATCCGGATTGGATTCATAACGATGATCAAAACATAGATGGAGCAGATCGCTTTCATCAACACCCCCAAAGCTTCCACAGTCCTATACGTCTTCCTGGGTCGACATTTCATTCGGTAACGTTAGGCAGTTTTGATTTATATGCTGTTTTATGTTTGATGATATTATTTTACATGTGCATAAGCAATGCCTTTATCGCTTGTTTCTGATTCTTTTTCACCTGTTTTGATCTGGAGAAACTGTCCTCTTTCAAAGGAGGTAGCACCGTATAACAGTGTATAACAGTGAAAACATGGATTTCGGAAATTCCTGTCATGGTCGGGAAGCGTTATGTCATACATGATGTAGAATTCCATCAATGGCGGGAAAAGAGTGTTTTTGTCTTACGGTTGGACGACAACCGCTACAGAACAGAATAGCCTGCATGACCGTTATCATAAACAGAAAGAAGTACACAATGTTTGGCTACAATGTTCTTCCGCAAGACTCATGCCGTGTTTTTTTTTAACCACTAGAGCGCCGAAAGTTACAGAGTGTACCGGTAACACTTTACAATAAGGTTCATTAGTTAACTACATTAGTTAACATGAACTAAGAATGAACAATACTTCTTCAGCATTTGTTAATCTTTGTTAATGTTAATTTCAACATTTACTAATACTTTATTAAAATCTTGTTAGCATTAGTTAATGCACTGTGAACTAACATGAATAAACAATGAACAGCTGGATTTGTATTAACTAATGTTAACAAAGATTAACAAATACTGTAACAAATGTATTGCTCATGGTTAGTTCATGTTAGTTAATATATTAACTAATGTTTAATAAATGAACCTTATTGTAAAGTGTTACCAGTGTACCTTTAATAATAACTACAAACAAGAATTATTAGCAACCTGTTATGTTGTATGGATCATTTTATTTTTAATTTATCCTATTATATATTTACTTTATCCTATCCTTTATTTTGGTCCTAATATTTATTTATTGCTAATGTACTTTTTAAAAAAAATGTTTTTCCTATTACATTCGCAAAGTAATTGTGTGAACTACATTGTGATTTTTTTTTTTTTTTTATTGTAAATACATTTTACAAGAAAATACTATTTCATTCTTCCTACTTTAAAAATATTTTTTAAGTCAGTGTGTTACTTCCCATTTCTTTGTAATTATTTGTGAGTGAAAATTGTTTCAAAGTAAATCCTTCCAAATTGTATATGGTTCCAACGTCTTTTAAAGCTACGGTGTCTGATGGCATTATTATTCCACATGTGTGGAATATGTCGGGTTTACAACGAGCTAAAGCAAAAAATGTCTTGTTTTGGCAGAGTCTCAGATTTCAAATGGCATTAGTTACATTTTAATTACACCCCGTCCTGCTAAACGGGTGATCATAGACAGGTAGTTGTGCATTAAATCCATACGAAATTGTAGAAACATTTGCCCAGAGGCCAAGACACAAACAGCAGCAAATGCCTCTGACATTTTTGCTGATAAGCCCAAACTACTCATTCATGTTGAAACACAACGTTTCACCTGACACACTGAACCATTCTCTGACCCCTCTCTCACACAGTTCTGGACCTGAGGAGTCCGTTGAGGGCCCTGTGGGCATGAGAGTTCAGGAGCTGGGCTAAAAGAACTTGAGTTATGAACGGGAGTTCTCTCTTCACTGGGAGCTGACAGGAGAACCACACCGCCGAGCTCTGGGGCTCTCTGAGGTAAGCAACCCATCTCCGTCACCAAGCCTGGCTTCTCTGACCCATCTATTCTCCTGTAGTCAGCTGCCCAGCAGGGTCAGGCCCGGAACATTAATCTTCAGCGGGCAAGAGGCGTGTTTGGGCAGCCAGAGAAGGCGAGGGTAAGGAGCGGTGTTCCTCTGTGTTTAAAGTGAAAGAAAAAGATGATTGTAAGTGGGTCAAAAGCTCCAGACCGGAGCAATAGCAGCTGCCCTGCAATCCTGCAGGAAACGTTCCTTGTACCTGCTGGTCTGAAGGAGCGTTTCCCTCGACCCAGCAAAGGAACGAGGACAGCTGGTCAGGGGCCGTGAGACGGACACTGCGGACACTTCCACGGCTGACCACAGGCATACATCCAGCGTTCCATGTCCATGAGGTTTTTGCTGTTATGATTTCCTCAGGCCACTGGCCAGCTAGTGCAACTATGTCGCAAAAAAAAAAAAGGGCTGGGAAAAGGTTGTGGTAGCGTTTTAATCCAACATGCATGGCACAACATATGTCTGGTTATTTACAGCATAACATATTTTCATTGTGTCAGAAGAAACATTATGACATGATTAGCACTTCCATTTGCACTGTTTTACCACGTCCCATCTGGTATTTTCTGGTAATCGCCAAAACGCTCATCTGTTCAAAAATAACAGGCCTTGTTCAAGAAACAAGATCAGGACAACTTTGTACATCGTTTGCAAAACTATTGTTACTCTAAATTGTCACATCGACTCAAGTTGCTGATTTAATGAAAAAGTTACATGAAAACGAGTACATGTATTAAATCCAATGTGTATTTAAAAGGTTTATAGATTAAAAATAGAACTCTAGAGGTTTTATACGGTCTTTTTTAATAAGTTATATGTCAGAATTCATGGCATACATTAGATACGACTCTACACTCCATCTATTGTACATGCAATTCCACACTTTTTTTTAAATAACAGCAGAGATGAATTTGTGACCTGCGAGCATATAAGCATTGAAAGGTTATGGATTAACATTTTGTAACTATAACTATAACGCTTTGTGACAAAAATTGACAAGTGAAAATAGTGTTTATTTATTTATTTAAAATGAGTGAGTTTGATCAGAATAAGGAAAAGTAACCAACATGCATATATGGGAAGGAACTCTTAGAAAGCATGTCATGATACATTGGCTGAGAGAATGTCCAGAATATGCATAACTGAAATCTCATTTATGTCTTAGCATCTTACTTTACTAGTATTCTAAAATTGACTGGAAGTTTAATTTGCAAAAAAAAAAAAATAAGTAAATTCTGTTGTGGCAGTTAGAGTGTTTTATCAAGGAATGCCTCCAAAATACATTTATCGAGAGTGTTTTTGAATACTGTAAGAGCCCTGCTCTACAACACAGCAGTGCTTGGCGTCTCGTTGAGTTCAAAATTTTACGATTCATCATTCAAGTCAAATAAACAAAGACTGCTCAGGGCGCAGGATATAGTGACCAGTTAAATATTTTATGACAACATTTACCGTATAATGAAATTAACTAAGGCATATTTCACACAGAATTGGAGAGAGAAAGAATGGGGGAAAGATGTTATTCCGGTTTATTTTCTCAAAGCTGGATGAAAGGAGATGAGCAGGGTCCCAGAGGTCAGACACAATGTTGGATAATTACAGTCTTGAGTGATTGAGGTGAGCTGAAAGGCAAATGTTGACTAACGCCATAACCTTTTAACTTGTTAATCCCTGCTTTTCAGAAGAAGTGAAAACGTAGCCACTTGTTACCGTAGGCTAAATATGCCATCAGAGGGAAGTAAAGGAGGGAAAATGCTTTCAACATTATGATCCTGCTTGTTACCTCACCTAGCATTACTATCATTAGCCCGCTAACACACGCCTTTGTTGCCAGATCATTGAGAACGATTTTTATCAGAGGCTATAGTGATCTTATTATCATGAATAAAACATAAAGCAGATCTGTGGGTGAAGGAGATCAAGAATTTAAACGAACTGTTGTAGTTAGGTAGTGTGTTTTATTTGTTGTTGTTGGTGGTGTGGTGTTGAGCTTTGTGCCAGAGCGTCAGAGCCTGCAGTCGCATGTGGATGTAATTTCAGCAGGATGTGTTTTACGCAAATCAAATAAAAGAGTCTGAAGAGAGAGAGAGAGAAGGGGGACAAGTTGTGGAGAAAATATTCTAAGACACAAATGCATCAACAGCCATGTTTACATGGATTGCAAAATACATTCCTCATTTTAGCAAACGAGGGGTTGAATTTAAGTGTATTTTTTGGTTTAATTGTAAGTTACATTATATGTTATCAATTGTATTGGCACGGGTAATGACTACTGACTGGGGGCTTTTTTTGTTTTGTTCCCATGAGGAAAACAGCTCAAAAATTATATTAAATTGTGTGTTGTTTTTTTTATGTAAAAATTCAAAAAGTGTTTTGTGATGGGTATGGTTAGGGGGATAGAAGAATATATAGTTTGTATGATATAAAAATCATTATCTACATGAAATGTCCTCATAATGATAGGAATACCTGTGTGTGTGTGTGTGTGTGTGTGTGTGTGTGTGTGTGTGTGTGTGTGTGTGTGTGTGTGTGTGTGTGTGTGTGTGTGTGTGTGTGTGTGTGTGTGTGTGTGCGTGTGCGTGTGTGCGCGTGCTCATATAGTGTGTGATTAACATCTGTCTCTGCTCTGATCTGGACGTATGAGGAACGCATCATCAGATACTGCTCCATAAAGCTGCTCTTCTGGAAGACACACAGACACACATTGTAATGTGGCTTTGTGTTTAGATGAATGTCGCCTATAGTTAATGTTTCATTGTCATTTCCCATCATTTTAATGCTAGGCTGCATATGGTATCAGAGAAGAGGAACAAATAAAATGCTGAGACTGAGACCACTAGTCTCAGGCCTATAAAGAGCTAAAAAATGAACATGAAAGCTTAGATAATTAAATAATTTGGTCATGAGTGAACGGGAAATATTGGAGATCATATTCACCTTATTTTTAACATCAGAGTGGGTCTGACCATTTGTAAATTTAATGTGTCTAGGCTTCCGGTCTAATATGCTTCCCGTTATTTTATTTATAGGCTATATTTATTACTGTACAAAAACTTTAAAAAACTGTCCGTTACGCTGCTTGATAATGCAAACTGTTATTTGTTATCAATATTATTTTCATTTATTATCGTAATCATCAACACACTGGTCTGAAGCTCAAATGATTTTACCATTTACTGCGTCTTGTTATTCCTCCAGTTATTTACATAAAGTGTCTAATGAATCGGAAGTTCACACACATTCACAGAAAATAGCTTTCATCGCTGTTGCCAAATAATGTGAATAGAGAGCTTCACACTTTTTCTAAGCACAGTGTGAGACATTGAGAAATTCTAGAGGAGAACCTGAGATTACAGGGGTCTTCTTCGCATTAGAAATATCTGAACTTTATTTTCCAAGCCATTTTATCCCATTTCTATTTAAGAGACAACTAAGATATTAAAGAGATTTCAGATTACTTCATTTACTCATGACATTCTTTCTTCCATAGAACAGAAAATGAGGTATTTTGAAGAAAGTTCACGCTGCTCTTTTCCCTAAAATGAAATTGAATAGTGATTCACATTGACAATCTTCAAAAAGGATCTTAAACAACAATACAGGCATCCAAATATCTACTCCATATAATTGTGAACATTATTTCAAGTCAAGTCTAATAAACCACACTGCTTTGTGTAAGCGGCAGACTGAAATTTAAGAATGAATTTTAGAAGGAAAGTCATACGAGTCTGGAATGACATGAGTAAATGACATTTTGGGGAAAATATGCCTGAAAGCAAGTTAAAGCAACACCAAGTGACTTTTCCTCTGCTGTCGCCCTACAGGTTGGAAGCGGAATTGTCCATTACCGCTGTCGTAAATAATTTAGCCTACCGTAGCCTACTGTCGCACACACGCACATGCTCTCTGTTTATCCGGCACCGGCTTTGGAATCAACAATGGCCACAGACAAGGTAGAGTATGATGCATGATTTTATGAAAGTGTAGTTGTAGTCTGCTGTCGAGTACGCTCCAGCTATCGGCAATGTAACGCTTGACGTAAAGCAAGTCAAATTTGTAGTTTTCTTAGGTCTCATTCGCACTACAGAAACGCGACCCGATCTGGCAATCTTATAGCGTGGATATATCAGATAAAGGACCGCAAAGCGGTGGCATAAGTGCAATTCACCATGTCACGACTTGATGAACCACTGAAACTATTTTGAAGACATTAATTTAAGGTAAAAATTCTTACTTAGTGTTACTTTAAATTTTTAATTGGGAAATTTACTCATAATAACTATCTTAAAGTAAGCACAAACAATTATGGAATAAAATTAAATAAATAAATGCATTGTATCCAAATTAATATCAACATATTAAAGTGATAAGATAAATATATATTTTTTAAATGATATCATTAAGATCAGGTGAGGAGCGACTTTCTGACATCACAGTGAATTAGATGGCACGTTATCCTGCCAATCCCTCGTGTGTCACATCTGCCTGTCTGTCTATGAGAGTTCATCTAGATTAGGAAGGTGACACTGTCAATCTAATCCATCTTCTTGTCCTTGCACATGTGTGTGTGTGTGGGTGTGGGTGTGGGTGAAATGCAAATTTTCATTGTTGCGATAAAAATAAATAGACTAGCCAAGGACCGTAGGGTGTGTGTGTGTGCGCATGTGTGCATCACCTTTATGGGCAGTGACAGGCGCTCATCACTGTCGGCCGTTTGTGAGCTGAGCTTTGATGCGGGTGACTGTAACTGCGAGCGAACCGCATCGATGGATCCATGTTGACAAGCCTCATATTCAAGGGCACATTGAAGCTCATCGGGAAACTTTTACTCCAGTTTAATTGTTTCCCAGTAGGTGGAGAGATAGATGCTGCAGTATGGGATCTATTTCATTTGACTGCTTACGGTTTTAGATTTCTTAAAGATGTTTTTAATGTCTTCTATAGAGATTCAGACAAGATCTCAACAATGTCTTAAACTGTGCTCAGATTTTTTGGGTGCCATGATCCCAAAGTCTGCACCCAAAAATGAGAACATACTGTATAATCTCAAGCATTTCTTGCTAAATTCTTTCATGACCAAAATATCTTAGCTACTCTCCACATAAATGTCATTACTCTTTACTCCAACTTTATGCCAACAATTGCTTCATTTAAATGATTATTATTATTATTATTATTATTATTATTATTACATGTTTATTTCAGATACAATTTGTGACAATGTAAATTTCTTTTTTAATTGTGTTTTTCATATTTTTAATTATCCCAAAAAAATATTATGTGAGCATTATGTGTAGTAATGAGTGATTTTAATATATTGCTTATTAACCTTGTTTGTTTGAAGTTATAATGTTTAAAATTCAATTTAATCCCCACAGCTCTAAACCTGCTAACTTTCATTATGTGAAACTATTTACAAATGGCAAACTGCAAAAGGACGATTTAGACCTGTAAAATACCTTTTTTTTCTTTTCTTTTTTTTTTTTTTTGCCTGGGATCTGCTTTGGTCTGATAGATTGTGAGAGACATTCACACTTAAGGACTGATAGGACTGCCGCAATTGTTAAATGTGGCCAATCTCCGCAAGAGAAAGCAAAGACAGACAGCTAGAGATGGCTGGAGAGAGTGTGGGGGGTTGGGTAGTTCTCCGTTGTGTAGTTTTACTCTAGAATGGAATATGTGTGTCACTAGGTGGCGCTTTAGTACAGTCATCTACCCCACGGCACACCAGACACTCACTCAAACAAAGCCTGAGCAATATTCAACAATACCACAAACACACACACACACACACACACACACACACACACACATGTTCCTCAGCATCACAGCCTCTACATGCTACAGACATACTCATGGTTTTCAACTAACACAGGGATGTAAGTGATGTTCATCTTATGAAAGAGAGCAATCAATATTGCACACATACATGAAAACAAGTCTATTTTATTGATCATTATTCAGTGCAAGGTCCAGCCGCGCATACACATGCACCAACCAACACAAAGCAAGGATGAGCAGTGCAGCTCCGCTAGTATGTGATGCAAATGGATCAGTTCTGTACAGATGACACTTACCTGAAGGCCGTAGAGAGAGCGAGAGAAAGCCAGTACACAAACCCTCACCTGCCCTCAGGACAAGAGAGACGCACAGAGACCGAGACGAGAAACAAAAGAGCGAAAATCAAATGATACGGAGATGTAAACCGATCGTGACGTGTTAGCTGTAGTGTGCGCAGGGTTCGGGCTCTGTCAGATATCTTTAACAAAGTGGCCCGTGCTGCGGTCGACATCAGCGCTCTCTGGGAAGTTAGTGTGCTTGGTTGCACTGGTCCTCTCAGTCATTCTCTTCGTGGAGTACACGCAATTTGTGCAAACTGCAATTATAACCCCGTTAGCTTCAGAAGAGCTCTTTAGGTATGTCAGCCTGGGCTGCCCCCGGCTGGGTAGTGGCGCTCAGGCAAACAAGGGGTTCCTGCGTGGCCTGCACCACCCGAGCGGAGCGTAGCAGGGTGGATAAAGGGCTGACGAGGGCGGAGGGGGTTGTTTAGGGTACGAGCAGGCAGCTGCGTGAGTGCTCTTGTTGACGTTATACAGCTAAACAGTACCAGCTTGCTGGAGTGCTTAACTTCTTCTCTCCCACTGCCCTAATGAAGTCCTGAAAGGTTTCCTGGCTGCCTCATATGGCTTTATTTAGTGTCTCAGTGAGAAGAACCGTTACTAAACACACACACACACATGGGAGAGAGAGCTAAAGGTGAGGCTAGCATGCTAACATGCTAGCCTCAGTGGCAAACAAGCAGCGTATAAACGGCAACCGAAAGGGATAAGTATTGTGTCAATACTGAGAGGGAGCGGGAGGGTAGAAAAGGAAGGACCCCCTTTGCTTTGTGAACGTGTAATGGCACTTCATTTTAATTTTATGGTTTGCCAGTGCTCCGCAGAGGGAAATTGTTTTCTATGTGGTTACACAGCCTGTCGAGAGAGAGCGAGAGAGAGAAAAAACACGCACGCCAAATAAAACAGCTGTGGTGGCAATTGAATTTGTATTCACAGTAAAGTAGGTTAACCCAGTTAAAAGTCAGAAATCCAATAGCGACAGCCGATCGGCGAGAGCGAGGCATCTCTCCCGGGGCTGCGGAGACCCGCTCTCATTTGCTGGGTGTCTTAAAAGCATTGCAATATATCAGCGTGCTAAGAGATAACGGCATGTAGGATCAGGCGTGCGGGGAAGGAAAATGCGATGCACTTTTCATTTGCTCTAACATGTGGCTTCCCTTTTTCCCCGTGTTGTTTTTCCTTATCGGATAGACCGTCGGAGCGCAGGTTCAGCCGTTTGTCACAGTCTGTGGCTCAGCGCTCATTGTCTTTAGGAGCGTGTGCATTTTATCGGCTCGATCTGTTGAGCGAGGCCTTCCGCCCCCCCGCCGTCTTGAGCGAGAGAGGATGTTTTCATAAAAGACAGAGAGTGGGGAAATGACAGCTCCCCCTGCCTTTGTTATGGGAATATATGGACTCCCCTTGGTTCATTGACTTTTTATTACAGACTGAGTAAAATGACTGTTAGCAAACAGGGGCAAATTTGTTGCAGCCATTTGTTTTGTAATGTTTGAATCGTTTGTATTTCCTGTGTATTAATGTGCTAGTATTGAGAGATAAATGGAGGACTGAGAGCAGTGCTTCTCAGCTGGTTTTGCTTTTGATCTGGATCAAGTGGGGACCCAACACGGTATCAGATTTGCGGGAAAAAAAATGGTGATTCGAATTGAACACTGAAATATACTCTATTTCAAATAATTAAAATAGGACATTGCCATGACCAGCAGAACTACCAGCCTAACACATGGAACAAACATAGAGCCAAATTTTATATTATGCTGCATTAATGTGCTATTGCAATTATGGTAAATGGTAAATGGACTGCTTTTATATAGCGCTTTCACAGACCCAATGGCCACCAAAGCGCTTTACAATTTTGCCTCACATTCACCCATTCACTCACTCATTCATACACCAACGGCGGTGTCAGCCATGCAAGGCGCCATCCAGCTCGTCGGGAGCAGCTGGGGTTAGGTGTCTTGCTCATGGACACCTCGACACTTGGCCAGGTGGAACCGGGGATTGAACCACCAACCTTCTGGTTTGTAGACAACCTACATGAACGACTGAGCCTCTGCCGCCCCAATTATCGTAAAATATGAGTTTCCCAGTCGGGAACTGGACATGAATGGCCTCTCAAGTTATATTTATGACTGGGAATCTCAGAGAAATTTGTAATACATAAGTTTCCAATTTGTGTGGGCCATATACAGTAAACATTGTGAATGAGAGAACTATTGCTGTAGTGACATTTGGAAAAATTTTCCCACAAAACCTGCATTGCTTTCTCTTGACGTTACACTCTATTTCTGTTACAGTATATTTCCATATATATATACCCATTTGATGCATATTTGATGTATTTTACACAGTGGAAACAGCATTTAACTGACAGAATTTTCAGAATTGTCAGCATTGTTGACTATCTAGAACAGGGGTCCTGGAGATACCGTCTTGCTACAGTAAGTTCAGCTCCAGCCCAGATCGAACACAAATTAACCAGATAATTAAGATCTTCAGGAACACTTGATAATTGCAGTCAGGTGTGTTGGATCAGGGTTGGATCTGAACTCCGCAGATAGGTAGATCTCCAGGAACAGGACTGGGCGCCCCTAATCTAGAAGGCAAAGTTTATATTGTTGTTAACGAATGGGATGCTAACGTTTTATTCAAAATCCATTGGATATTGATTACACATCTTCAATACATTTTGGGTTTAATACAATTTTCCCAAGAAATAGGCAAGACAACTCATAAATATGACTTCAGAAGTGGGAAGTTGGAAATATCTAATAATATGTGATGGCAGTATTAGTATTAGTATTAGCCATGTTACCATTTTTTTGTTGTTGTTTTTTTCCCCTGCTGTCTGCAAGCTAAGTTGAGAACCACCGGGTTATACTGAAACATCTGCAAATGTGAATGCATATATTTCCTTAGTTTTCTGTTGAGATGTGCAGGGTTGCCCTGGCCCGTCACTGTGTGTGCCATGTTGCAAAGTGTCAGTAGCAGATATTTTTTTTATGCAAAAAAGCTCAGAAAGCCAAAAAGAAAAACAAGTGCAAGGAGCCTCTGAGGTCTCCAATGTTTTCTTCCTCTGTGGTGGTCTAGCATAAACCCCCACCACTACATCTGCTTCTCTCTCACCAACCCCTCCACCCACCCGCTGGGGCAGGAGCGGGCCATGGCTGCGGCCCTACTCTCCCCCTCTCGCCCTGAGCCTGTGCCCAGCTAGAGATGCCATCTGATACAAGTCTATCATAATGAAGGTCCAGCATGAGGCTAAATGAGTTTGGAGCTTGACGGCGTGAGGGGCTAATGACTGCAATACACCAGCGCTTCGGGCCCGCGCTTGGCTTTGGGAGGGCATATGGCAGCCACATCCGTCGCTAGACTACGTACAGAGAGAGTAACGCTAAAAACAGAGTGGGACTAGACGAGAACATGGAAACTTTTGACTTTGGCCTGTAGGGCAGGGTTTAGAAAACAACTACAGAAATAATTCACTCAAAAATGTGTTATTATTTTTGCACCCTCATGGAACACAAAGGAGAAGTTTGGCTGTATGTATTAATTGCTTACATATAATAAAAGTGGTTGGGGACGAGGGTCAGTCAAGATCCAATATCAGGACAAAAAAATAACCATCATAAAAGTGTCAAAACAGTCCTCCATATCAATGGTTCCCAACCATGTTCCTGGAGCGCTCCCAGCACTGCACAGTTTAGATGTATTCCTAATCAAACACACCTGATTCAACTCATCATCTCATTAGTAAAGACTCCAAGGGCCTTTCTCAATCTGTGTTCTTGTCTGTACTTGTGTCCTTGTGTTCTTGTGAAACGTCATCTTTTGTGGCCCAAGTACTGTCCCAATACACAAGTTTGCATTTTGGCAAGAACAGTTAAAAATCCCGGATGTGTTCTTGACACGCCCATTTTACCGAGGATGCATCGGCTGGTAACTTGTGTGAACTTGACGGCAGAAATATCCCAGCATTCAATTCGGCATTCGAGGAAGGAGAGGCAGGTCAATACAGTATTTCGTTTTTCTACAATTACGTACACTATTTCATCACTAAATTCACTTCTGAGAACATTTGATGCGAGAAATCAACTGTGTAGATTTCAAATATTGGCATTTTACGAAAATGTATGGCTAATCGAAAATGTGCTCAAACGTTTTCGGAAGTGAGAATCTCCATAAGCGCCTGCGGGTGTAACGTTAGCTATCGAGCCAACCGGCCAGTTTGCTCACAGACTCGTTTTTCCCCACAGCCAAGAGACCATTGCAGCCTGGCTGTTATCGTCAATAATTCTCGTTATGTTTGGGTACTGGAGACGGTGTCTGTGCGGGGGAATTATTGCGCAATACCAGCAAGAACACATCGTCTCAAACTGTCAGCAGCGTTCTGTGTGCTCGTCACCTTGTGAGTTCATTCTTCCAAGAACAACTAGCAAGAGCGTTCTCCCCAAGAACACCAGTCCTTTCTTTGCATTCTTGGTTTTGAGAAACACCCCAAGATCTCAGATGGGTGCATCAGAAAAGAGAGACATAAAAAATGTGCAACGTTAGGGGTACTCCAGTTCCAGGACCAGGTTTGGGAATCATAGCAAAAGATTTATGTAAGGAACAGACTGAAATAGATTTATAATTCAGTAAAAATGTTGACAGCCATTTACTTACGTAGAGAAGCTTGGGCATCCTGCTATAAATAAAGCTTTTATTTACAGAAGGCTTTAAAAGTCAAGAGGCTGTGTAAATGTAAAACATTTTTTTTTTCTGTGTAAACTATTTCTTAAATATTAACTGTTTTCAGGACAGTTTATGACTGGAGCATTTTAACTAGATACAAACTGCATTATATAAAAGGGTGCTCACACTGACAGCAATTTTCAGCAAAAAAGCAATTAGAATGTTTTCATGCTTAATGAGTGTTGAGGATTTGAGACAACATGAGTGATAGAGACTTTTATGCAAATAAGCAATGACATCATTCGGCAGTTACCAATCAGAGTTAAACAGTGGAGCTTGCTCATTTTCACTTGGTTACTGCATAGAAACGCCTACTAGCGACAAACAATTAGGTCGACTTCAACGATGAAATCGCTGTAAGTGTGAATCATCTTTACACAGATGATATTATAAGCATATCCCTGATATATCATTCTTACAGCCAGGTAAGCTTGATAATTTTAATAGTATAGGATTCTCAGATTGTAAAAGTAAAAAAAAAATTGCCTTTAAGAGACACTTCCATGCATCTGTACCACACTTTACAGCTCTTTAGCCATTTGTAATAGCTTTTGTAGAGTCATTATAACTTGAATTGGATTTAATGTCGCAATGGCAGTCAATCAATAAGCAAAAACAAAGTCCATTAAGTAGCTGCTGCAGTTAAAGACCTGTGAAGACAGCAGAAGCTTAGCAAATACTGCATTTCACAAGCTTACTTTTATGGTTTCCAAGTTATCCAAATTAGCTTAAAGGATTGATAATTCTTTCCTAATATAACACTGTTACTGAGGCCTTTAACTGTGACTTCCCCATTTTGGTTTTCTCAAATACTAAATAGGGGCTTGGTTTTGGAAATTAAAGCAAAATCGCATAACAAGGAATTTTAATTTGATTAATTCATTGTTGTGTTTTGATGCGGAGCAAAGGCAACCATGGCGGTTTTCACGTTATTTGTTCCACTGACTAATGACAATTTCCTGCACAATAACGGGAGTAAAAAACACCCTCAGAGCGAAAGAAGGCTTGAAATCACAGATGAGAGAAGCCACAGGGAGAACAAATAACCTGCCTTTAATTCTGCTACTGGTCGACGCATGCTCTCAAGATTGTGCAGTTTGCCATAACTTTGAAAAATAATATGAGAGAAAAAGAGGGAAAAGTACAACATTCATTCAGTTTTCTTTCATTCTTTGTGCTGGACGGCTGTCAAAAGTACTGCAGGTGATGATAAAGCCAACATGCCAAAGAAGGAAGGGTTCGTTATGGCTAATCAGTAATGTCAGTTGATGAGATAAGGCCTTATCCACGAAACATGAACTGCAAATAGGAATGCAAGAGACCTGCTAGAATGTAAGTGTGTATTAAAGTGTGTAAGCCAAATGTTATGAGCTAATGCTAACACAATTGAATTTTTAAAGTATTTTTTTCTAAGGAAAACCATTTATTTGCCTTTATTGGTTTAATAATGATCAATTGCTAGTGTTGGAGAAGCCTCTTTGAAACGGTGGCATGCAGAGCTACAAGGTTCTCACATATTAAAGTAGATACAGTGAAACTAGCCTTTAAAATCAACTAGCCTTTTAGCCTACTAACAAGAAATTTACTACAGCAGGGTTATAAGGGGTAACATTTAACCCCTGCCACAAAATACCTAATATATTAATGTACACTAATTACAACAGTTAAAACATTTTCTTTTTTAATAGATGAGCTATAAATATAGTAAATCCCGACCCATATAAAGTCTCAGTTCTAGGAACACAACTGAGAATTAATTCAAAAGAATGAGTGAATCATTTCTTGGAATCAGTTCAGTGAATCATCCACACAAATTGACTCACTAAGTGAATCTCCTCAATGCTATTTAAGAAAAAAAAAAGACTTTCTAGAGTGTTGGATTATTGCCTCAGCTCATTCAGTTGAAAGCTGTGCGCAATATTGTGTGACATAAAAAACAACAACAGTGATATAGTGTTCTGTCACATCACACTGCTACTTGTTGAAAGAAATAAGTTGTTACTGGAAAAGCAACATTGTTATGAACACAGCTGAGCTACTGTCACTCTAGAGAAAAATGAAATGAAGTTAGTAGAGCTGCTTCTTCTTTTAGTTAGCTATTCTGTCAACTACTGTACGTACAGACAAGTGCTCCGATTTCTCAAAATGCTAAAGAAATTTTGCTAACAGACACCTACATGCAGCTTGTCTCTGTCTCTCTCTCTCTCTCTGTGTCTCTCTCTTGCGCGTTCTTTTCTTGTCTTCCCCCTCCAGAGCGACTGATTGCTTGCAGCTGGGGAGCACTGAGAACATTTTAATATTATGCAGAAGATTAGAGCAAACTAACTACATTATTCTCCAATTACGCTCGTTTCATCCAACTGATGTCTTTATTTCCTTCCTCTCCACGATTAGCCTAATGCGAAAATTGGAATGCGCTTAGGACTGTTTTCCGATTGTTCCTGCACCGCTTATTATGTCACCCAGCCATTACAGACTCGTCTTTTATTGTAACTGTAAATAAAACGATTAGAGGCAGACGCAGCCGGGGACGAGGAGATTTCATTCGGGGATCTGCTTATCAACGTTCTTGGAAGGTTTGGAAAGAAGCACGGGCCTAAGCTCAAGCCTCTTTATGGTGGCAAATCTCGGGCAGAATTGCCATGCCCCAAAAAAACAAACAAAACAAAACGACAAAAAAAACTTACGTTAATCAATTTAGATTCATGTAGAGACCTGAATACAAGTCCCCAATCGCTTCGTTGCACACACCTAAGCCGTCTGAATACATTGGAAAGCGTGCTCAAATTATTAGAGGAACATGTGAGCATTGTAACCCGATGATGTGGCTGTAAGGAGGTATAATGTTCTTTAGAGAACGCCCCCCCACCCTCACCGTAAAGCACTGGATTGTGGGTGTTCTGTGCTAAGCGGGGCACAGGAGACGCGTGTGAGATGATTTGAGAATGGCGCAGAAGCAATTCCTGCCACTTGATTTCCATGGAATGCGACAAGTCCATCACGGGCACGCAGTAACGTGTATGATGGGACAGAATGATTGGATACTAAAGACAGGTAGAGGCCTGACATGAAACTAATCCAGAAAGACTTTACCTAACCTTTGAACTCTGATTGGCTTCTTCCTGCTTCTGTTGGTTATTTGATATTCTGAATCTCTCTGGATGTATGGATAATTAGCAATAGAGTGCAAATCTTTTTTTCTTTTTTTTCAAAGATATATATATTTTTTAAATAACATAAAGAGAGCTAGCATGAGCTCTAAGGTTAGGATATTATAAAATGCACGAATATGCTTCTGTAGAAGACAAAAGTTAAACAAAATAAAACTCCAAAAGATGTTTAGACGCCCCTATACTCCCATCAAACTTTGCAAGAGATGTAATCAAATCAGTTCCTTCCTATACTTTTTAAATTTGATTTTTTTTGTCTAAACTTCTAAGTTATAAGATTTGAATGTCTCTTTTCTTCTTTCTTTTTTTGCTTCAAGTTAAAATGTGTAATGTTTAGAACTTGATGGTTTGATTCAAGGCCTAGAACTTAAAAAAATAATACCTCAAAGTACCTCAAAAAAGGAATGTCACTAATGCACTCTATTACCTTCATTTTTTTTTTTGTGCATTTTCCATGGTTATTTTGACAGAAAATCTGCCAAATTCTGTGGACCATAATAAAATGTGTTAGTACTACATTGTTAATGATAGCATTATAAAACTAGCACAAATATAAAATGAACAAATAAGCATGAGGTGGGCAATGTGTATACAATTGTGCATAAGCATTTCAGTTCAATGTGAATCTGCAGAGTTTCTGCTAAGTTCTGTGAGTGCACATTCTGTGTGGACCTGCTCATTCATTTTTATTCAAGAGACAAGTGGAAAACCTTCAACAAAACCAAACGGGCCAGAGCCATGGCTTAGTATAGGCTCATTATTTGTCCAAATAGCTTTAGTGCTCATGTGGATATTGCAAAGGAAAA
The DNA here is from genome assembly GCF_029890125.1 of Rhinichthys klamathensis goyatoka. Classification (NCBI taxonomy): domain Eukaryota; kingdom Metazoa; phylum Chordata; class Actinopteri; order Cypriniformes; family Leuciscidae; genus Rhinichthys; species Rhinichthys klamathensis. The sequence goes on along the minus strand of NW_026606607.1, from coordinate 82,448 downwards.
TCTTACTCTTAATTCAACACTAACATTATCTTCTTTAATGAAAGTAAATAAAAAACAATAGATTGGAAAAAGATATATAAAAAAACTAAATTTTTAGTTTTGTGACTTGCAGGACCCAGAGACAGCAGACACAGGTTAAGGTGACGTGAGCTGATATGATGACTGCATGCTGTCATAAATCAGGCATGTGTGTCCTCATCTACACAGAAACCCCTTTAGGCCACGCAAACCTCAGCGTTCTGCTTAATTTCTTATTTTACTCCTTGATACTGTTACTGGACAAGCTCCTCTTTTTGTCTCTTGGAGGAAAAGACGCATGGTTGATGTCTGACGTGTGGCCGTTGTTTCGTAGCTGCAAGCCAGTTTTTGTTTATGTGACATGCCTGTAGAATGGGAAATGCAAATGGAAAGCGATAGCGAGAGAAAGAGAGAGATGACCCTGCGGTGTACAGAATAGACAGGGTAAGTCCCTGCCACCTCTTCGACTCCCACAGGACATAAACACAGATCAAATATCAACAGATCTATTGCCACTAAATACACAGCTCCAGGGAGGGGAAAAAATGTTATACAAAAGTTGCACAATTTTCTCAGACTGATTTTGGACATTTGAAAGAGAACTGAGCCCTGAATCGATCAGAATAACCCACACAATAAGCATTTTTGCTTTAATTTGGATTCAGAATTTTGTTTTGCTGAATTTGACTGTTTTGGCCTTACTTGTCCTCTGACCAACGAATGAACACGGTGTGGTTTAATGCCTTCATCACAAGTCCGATTGTGGATTGATACAATTATAATATTCCATCTTGTTCCTTCTGCGTGGAGTTCAGGACACATTACGCCAGAATTTGGTTTGGAATAATATAATGATATCGATAAGAAAACTAAAACAAAGACCTAGGGTCATCCCAGTACACATGCCTCAAATGTAAATGCACTAGTCACAGAATTTTTTTTTTTTTAAAGCCATTGTTTTATTGATTTTGTTTCTGTGTGTGTGTGTGTGTTGTGTGTTGTGTGTGGTTCAGGTAAACTCTGCATTATGGGGACAGGCAATACCAAATCCTTGTCGAAAAAGTATAAATCACGCTAAGCGATTTTTAGAAGAAAAAAAATTATGTTAAAATGCAGAAAAACGTTTTCTGTGATGGGTAGATTTAGAGGTAGGGTTAGGGTTAGGGGAGAGAATATACAGTTTTCACAGTATAAAAACCATTATGTCTATGGAATGTCTCCATAAAACATGAAAACCCAACATACGTATTCCCCTCTGACAAAAAAAAAGTAAATTAAAACAATTTCTTTCCATCAATATATTTTATTTTATTTGTTGGTGCAGTACACCAATAAACCCTATTAATATGATTTATTAGAAACAAACAAACAACAAAATACCAAACCTAGTCTTTCAGCTCAATAAAAACAGTGTTTTGTCCAGAGGATGGATAGATGATAGATAAATAAATAGATAGATAGATAGATAGATAGATAGATAGATAGATAGATAGATAGATAGATAGATAGATAGATAGATAGATAGATAGATAGATAGATAGATAGATAGTGTAGACATATAGAGTAGACAGATACTGTAGACAGATACTATAGATAGATAGATAGATAGATAGATAGATAGATAGATAGATAGATAGATAGATAGATAGATAGATAGATAGATAGATAGATAGATAGATAGATAGATAGATAGATAATGATATAAGAATGAAAGAGAAACACTAAAAATAAATAAATACATAAATAAATAAATAAATAAAACCTTAATGAGAAAAAGAAAGGAGTTTTGCAGTTGCATTGCATCAGCCCAGCAATTAGAAACAGACCCACCTGGGAGAGACCTATATGAGTTTATTTCCCTTCACTTGTTTCCATACAGTATCAGTCTAAATATAGAGGATGAGATGTGGTGTAGTACATCTAGAATCAGCTCATCCTTCATGCTAAATGAGCTGGACCATCACCCATAGAGGTCAACGGCATCTCTCTCCTTTCTCTCATGAGCTGAATGTAGTATTACCATAAGGAAATATTGTTGCCAATCCAGTACAATGTGTAATCCCCGGACATGAGTCTGACAAACATAAATATCCTGATTCGGGAGCGATGAGCGTCCAGCTCTCACATGGTGCACATTACACTTAAGAAGAAAATGGCTGTGATTAAAGACCACCATCAAACTATTGTACAATTACTTATCTTAAGCGCAATTAGTCTACATGACAGACTCTCTCTCTTACATTCACTGTCTGTTTCTCTGTCGTTTCTTCATCCTCCTGTCTGGTTCATTTAGAGTCGTGGATTAGAACATTGTGTTGGCTGGGTTTCCTTTATTTGACCTCAGCTGTGACCCTTGAAAAAGTTATGAATCCCATGACGATTGCAAATTACAATTCATTTGCAATTCACATAAAATTAAAGAGCGTGGTCGTTCAAGGCAAAATTTTCAGTGTCCAGGAGGTGATATTGCCCTGAGACCACAATGTGCTTTATTTGTTTGTTCCCCCTGAAATGCTGTTTTGATCCTGTTTGAATCTTGAGGCACTTCCTCAATAAGAGACAGCCACAAATTAAACACAAATGTAGGTCTTGAACAAAACAAAAGAAAGGCCCACTTTTAGATTTAAAAATGAGGAAAAAGAACAGAAAGGGGATAAATATTAGAGAAGCTAAATAAGAAGCTAAATGAGACCTTTTTATTATTAATTGTTCTCCAAGAGATTAAATAGAGAATACTGATCCCCAGTCTCCCAAGGGGAAAAAGAAAAACACCCCATAATAGTCGAAGTGTCTCCTTTAGATCTCAACAAGTCTCAGATTTTGGTTAAATAATAAAATAAAATAAAACTCATTTACATCTATTTTTATTGCTGTCTAAGAAATATGAAGAATCATCTGAGACAAAGTTGATATTTTACTGATAACTCCATTAAATACCCTTACTATGAACCGCACTATGAATGCGCAACATCTGAGCAGGAACTTTCCTCTGCAACTTTAAACCAAAAAACATTTTGAAGCATTTTAGCATCAACGAAAACAGGAAACCGACTAGAGTTAAATGACTTTAAGTCCAAGGGTTGTTTTCTGTCATTTTCCCTACACCTGTAGATCAGCTCCACTTCCTCTCTGTGGTTGTGCATTGCAGCTCTCAGTTGAACAGTAGACTGTTTCAGCATAAACAAACGTTAAACCACAGCGCAAGAGAACAAAAGCTGGATTCAGTTTCTGAAACCAGAGAGGCTGTTTTCACTTAATCCAGATCAGGTTCTCCAACATTGGAGTGTAACAGTAATTTGTCCTTGCTTTGCTGTTGGTATTTTTACATATTTTTGAAAGAATGTTGTCCTACAAAAGGGAGCTGTAGCTTGATCCGCTAAAGAGCTTTCGAGAGCTATAATCATCTCTCACATTACAATGAGGAGCTGCTCAGGTTTCTGGGTAATGACTCCTGTTTGAGGAATTTCCCTGGTTCCAGTGTCTATAAATCTGAGGTTATCTCAGCTATGTCATTTATTGCAAATCCTTTATATCACACTGATAAATAATCAAACTTGAATACATTCGCATTTATTTATTTGATAGACAAAAACAAATATTCACGGTGTACATGTAATGACATGTATTTTTCCTGAGAAATTAACCTGTGACCTTTGCATCACAGCTATTGCAATATAGTTCCCAAGGTCCGGGTTTGGTTCAAAATGTGTTCAAAAGTATTAACCTTTGCACTTAACTCATCCAGCACTATTTGTGCTACAGACATGATGGTGCCTCAAATTACACGGCATGTTGTGGGATGGTGTGATTGTACTTATTGCAAATACAAAGTTCTGTCACGGAACACTAGATGGCGCAGGCTGATCGGTCCTTTACTCAATCTGCTTGCAATCACGTAATTATCTGTAGGGCACAGCTGATTGGTTCATTTTTGTATCAGTAGCCAATAACCTCGCTGCTCACCCTTCAAATACTTGGCCAGGGTTTGCTGTAGCAGTGCAGTGCGCTTTCAGAAACCCTCCACCCTCCCCAGCTCCACCTGTATAGATCTGCTACGGGAAATTCATGTATGCTATATCGTACAGCAGCAGCATGTCTTACTTGCTCACAGCAGTGTGCTGTGAATGCATTGCAGTAGCAAGTCCCGTGATTGCTGTGCATCAGCAGCAACAGCAGCATAGCAGATCTATTCCGCCAAGACCAAACATATCAACATTACCATCATATCCATTACCATGCCAAATACTAAGAGAGTTGTCATGACAGAACTGTTACCATGAACTGACTGACATGAGATGGGGGTCTTGGAGCACATTTGTTCATGGTCTTGGCTATGGTTCTCTGCTGGTTGCCTAAAGAGAGTGAGGAGGCATATGTCACCCATGTTATGCTGAGATCACACCCTATCATCCCCCAAAAAAGAGCAAACGCTAGTGTGGCCATCTGGGACTATATTATACCCATGGGCTTTGATAAACATTATTGGCATATTGGTGGGAAAATGGAGACATCAGACTAGAATAATTGAGTAAAAAGAGATGCATTGCTAGCGAATAATGTGTTCACCAGCCCCTAGAGGTCCATGATGGAACTGCAGGAGGTATGTGAGAATTTAATAGAAACTTTCTATAATAAAATATTTTTATGTTTTCTGAAGAACAAGAGCGGAGCTTGACCCTGAAAAACCTGCCGCTTAATACAAGAGTAGTTGCAAGGGCATTTCTATGCTGTTGCTAAAGTAATCTGTGTGGTTGCTCACAACACACAAATATAGAGCAAATCAAATTTGGTAAATAAAAGATCAAACATGATTGCTTGGCGTGCAATAACCAACCAGGTTTGTTCTCACATGTCACACAAGTACAGATGAGTGTCTTCTCAACATATGTAATGTGCTCTATGTGCATTAAACAATATCACCCTACACTAAATGTGTTCATCAGCTATCGTGTATGGCCCTGTCCCAAATGGCACACTCCGGACTTGTGAACTTCCTCAGAGTCCACACTTCGGTGACGTCATGTAGTGCAGACATATAGGGCCCTTAGCGCGAGTCCGCGAGGGCGCACTGAGAGGTATTTTTGGGACAGACTCGATCGTCACGCCGGAAACAGGAAGACGGTCTGATTGTTGTTATGGACAGGAGCTAAAGGTTCGGGGAAATATGCTGCCTATTGTTGTTGTGTTTACATATGACTCAGTAAAGCCCTGACATTCTGTTCTAGTTATTTAATGAATCATAATGCGATCGTATTATTCAGCTCGCTATTATTAGCCTATGTTTGAGACATCAACCAATGGTCGATGATCATAATGTTTGTATAAACTTGTCATAAAAACCGTAATGATAATTACACATAAATATTTTCTTCTCAGCCATGTTAACAATTGTCCGTGAGCGAAATCTCCTCCCATCCGTTGTCTGATTGGCCTTTCGCAAGGATTCCTGGGTAGTTAAAGTGCGTGGAGCCTGCATCTATGCGGGGGGACGCTGCTGAGCACACTTCAGAGCGTTAAAATGCTAAATGGGACGGCCTACGGACTCGTAGACTCGGCGAGCACGCGCAATTTAAGTCCACGAGACCGAAAGTCGGTATGAAGTGCGCCATTTGGGACAGGGCCTATCTTTAGATTGAATTACTTTTATGATATCTTTATGAACTTTTTGAAGCATCAAAGTTTTGGTGGAGTGGACTTTTAATGGAGGAACAGAAATATCTCAGGTTTAAATAAAAAAAAAATGTTTTGAAGATGAATGAAAGTCTTATGGGTTTGGAATAACATGATGGGGAGTAATTTATGAATTTATCATTTAAATTTTTTGTGTGAATTATCCCTTTACTTTTATGGAAATACCACTGACTTGAGGATTCCTCAGCAAACACCACGAATGACAAAATATTTATTGATTTATTTATTTTTATTAAAAATTAAATTGAAACTAAAACATTCAATGAAAAATGTAAATATATATGTATTATTGTATTACTTGACAAGTTAAACCGTTACCTGAGATTTCAGGTAAATAGTTTAGATCATACAGTTTTAGCAGACAAGAAAACTTTTGAATCCCTGACCTAGCTCATGAAGATCACTGTGCACAGATCCGAGCGCAGTACGAGCGCTGTATTGCAATAGTAATAGTTTGTGGTATGGTAATGATTAGTGTCCAGACTGAGGTGTGTGTGTGTGTGTGTGTTTGTGAGATAGAGGAAATGCTCGAGTAATGGGAGCAGGAAGACTAAATGGCCTATCACACACACCCCTCTCTGACCTCCCCTGAGCCGCCGGACACCATCAAACATCCCGCCACTTTCTTCTCTCTAATGGTTTCCGTGGTAATCAACATGGCGGAAGTGGCCACGGCACAGTGTGATTAGCTGGGAAGGATTCCCTAATCGTTACATTTGTTCTCAGGCTCTGAGAAAAAGAAGGAAGTTTGCAAGGAAAAGAGGAAACATGGGTGATAAAGTATTGCGAGGACATTAGTGGTGACTGCACACCGACCACTTTGTTAAGTCTGAAGGATGGCTTTATAAAAAAAATAAACACAAGTAACAAAAGAGAACCACACCATTCTAGAAACAGTAATGGAGACTGGGATAAGTTGTCACACATTCTCTCAAAAATCAGCTGTCCATTAAATATTTTGCTTTCTAGAAGAAATCATTTGTGGTTCATCATTCCGGTTTGTGCCTAGTCAATTTGCCTGTAAATTTGACAAATATCCTAAGGGCAAGTATCACAGTAAATGAAAGTATAAAGTACTGTAGAAAGATGTGTTGTGTAAAACATCCAATAATATTTGTTTTATTTACAACTTTGAACAATCATTTTTAATGGCCCTACTTTTACACAATGTGTTGGATAAAGAGCTAAAAGTGTTTGTAGCATACACTCTAAACCAAAAACAAGCAACAAGACTTTTGATTCAAAACATAGCCATTGAGCTAATTGTTAAAATAATATTTTATTTAAAAACAATATTTGCAGGAAGCTGATGAGTCAACAGTTTGTATTTAACTCTTTCACACATGAGCACCTACATATACAGGTCTGGTGACTAAGAGTGAAGGCAAAGCGTTTTCTCACGCTAGATAAGAAACACCTCCTCATCACGCTAGTTCCAACAAAATCTCCCTTCTCTCTTCCCAAATTTATCCTCTTGTCTCCTGAAACACGAGTGATCCTGGCAAATGGAAAGAAGTGAGCAGTGTATGTGTTACAGGAGTGAATAGCGGGTTAGATAACACCTTAAACGAGTGACAATAGATGCTGGGAGGATGCAGGGAACAGGTGGGATACGTGACACCTCTGAACACCACCGCTGAGAGTTAGCTGGCAGATTTAAAAGGCAGATATTGATGTCAGGGGTTTACCGCAGCACAGCATTCCAAACAGAGCAATAGCAGGATTCATTACGCTACTTTACTGTTTACCTCACGTTTATACCAGAGTACAGTTACACTCGGTGACAAAAGCCATGTTCGATGGTGACATTCTTTAAACATACCAGAGAACTATGACTCCTAAAGCCTGACTGACACTCACAGGATCCGTTTCCATACTGGAATTTCCCTGTGAATTACACACTGTGAAAAAATAGCGAGAACTACAATAGATCGACTACCTCACGTGGTGTGTCACCAGTAGGAAAGGCGCGGCCTGTGCATAGCCATCCATTTCCTGTGCTAACACAAAACATATATATGTATATATATATAAAAAAAAAATGTTATAAAATATTTCGATTAGTTGGTAAATTCCCACTTTTACACTGCTAAAGAGCACATCATAACCCAGCAAGCAATAGCCGTCATTTCACCATCTAGGTTAACTATAGACCTCATATAGTCGGGCAATGAGTAGCCCACTTCTAGCCAAAATAAACTTGAATTTGGTTGATCTATGATATTCCATCATGTAAGCAAAGTCAACAGTGATTACAAGGTGTTTGGTTTCATTTCTTTGACATGTTCTACCTTTGCGTCTATTCTTGGGCTATGGTTAGACGTCAATTTATTTTTTACTGACAGCCCAAATTTAGCCTTGTTTTAGTCCAGAAATCTAGGCTACATGTGTTTGGATGGCTATTAGACACATTTTAAGTGCAAAATTGCTTGCTGGGAAGCATTAGCATAGTAAACAATACATAAATAAATAATTCACAACAGGAAGAAATAACATTATTATTATATTTTGCATAAGGGAATATTTATTTATTTAAGGATGAATTATGACCTAAACCTTTTGATTCACCCATATCAAGCTGACAAACCTCTTAAAAAGGGCATATTCATATACTTTCTTAAAAAAAAAAAACTCTGAATGTTGTTTTAATTTATGACAATGTTTTAGCAAGGTGTTGAAAATTAGCAATCATCCTCCATATAAAAACATATCCCGTTGATCTGCATGTGTTTTTCAAATGTTTCTGAAGGGGTTATCAGCTTTTGTAAAAAATCATAATTGCATTAAGTCTTTTCCTCAAATAAACGTGCATGGCGTTTGAGGATAAACGAGTGAACCATAGCTATCAAAGCAACCAAATACCTTTCTTTTATTTCTTTTTCCAGCGATCAATCACTTACCGGCACTGATGTTTTGTGGTCACCTTTGGAAGAGAGGCCAATCTCGTTTTTCCCCGTTTTCCCATCATCCTTGTCTTTTTTGATTGGTCTCTGTGGTTCAGGGCCTTCAGGCTAAACAGGTGTGAGGCTGGGAAGACATTTCTCTCATACCTGTGCAGACGCTGTCTAGCCCACCTGCCCTCCGTCCACAATTACCGGAGCCGTTTAGTCAAGAGCACTGGGTGTAAGGAAAGCTAATACAATAATTAAACCTGTAAACCACACAGTTTCTACCTTATATCACTTTACGTGTTAAGTAGACTCTACAAGGAACATTTCTTTACAGTGAAAATAAGAGTGGGATGGGGGGGGGGGGGGGGGGGGGGTTCCTCTATTACACTCACAGTGCACCCTCACCATACACACAGTCATGTCTTCTCTTATAACCTAATAAATCACAGTGTTTCACTCTATGGCCGTTAAGGAGGGGAATAGAAACTAAACACCTTTCAGAGCACTACTCATGGGCTATTCAAACTCCCAAAATGGAGACCACAGAGCTAGCATTGCTAAATGACTAACACTGATTACTTGGAAAAAGTATGGCTCGACTTCCATAGAATTGTGTTTCGGAAGTCAATTGGGGCCAAGCAACTGTTTGGTTATCAACATTTTTTCTTTGAAATATCTTTTTTTTTTTTTTGGTTCACAGAACAAAGAAACTCATACAGGATTAGTCAGAACAACTTGAGGGTGAGTAAATGATGACATAATTGTATTTTTTGGGGGTGAACTATCCCTTTAACATGAACTAACAATTAGCAATACTTCTACAGTATTTATTAATCTTAGTTAATCTCAACATTTACGAATACATTTTAAGATCAAAATTTGTATTTGTTAACATTACTCTGAACTAACATGAATATAAACATTTTCATTAACTAGCATTAACAAAGAGTAAAATAGATTGTTTATTGTTAGTTCATGTTAGTTAATGCATTAACTAATGTAAACAAATTAAACCTTATTGTAGTGTTACCAAGACTCTTTGGAATCTTCCAACTGTTCCATGAGAATTTGGACGGCCATTTCCTTGTCCTCCTCTTGCATTCTGAGGAAAAGAAGCGCTTCCACAGAGCCCCTGAACACGTCTATTCGGATATATATCCAATTCACAGCCAATTTTCAGAGTTCATTCATTAATCCTTTCAGAGAAAACTCTCAAAGTTAGAGAATTGGCCATTTCCTTATATTTGGAAAGCCATGCTTGACATATAGAGAAACCTTTAAATATCAACTTCTTGAAATCTATCTATCTATCTATCTATCTATCTATCTATCTATCTATCTATCTATCTATCTATCTATCTAGCCACAGCATTTATATACATATTCAAACAAAATAAGTAAAAAAAATTATAGTGTTGCTTCATCACAAGCCCATTTACAACACCCAATCTGAAAAGTAATCAAACTGTCTGAAAAACGCTGAAAACGATAAAGCGTGTGAGTAATAAAATGTGAAATGCATGCACATAATCAGTATTTAGAAGATAAACTATTACAGTTTTTCTCAGTCGCTTTGGTGCATTTCTCACATCACTATTTACATTTGCACAACAGTTAATGCAGCTCTCAAAACAATTAGTACAAACTACAAAACCTAGTTGATAACCTGCAAATGCGTGTCACTTGCTCAAAATGGATAGCTCATTCCTCAAAAGCAAGTATTCATGTCAATGAAAGTGTCAATGTCATCAAGATGAAAAGTCCTGACATTGTTTATGAACAAGATAGTCAAATGGCTTTGTCATGTTTTCATTATGACAGTTTACTCTGTAAATGTTTTCCAATGCAAAAAAGTCAGATCTTGGTGACAACTACCTGAAAATACTCAAGACAGCACTATATACTATTTGCACAGCCATTTTAAAACTACAGTAAAGTTACACATTACTGTATTTAGTGAGGTAACTCACAGTACAAGACACTGAATATGTATGTTTCACATTTTTACTGCATATGCTTTTTGCAATTCTAATTTGTTCACAGCATTGTCCAAAAGAAAAAATACACCCTTATTTACAACAAACATAAACTCCCTTTGGGTCGAGCTGTGCACAGCTGTAAACAATATTGCAGTACATGAACTGAACATACAACATACATAGTACTGTAAATCATTCATGCACATCCATATGTTCCTCTCTGCTGGCCACATAAGTTCACCTGAGAGAAACTGTTCAATTTAGGAGACATTTTCATGAAAGAAAAAATATATCTTTTTTTTTTTTTTTTTTTGCTTGACAGATTTTGACAACTAGTTCAACATTTTTGTATGTGATGACTCAAGCAATGAAATGAGGACTATTTGTTTTATATGGAATGACTATTCAGCATTCACAAGTATAGTTAATTTTGACTTACACGACATAAGCAAATGATAATGTTATAAAACAGCAGAGAGTTGTATGAAAGCAATTGATGCATGTCCAAAAGCATTTGCAATTTGTTGTAAGGAATGAGAAACTGCTACTATGATGTGCACAAATGACTAAATGTTGTGGAGGTTGAACTAACTGTTGTGCAAATGTAAATAGTGATGTGAGAAATGCACCAAAGCGACTGAGAAAAACTGTAACTTAATATATAAATAAATTGTTAATGACATAAACATTACAAACTACTCACCATGCTCTCTCCACCATGTTGTTATGCTTTAATAACTCCGCCCCTTCCCTTCGGCCTGAGACTTGTGTCCTGAGATGTGTGTCCTGGTTTGTGTGGTGTGTTTTTCTTCCTGAACTAATACTCATGTTAAAGGAGCTGTATGTAAGATTGTGGCCAAAACCGGTACTGCAATCACTTTCAAATTACTGTAGAGCGGTGTATCCCCTCCCCCTCCCCCCGACTCGAGGTTGCCAGATCGGCTGCATTTTTTTATCCGACACGTGTGTAGCTGCAGCTGTGGTAACTAGAGCAGAGCTGGCAACCCGGATGGCGCAACACTACTGACTTCGTGATTGGTCGATAGGTGGAGGGTGGAGCATCAGACCAAAACACAACATGACAACATCAACATCAGTTGAGGGCTGCAACTTCACTTTTTAAATGACAATATCCTGGCCGAACTACTGTTGTCAGTGATATAAGTATTTGAAATGAACATGATTTCTCAATGTCTAGTGACATATCAGGGCCATTTTATGATTAATTCAAATACTTTTTTTACATACAGCTCCTTTAATCATCCAAATTGAAAATATGAGGACAAACAAACCTTGCGACATGATCTGAGCCTGTCTCGAGCAGTCTCAGACGATGTGATATTTTTAAGTCTTACAGTCCTGTAGTGGGAGCTTGTCTTTATTCATGCAGATTTTTTCAGAATACTTAGGGCCCTATTTTAACGATCTAAGCGCATGGTCTAAGGCTCACTACGCAAGTGCACTTAGGGCATGTCCGAATCAACTTTTGCTAGTTTAACGATGGGAAAAAAGTTCTAAAGGTCCACCCGGCGCATGGTCTAAAAGGGTTGTCTTATTCTCTTAATGAGTAATGGGTGTGTTTTGGGCCTAATGTGCAATAAACTAATCAGAGTCTCATCTCCCATTGCGGGTTTGTATTTTACATGGCAGAATTTGCAAGCGGAAAAAACTGAACGCTTCTTTAGCGAGGAAACGGATCTGCTCATGCGCGAGGTTAAAGTGTGCCAGCAGGCCATATACGACCTGCTGGCACACTAAATTTAAATCTTTAAATCTAAATTTAAAGATTACTAACACGCTCTTTAAATAACAAAAAAAATATTGCGCCATTGTCTTTAGACCAGGTTTCAGTTGGTCAATGGCACAGTCTATTTCAGTTGCCTCAAAATAGCAACACGCCAACAATGTGCCTGAACAGACCTCGTTTTCAGACATGGGCGCACAAATGGGCGCAAATGCATTTTCTATTTAAACAACGTGGCGCAGGACGTGAAAATGATAACTGCGTCGGGCTGAAACTAGCAAAAAACACTCACACTTAATCAACTGGCCTGAATCTGGTCACATATTGGTCCTGGGCCATCCTTATTGTTGAGCCCCTCATGGCTGTTTGCCACTCATGGTGAATCAAATTCCAAATTGGACGTACTTAACAACCGTTAACACAGGCACAGCAAAATATGTTCATGGGCGATGCTGTCCAGACTAGCTGCAGGAAGCTTTTAAATAGTTATTTGCATTATTGGCAGGATGATGAGCTTTTTAATATGTCAGAAATCCAATATTGCCATTAAACCCAGCTGATGTGTGACAGTTAATTATGTTGGCGTATGTTAGGGTCGTAAATAGATTGGTTAAACACTTCCTGTGGCAGACGGCACTTTAAGGTTAATTTGCGTAATTGGTGATCAATCTAGTTAAAGCAGGTCAGGTCTAGCCTATGCTCCTCTTTAGTAACAGCATTCAGTTCAAAGTTTGGACTTGCCAAAATCACACTAAAGGGGATCTGGGAGGTTCTGGGGGACCGAATCAAGCCATGTCAGAGTAGTTATTTTCTGGAAGCGATCTTCGATGCAGGCTACAGGGGGTGAATGAGCTAATGATCATCTGTTGTGAACCTTCTGCTAATAACTCTGCTAAGTTGTTCTTTTTTTTTATTGTTGTTTATTAGACATACTGCAAGTAGTACACAGCCAGCGCAACTACAATGTACAAACATTTCCTTAATACAACAAATGTTGTAGGTTTTTTTCTTCACATTTTGAAGTTATTTCAGGTTATTACACAAACAATTTAGCATATCCCCATGCAACCCTTTATACAGTATGTTTATATGTTATTAGCGTCCCAGCTAGTATTTTCTAATGTGCTTAATATTGGTATTACTTTGTTTTGTAGAGAAACCTTAATGGTGTTATGACAATACTCTTCATCCATCCATCCATCCATCCAATTAATAGCTTTTTTAGTTTTTGATATTTTTTTAAAGAGAAATAGCTGACTGTGGTTAATTTCATGATTTGTCCTTTAGATGTATTTATTATTTATTTAAATGACTACTTTTTTCAAAAATGACTTTTGAAATTTTTCATATCAAACATTTCATCTGATACTTTAGCTATGTTTTGATTAATATTTGTTTAGGTCATGAAAGGTTGATGTGCTTTATTAGGCAGTATATAAAAAAAAAAAAAAGAATTTCTTCATTTTATAAACGTGGGCATTTGATCTTTCACCACATTTCACACGAGCACCTCGTTTCCTAAACACCTTACTTTAAATGCCCAAGGAGTTTTCTTTGTTGCATAATGCATCAACCACTGGCCTAAATGTTACATACTGAACCGATACCAGAGGGCAATACCTCTATAAATGAGATCCGTCGGTTTGTATCCCAATATAGGAATCCTATTTGAGCTAGTGCTGTGGTAAGCTTTGAGCTAATACCCATAAACACATCCCTTCATGTATTGCTGGAATGTTATTTTTCTGCACTTTTTTGATGATGCATTAAGTCTGAAGTTGCATCTAACACAGTCTGGGTAATGAAGCCTCCACCTGTGCTGATGTGTATGTGTGTGTGTACGTGCATGTGTGTGTGTATGGAGGGTTAATCCGTTTAGGTGTAGCTGTGCTGAGAGTGTTTGCCCGCGGGCTGGACTCTGAATCCATGCAGCTTAAGCAGTGGTAAGGAGATGAGGAGGCCACGGCCATCGCTACAGAAATTAGATGGATGAGGAAATAAACACAACTGCCTCTTATTTGATCCTATCCGGGGATGCAGGATCAGAAACAGAGCGAGAAGGGCGATTCCTTCTCTAATGACTGTATGGGTCAGTACTCCTGCAGGCTTGTGTCAAAGCTCAACACTTCTGATCTGAGGACAGACAGAAGATGGAAACGAGAGGGGAGTGAAGGACAGAAAGAGATACACTGAAAATCGTAATCAGTATTACCAGTATATAAAATATGAGAACTTTGCCTGAAAAGAAACACCTCAATACTGTGGTGGTCACAAACCTCAATACTCAATGAGGTGACACTGTACATTTACATTACAATGCTGGCAACCACAGCTGCCAGTAGATTAGCTTTATTTTATAACACAATTCTTTTAGGGGTGGCAGTGGCTCAGTGGTTAATGTAGGTTGTCTACAAACCGGAAGGTTGGTGGTTCAATCCTCGGTTCTTGACCGAGTGTCGAGGTGTGACATGAGCAATGACACCTAACCCCACTTTGGATAAAAGTGCCCAATGAATACAAAAAATGAAAAATATTTTTTAGTAAATGAATTAAAATGTATACTGTACACATAAGTGTCAGTGTTCTGACACCTTTCTAAGTAGAGAACAAAATGGACTAAAGTTTTAGCTCACTATGAAACACATACTATGAGCACTGGGAAGATGCGTCACAGTAGAAGGCGCAACCATCAGCACCCCAGTGTGTCTGCGAGATTGCGTTATAGTTGTACTCTGCTGAGGGTCCTTCTAACGGCACATTACAGACACACTTCCCATAATGCCACATTACACAACGGACACACTCCATCTCCCCGGTCCCAGCATGCACTGAACACGGGCCACAGGTCCAGCTCGAAAGACGTCTGGTGAAGGAGCATTAAGGGGAGAACAGCGGAGATCTCTCTAGAGCGAACGAGGATTCTGCAAGGATGAGTGATTCTACAGCATCAGCATCAGCCGTGCAGGACCATCCTGACCACATCAGAACAGGTAATGTAGTGAGCCGCGGTCATCTAATGGAAAGACGTGCGTGATGGATGAGCTGCACCTCTCAATCACTTTATTTACACAAAAATACACCTGATAAACCTTGAGCGAGACATATATGTGGTGGGTGCACTTAAAAGTGCCACTGGTATAGACTGTAATGGGTTTAGAGGTGAATAACAGTGTATTAGAACAGTGTTTCCCAACCTTGTTCCTGGAGGCACACCAACATTACACATTTTCAAAACGCTTCCTAATCAAGCACACCTGATTCAACTCATCAGCTCATTAGTAGAGACTCCAAGACCAGAAATATATGGGTCGGATCCAAAATGTGCACTGTTGGTGTGCCTCCAGGAACAGGGCTGGGAAACACTGTATTAGAGAAGGTACAGTAAGTGTTAAACTGCAGATGTGACCGCTGTGATTATTATGACGATGATGATAGAGGTTGTGGGATGAAGGACTTTGTGTTTGTGCCACCATAACTCTCTTCTTTTTTCTCTTTAGTAATGAGCTACAGATGAAGGTCGGAGAAGCTCAAAACCAGAAATTTGTAAAGCATAAAAACACACAAACAAAAGAACATACCACAGTTATTGAACGGAATACTGATGCATATTGAATGATATACAAATACCATTCAATATGGTATTTGTATATTGAATACAATTCAATATACAAATACTGAATTGTATTTATACAATTCAGTATTCACAATTCACAAATACCAATATTGTATATTGGTATTTGTACAAAAGCCCTATTCGGATGGGAAGAGTTTTTAATTATTTCTATTTATTCATTTTATCATTTTTATTTTTTCGTCTGATCCCATCCATATTGAAATTAAATGAAATCATGCCGAAGATCGATACCCAAATGGTAGCTTGGGTAGGTCAAAAGGCATTCGGATGGGATTAGATTTCTCTGAGGACAGTTGAGTTTGCCGAAAAACTGTTGGTAATTTGCTCTGGATTTTTTTTACTGTGGTTGTGTGAGAAAAACACAGACTTGGCAGATTCGGACAGGACTAAAATCTCAAAGTACGTCTGTGAAGCACAAATTTCTGTAACGTCTCCCTGGAAAACTAGAATGTCCGAATAGGTCTAAAAATGAATAAAGGATCTTTTCACCTCAACACAATCTTCCCCGCTGTTTCTAAATGTGTGTGTTGACAGTAAGATTTGTGCTTGAGTGTACAGGAGTTTAAGGCAGAGTGTCAGAGCTGGGCTGTTTTTGGAGTATTTGTGTGTGTTTGAAGGGGAGAGAGCTGACGGTGTGTGTGTGTGTGTGTGTGTGTGTGTGTGTGTGTGTGTGTGTGTGTGTGTGTGTGTGTGTGTGTGTGTGTGTGTGTGTGTGTGTGTGTGTGTGTGTGTGTGTGTGTGTGTTTGAGGGCTGATGGTATGGCAGATGGAAGTCCCTACGGCTACAGCTTTAAAGCCTCTCTCTCCAAAGGCCAGCAGGATTTTCATTACAATAGACCCTTAATATTCATCACCCTCCCCTCAACAAACACACACAGAGAGCTGAACACACACTCTTACAGTATCCACTCGGGCCCCTACAAAGGCCCAGTCCCTCAGCACACACACAGAAGCAGGGACTGCTGTACTTCACATAAACATCAGGCCACAATGTGCTTGTGTTTCAAGAGTTTTCTTATTAAATCAAAGCAGTCTGTCTGAAGTCTGAAGTTCATAGTTCAACTGAGTATGAGTCTCCTTCAGCTCCTGGTGACTGTAGACACATTGCAGGACAAAATGGTGATAGAGTGAAAATGAAAGGTAAAATGTAAATAACTAAGCTATTGTTGTGATTGTTTCTGTCAAAAGGATGAATTTTTCCTGGATATTTCCCAGGCATGCTCACATTCTCCAGAGATGTTTAAATCCGAAACTCGAACTCAAACTCATATTCTGTTTCCACCAGCACAGCTAGTTTTGAAGCGGTGTTGTGCTGACAGCATTACTGTCGGCTGGTAGGAGCAGAGAGGATTGTGGTAGATGTTTCTTTGTGTACAGAAGCCCAGGGCAGAAGATCCAGTCAGGTTGTGACACTCTGTAATCGTAATCCTCAAATATCCCTCAATGATGGCGAGGTGAGACATCCAACAATATGTATTACCTCTAATCTCTTTCTCTGTCTCTCTCACTCTCAACCACACACACACCGTGGATTTGTCCCACGGTCTCAGTGTCTGAGGCCAAATACTCATCACTTCTCTTCAAAAAGCAGGAATGTCACTCAAAAAATATGGAAGAAATCCAGAGTTGCAGGGCAGTCCGTAAATGTGGTTTTAATATTTATAGAAAGAGATTAATTATGCTCACCAGCCACTTTATTAGGTACACCTTTGGTAACGCAAATATCTAATCACCCAATCACATGGCAGGAACTCAATGCATTCAGGCATGTAGACATGATCAAGAAGATCTACTAAAGTTCAAACTGAGCATCAGAATTGGGAAGAAGGGTGATTTAAATGACGTTGAATGTGATATTGGTTGTTGGTGCCTGACGGTATTTTAGACAGTAATTCAGAAACTGCTGATCTACTGGGAACAGTCATCTCTAGGGTTTACAAAGATTGGAAAAACAGAAAATAATCAGTGAGCGGTAGTTCTGTGGGTGAAAATGCCTTGTTGTTGCCAGAGGTCAGAGGAGAATGGCCAAACTGGTTCAAGCTGATAGAAAGGCAACAGGAACTCAAATAACCACTCGTTACAACCGAGGTCTGCAGGAGAGCATCTCCTAACACACAGCACGTCAAACCTGGAAGCAGATGCCCAACAGCAGACCACAGCCACACCGGGTGCCACTCCTGTCAGCCAAGAACAGGAAACTGAAGCTGCAATTCGCACGGGCTCACCAAAATTGCACAATAGAAGATTGGAGAATGTTAACTGGTCTGATGAGTCTCGATTGCTGCTGCAACATTCAGATGGTAGGGTCAGAATTTGGTGTAAACAACATGAAAGCCTGGATCCATCCTGCTCTTTTTCAACGGTTCAGGCTGGTGGTGGTGGTGTAATGGTGTGGAGGATATTTTCTTGACACACTTTGGGCCCCTGAGGATTGTTTCTGACTATGTCCATCCCTTTATGACCACAGTGTACCTATCTTCTGATGCCTTCTTCTAGCAGGATAACGGGCCATGCCACAAAGCTCAAATCAACTAGTTTCTTGAACAAGACCATGAGTTCACTATACTCAAATGGCCTCCACAGTCACCAGTTCTCAATCTAATAGAGCATATTTGGGATGTGGTGGAACAGGAGATTCACATCATGGATGTGCAGCCGACAAATCTGCAGCAATGCTATCATATTAATATGGAACAAAATATCTGAGGAATGTTTCCAGAACCTTGTTGAATCTATGCCGTGAAGAATTACTGTAAGGCAGTTCTGAAGGCAAAGGCAGATCCAAGCCAGAGTCTGTATTAAGAAGGCTCTGCTGTGGTAAGATGTGTCATCTTTCAAATAATAATCATCCTTATTCTTGTATTTTTTTCCAAAAGTACAAAAATAAACCAATAAAGACAAATACAACTCATAGGTTTCACCTGCATCTTAATCTAATTGAGCAGTGATTGATCTGATATCATTAGTTTATTTCACTTTTTAGTACAGTGTACTCTCATTTTATTTAACAACTAGTTACCATTTGAAAATCAGGCCTCAAAAACTGGCGATGGGATATGTAAAAAAAAAAGTTCTGTTCAACACTGTTATTGGGTTAAGTTTATGTGGTTAAGATAAGTTTATCTTATGTCAGGTTTTTACAAGTATTTTATTATAGTGGACACATACAACTCAATATTTCCAATGTCAGAAAGACATTGACGTTAATAAATGTGTTTTTATTATTATTATTATTTGTATTTTATGTTGACTAATGCAGTTACTGGAAGCTTACTGTAAAGTGTTACCAATAAACTGACTGTAAACACTCTATTGTGGTGCATATTTGCTAGTTGTGGCTGTTTACACTGACCTTCAACTCTAAAATATTTAATCATGTGTTCCAATTACTATGTGTGATTTATTACAAGGCACATGGAATATAAGCGATACTGGTTACACTTTATTTTAAGGTGTCCGTGTTATAGCGTAATTATATATTTAAGTACTGAGTAATAATTATTAACTACATGTACTTACTATAGGGTTAGGATTAAGATTAGGGTGTTGATTAGGGTTATTTGCAAGTAATTATGCACAATTTATAGTAATTACTATGTAACGTTCAACAAGGACACTAAAATAAAGTTTTACCGCGATACATTTGCTGTTCAAGTAAGTGTAAGAATTAATATTACTGGAACAAGGTTTAAATAACATGTTACAGTATTTATAACATGTAACAATAGCATACCATAATTGGTACTATTGCTGCGATAATGCTAAAGTGTGATGTTGCAGTGTTGAGGTGGAGTGTGTGTGTGTGTGTGTGTGGCTCAATAAAATTACAATTTTCACAAGTTCTGATCTGCCAACATAATGGCTTCTATCAGATTAAATTGGCCTGGATTGACAGTTAATCTTCAGCATTATAGAGGATGCAGATGTCACTGTTGTGGAAAATGCATGCGTTTATGATCGTGTGTGTGTGTGTGTGTGTGTATGTGTGATGGTAATGAGAGAAAGCTGTAAGACGCACACGACACATGCTCGGTCAGCATAATCATTATTTGAGCTCCTGCTCTTGTTCTAGCTTCAAACACACATAGAAATTCAATGTGACACACTTCATTTGTCCTGGACTGAATGACCCAGTGCACTCTCTCTGAAAGTCTCAGTTAGGATAATCACATAGTAAGGACTGGAAGTAACACTTTAAGAATTCCCCATATTTGTAGACCACTAATCTGAATATTTGTGGGATGCATCCTCCTGGTGATCTACCAATGGCAGTTATAATGTTAATAATAATAAAAACCTTCATGCACAGATGGCACCAATTTTTTAAGAATAGGCCATATATAGGACATTTTAAGATATAGTGATATATTCAACAAAGTAAAGCAGCATTACATTTGTTGGACTATTATTAGACATTTTTACATTGACTTAACATTCAACCTAGAAACATTTTGAATACAAACAGGACTGAATGGTTGGCGCACAAAAGATGTTTTGAAATAGAAATGTTGACACTTCTTTTGTCCCGGATCCTTCCATCTGACCGACCCAGCGCATCTTATCAGTCGCTCCCTCAATGACAGGACGCGTGAAGCGATGGCAAGCATACGTTTGGATAATGACTTCAGTCCGCTGAGCAGATCAGAGCGAGAACCACATCTGTGTTCATGAAATCATCTACAATGAACCGAACTTAGAATTCATGCATGAAATAACCTATGCATTTCATGTTGCAAACATTTTATTTCATTTCTCACAAAGTGTTCACACAGGGCTTTCAAAAACCCTCCATTAGCGTGCAACATTACCCAGGTGACATCAGAAAGGTTTGGCTGCCATTGTCAACACAGTATACTGTCCGCGGGGATTTATGTGTCTGTTATTCACGTCTTAGACGAACACATAGTTTCACAGCTTTCCTCTGTAAATTCAAAGTCTGAAAAGAACAAGAGAAGAAGAAAACTGAGAAGACAAAAAGGTGATGGACAGAAGCAGACAGCTAGTCTCTGCGGTCACAAGTGAAACAATTAGACGTGGGGCTAAAAAGATGTGCTCTTTTGTGTGGTTGGCCGATCATGAGTGCAGTGATTCAACCTAATCTCATGTAGCACATTATACCGTGAGAGCATCATCTCAAAAGCATCACGCTCACAGATAAATATGATATGGAGATATTCTGACACAATGAAGGTCTAAAATCTGGCACTCCATCATTGCTGATCATAAGACTCTGTAAGACACTTCATCATGAAATCACATGACTGACAGCGGACTCTCTCATAGGCTAGCAGAGCAAATGCCTGGGATTTTTCTCTGATCCGGGGTTATTATGATGAACCCCTGCTAGACTTCCATGATCCTTCGGTAAACACCGTGAGCAGGGGCTCATATCACCCGATTAACCTGCCGTAGAGCTCTGTTTGCTCAAGTATATTATTAGCATCAATAACACTTGTGATCCGGGCTGAAACCGGACAAAGGCCTTCATTCAAAGCCCTCCGCAAGCACCAATTTACCAAATTACCAAAAATCACCCCCAAGTGTTTGCGTTCCTTCCGAGGGTTACCTTTCGTTTGTTCAGCTACGTTATTTTGCTACAACTGAAAAACATTTGCTCGGTGATAACCATCTGACCGATAGTTATGTACATCAGATTGGATCTGAGAGCTTGTTGAATGCCGTCCATTAACAGAGAGAGAGAGAGAGAGAGAGAGAGAGAGAGAGAGAGAGAGAGAGAGAGAGAGAGAGAGAGAGAGAGAGAGACTTTGACTTTAAGATCACTTTATTTACAAAAACATTAAAGATATAACATTTTTAGTAAAATGAAAAAAAAAAAAAATGCAGCTAGAAGGAGCACAATGGATTTTAAAAACAGAGACTCAAGATATGATATAGCATCTTAGAAACACAAACACTTGTTTCTAAAAATAAATAAATAATTAAAAATAAATAACATCGCAAATACATTTGTTTTTGCCCCACTTTTATAGTCCAGTCTTTATAGTCTCTTTAATGTGTGTTGAATGATTTTATTATTATTTAAATGAATGGAGCTAGGTTTACAAAACTACGAGAGCTAGGTCACATTTAAAACGAAAAAAGAAAAAAGAATTACAATGAAAAATCTTTTCACTAGTTTAGAATCTTTTCACTCACTCTGTGTGTTGTAATCCATGTCTGAGCAGGCCTATAGAGTAGCTGGAATTTCAGACACAATATGGCAAAATAATATATTTTTGATTTGTGCTCTAATGAAAATTATAATGTTGAAAACTATTAAATGAGATGAAAACAGAAAAGTTGAGTGATGCCCTGAAATATTCCAGTGCTGTTATATTAAATATTCAACGCTATCTCACGACCAATTCGTACGAATTCGTACGAGTGATTAAAAGGTGGCTAATTCGTACGAATTCGTATGATCTCACTTGTACGAATTCGTACGATTTGTCTAAATCCACGTGATGGGTAGGTTTAGGGGCGGGTTCACGGGTAGGTCAATCGTACAAATTCATACGAATTTGGCAACTCGTAAAATATGTACGAATTAGCAAAAATCTTACACATTTGTACGAGTGAGGTCATATGAAATCGTACGAATTAGCCACCTCATAAAATTTGTACGAATTGCCGTGAGATAGGGTTGAAAATATTAGTTCTCTTGGAATGCCTCTTGGCCAATCAAATTAGAGGGCTGGAATTGACCGTTGTGTAATAAAGCTTTGTAAAGAGGGCTTTTTTTGAGAAAAAAAAAGGCTTTCTGCAAAGAAAATTTTCATTTAAGAAACAAGTAAAAGTGAAACATATGTATTACTGTTGCAGAAAACAGTAATGATTTCTGCAGTATGCATGAGTTGTGTTACAAATGTATTACATAAATGTTGATTGCCTTTATAAGAGTGTCAACGCATATATGCCAACACAAGTCAAATGTGGCATGTGACGTCACTGGCATATTCCAGCAGGTTCTGCATGTGGAGCTGATTAGGGAAACAAAGGATCAAGGTGAGAGCAATAGATGAAAGCTGTAATCTTGTTTCTTCCGGCAGGAAGATTCTCAGGTCATGTGACAGGCAGGGTCATGTGACCTGTGTCTGACAGATGAGAGGGTGTTGACAGGTCTCACCCACATTCTCAGGACCTCGTGAAAACCGATACCCTGCAAAAATCACCACAGATGACATTTCCCCCCCTTTTCAGTCATTAACAGGTGAGAGAATATATGGAATGGAAATATATGCTGTTTTTTGTCTGAGAGAAGGAGAATCTGTGTTTCCTGGAGCCATTTTGCCCAGCAGAGGCCATTCCCCAGTGTCCCTCTGGAGTCCATGGAGAAAGAGCAGCCAACAGCCATGCCTGAAGACACACACTACACACCTGCTGATGAGTGTAGTGTAGTGGGATTACCTTTATGGCCCAGGGGACTAGACCAACACACACACACACACACCTTCATTCATGCTGAGGTGATATACCTATGAGTCTGAGTAAGTGTGATTTGATTTCAAGAGGTCGTTTATAAACACACACTGCTATCCTGTAGGAAATGTTACAATTGAGATCTCAGCAATATCTCGATTGTTTCTCCAAGACAGGAATGAAATTAGAAATGGAGTCAGAAATGGAGAGCAAACTTAATTGTACTGCACCTATGATAATTCTTCTATTAAGAATTGCGTGCTACATTTTTCTAAATGTCATAATCATTTGTTAACATGTCTTCATTACTTAGTTCAATGAGCTCATTGCTTCTGCCTTAAATTATTACATTGTTTAAATTAATACATTTTTAGCTAACTGTGATTTTGTATACATAACTTAGACAGTTACCTCTGATAACAGATCACTCTAAATTCTAATGTGGAAGCATTTTCTGTAAAGCTGCTTTGAAATGATGTGTATTGTGAAAAGCGCTATATAAATAAATGTGAATTGAATTGAATTGAATAAGCCTCCAGTAATCTATAGTATATCAACATGTTTCTCCTTTAGTGTTTTCTCTCTGTCTGCAAATCTCAATGAGAACTTAAACAATTCCAATCAAGACTAAATTAAGTGATAAATGCTACTTGTATTTGTAGAGCTCTGTTTTTACTCTGTCAACAATTGACTCATTTTTGTCTATTTTTATGTCTATAAGGAATGTTAAGATGTCTCAGATAAAACTGATACTTTGTGGATTCTCTGAGCTCTGAAAGAGCAACCTCAGCGCAATACAGGAAAAAAAAAATCTCCTCTGGGTAACTGTCATGTTGGTGTCCATTTTTTTTTGCTCAGTTGTGCACCTGCTCAGTTCACCCACAGGCATTATGGGAGCCCCAAAGCCCTCTGGGACACTCTTCAGTTCATGAATATCATCCAATAGCCTTTTCACAAAAGAATACCAATGCGGTTAACAAACAAAACAATTCTTAAAAGCCTCCCCCCTCCCCATGTTTGAATAAATGGACAATATTATGAGTGCTGGCTTATCACTGCAGTCCATTTACCTCCTCTAATGAGGACAACACACTGCTGTCACTCACTGAGCTGTAGTAAATAACTGTCATTATGTTTCACACCTCACTGTATTAATAAGACAATACTGAGATGCTATTAATATCAGACTTGTTTAATTAGATATTTGCTAAGTGGAATGTTTAACTTAAATTATATTTCACAATTTTCCATTTTCAGTACAGTAAAGGTAATGTATGCTTGATAATAGAGTGAAACATCCAGCCAAATGTTCTGCCAAATTAAAGGAAAGAATGTTTGTTGCCCTGTTGTGAACTGTATTGTCATTAGTTTTGCACACACTGAATGGTAGCTATTATATCACATGTTCCTGTATAATTTTCAGCTGACATCACCTGACCTGCATAATGCTAACCAATTCTTAAATAGCTATTGTGTCATTGCTATTCTGGTAAGGAACACAAAGTATTCTGGTAAGGAACACTGAGTGAAGAAACGTAATTTAGGGAGTGAACACATCTAATCTTTCAACTAACATCCAGATCATATAAACTGCCACTTACCTTGCTCCAGCATCAGCTGTGTTGGCATCCTTCCACCTCCCCTATTCCACCAACATAATTTAGGCATCTTGCTACCATACTCATCTTCCAAGCATTAATAGTATTTCTAAGCTCAAGTTGAAGCTGCTTCCTTGAGCCCGTCCACTAAAGATTAAATGGGCAAACAAACTTGTGAACTTTTTACAAGTGAATTCTTGATGGATAATACCAAGTTAATATTGGATAATGGGATAATACCAGCAGAAAGATATTGTGTTGTTTCTTACATGTTTTTCAAAGTGAAGTGTCCATTTTTATGCTAAATTAGCATGAATTTGGCAACGTTTATTACGTTGGTTGTTGTACGTATCGCAGCAGTTTGGAAATGAAATTTCCTGTGAGTGGTGCTAAAAGGTTAATGCTCTATCGCGTTTGAAATGAACTACCCTCTGCACAAAACCCTACCTAAAACCAGGAGCGCCTTAAGATAACCAGAGGCCCCTGGGCTACACCATAATGGTACTTCAGATGACACGCAAATTATATCCATGCCTTCGTAAACTACTGAGCTGAACTCTCTCGCACTGTATGACATTACAGAAAACTAGCTGTCCAGTCCAG
This sequence comes from Rhinichthys klamathensis goyatoka, assembly GCF_029890125.1. Classification (NCBI taxonomy): domain Eukaryota; kingdom Metazoa; phylum Chordata; class Actinopteri; order Cypriniformes; family Leuciscidae; genus Rhinichthys; species Rhinichthys klamathensis. Next base: position 56,871 of record NW_026606607.1, on the reverse strand, counting down.
GCTTCGCTGAAAATGTGGTTCTGGGTCCTGAAAATATAAGGCTGTGTGTTTGTTTATAATGCAGTTGTCACTGCTGTATATTCCCATTTATAAAAATAATTATTTGAAAAATTTGATTTTCATGTAGCAAGTAGGCCTCAGCCCCTGGAAGCCTGTGTGTTATTTCACCCCTGCCTAAAACTAATCGATAGTGTTAACAAACGCAAATGTGAGCTACTGAAAAAGCATATGTGCAGAAACAATCATGCCGTTTTGGATTACTTATACAAATAGTTGAGTTCTTTTATCAGGACTGGTGTTTTTAATGGAATTTGTACCCAAGTGCTCACATTGTACATGCAACGCTGTGAGCTACCACGCAAGTTTACTACATCAGAAAATCTATTCATATGGAGTTAGGTATGTGACAAAATGTATTACAAATCATGCACTATGGTAGTGTTTTGAGGTCATAGCAAAGTATTGTGCTAGGAACAGCACAATGATAATCTGACTTTGTAATCATAAATTGTGTGAAGATTTTAATGCCACTATAGTGTTACCAAACAGAATTGCAAAAATAATATTTTCAAACCGGTTTTCCAAACATCACATTCCCAAACATTCCCTCATCCCTTTTGTCAGCCAAACAGTCTTGGCCCAAGCACCACAGGTTGAGCCAATGCTGGTTTGGTTGCTCAAACAAAATTTTAGTAGCACAACAGTGTTTCACACTTTTTTTTAACAATTCACATTTAAGCATTAGAAAACCAGTGAGTATATGGATACAGCATTTAGAGATACGTATCTGGGTGTGTGTGAGTGAGTGGGTGGTGTCTGTGTCCAGGAGAGGGCAGACATACTGTGTATAATCCTGTTTGGATTCATACGTTTTAAGGGTGATGGTGTCACAGGTGAAGAGAGAGAATCTAAGGGCATTGCATATTCAATCACATCAACCTCTTGTTAGCTGTTAGGAACATGGGAGCTCTGAGAACATAACCGATGTCAAGTGTGAAAAATGTGCAGTGAAATTCATTCTTCAATAATGAATCTTATTTGTGGATAGTATGCAATCTATTTCTCAATACTATACCTGTTGTATTACTCAAATCAGTCACCTAGATGGAAAGTCTCTGGCAATTAAAGGAATAGTTCACTCAAAAATAAAAATCCTGTCATCATTTACCCTTTTTCATTCAAAACCTGTATGACCTGCTTTCTTCTTTGGAACACAAAAGGAGATGTTTAGGAAAATATCTACGTTGGTAATTTTTATATAATAAAAGTTAAGGAGTGTATAACAATATAATAAAGTAGTCCATACACTATTACTGATGATCTCTCTCGCTGTTATAACTCTCTTATCTCATTCGCTCTCATGCACATTAAAATGTGCATCAACAATTATTAATGATGATTGACATATTTGTATCATTGACACTACAACTGAAAAAAAATTTGAAAAGACTGAATAAAATTTTTATAGACTGTTCCTATAATGCACATATAAAAAAAAAAATTAAATGAAGGGTGTACATTTTTGGATATAAAAATACTTTATAGTGAAAAACACTATGCGAAAGACTTCCGCCGAGATTCTGAAGTCTGTATCCTGTGGACACTTTACTATCCCACGAGGCAACGGGAGCGGAGTTGTGAATGGCAGTAAAGCGACTTAACTGGTGCCATGAGTTTGAGACAGAACTGTTTGATCGACCAGTGGCAGATGAGAATTGGGCAGAAGTGGTTGTAGGAGTGGAAATCCTATTTGGATGAATATCTACAGAGTTATGTTTTCTTCCAGAACTCCTTGCAGCAATACCTTGCTTTCATTAACTCATTGAAGTCAGTGCAATACTAGTTGTAGACCTAGCTGTAATACTGTTTCATGCTTTGAGCCAGGATTGGCTAGTAAGATGCATTTGTTCAAAAAGGCAAAACCCGGCAGAAAATTCCTGTGCCCTCTGTGCCCTATACCTGAAGTAACCTGATGCAAATTAGCAATAATCATCATGATCGCTTCTGCATTTAGCCATCTTCCGGTTCAGTGCAGTGTATGGAAATTATGAGAAAATTAAACACAAAATTAAATCTAGTGAAAGATTCCCACAACAGGACAAAGCAATACTGCTGATACAATCTACCTTCAGGCTAAATCTATTTAAAACTTCTGAAACTCATTACTAAAACGTTATGTTTTATTACAATATACTAAAATTGGTCTGAGATGGGGTGCATTTCCCAAAAGCACCGTTAGCTAACTATGGTTGTAAGTTATGTTGTTACCAATGTAGTTGTAATATATATATATATATAAAGACCTCCGATGCAAAAGCCTCTAAAAGCCATCTATGTCAAAAATGAGATAATAATATTGAGTGAATGCTCTCCGCACAGTATACTGTCATCAAATACTTTCACTTCACTAAATCCCAGCCTCACCCCATTCAGAAATGCCGGTACTTAGGTAGAAACCTATACATTGGAGCCTGATAAAAATGTTAATATTAAAGAAAAACGTTAGACGGACTAAGAGGCTTTTGCATCTGAAGTCTTCATATATATATGTGCATTAAATGTGCAAGGGAACTCCAAAGTTTGACATAAGAGGGAATCCACGATTAATCAAACATCAAATAAAGCAAAATGACAGGTAACAAAAATAGTGAAGTAGTCATCAAGTACTGTTCCCTTCACTTAGTCTGTGTATAAGTATGTGGAACAGCTTGCCAGTACAACTTAGGGTAGCTCCTTCTATATCAGTTTTTAAATCTCTTCTGAAAACCTATCTTTTCCCTTTCGAGGGAACTTAAACTGCGTCGACTACGACACTTTGGGGAACGCCCTTAGCGTAACGCATCTGAAGAATGAATGAAACTAATCCAATCCTGATTGGTGCTGCCTCATGACGTAACATACACGGAAGCTTCAAAGGGACGCCGGCACACAACAGAGTTAGCTTTTTGCTCTACAGCAAGCGCTCTGTATCAAACTGTCTGTCCTATTTGGTGTTGTTTATCCCATAAGAGTTGTCCCAAATAAAGGTCTGCATTGCAATATAGAATCTAGTGGCTCGTATCTCGCGTTTGCCGAGGCAGCGCGTAGATTACGGGTCTACTCTGCAATAAAGATTCTGTGGCTGGAATCTCTCGTTTGCCGTGGCAGCGCGTAGATTAAAGATCTGCATTGCAATACAGAATCTATAGTGGCTCGGATGTCGCTTTTGCCGAGGCAGCGCGTAGATTACGGGTCTACTCTGCAATAAAGATTCTGTGGCTGGGATCTTGCGTTGCCGAGGCAGCACGTAGATTAAAGGTCTGCACTGTAATAAAAAATCTAGTGGCTCGGATCTCGCGTCTGCCGAGGCAGCGCATAGATTACGGGTCTACTCTGCAATAAAGATTATGTGTGTGTGCGAGGCATGCACAGTCAGCTCCTGAGGGTGCTGGCTGTGTTCATTGAGAAATATGTCGACGCACATAGCCGGGCGTTTTCGGGTGTTTCAGCCTTCTTCTCGAGAGATGAAAGCCAAATATATTTTAAACGACTCGAATCTCGCGTTTGCCGAGGCAGTGCGTAGATTGCGGGTCTGCAAAAAAAGGGACACACGCGATCTGTGAATTAATACTGTTTGGGTGCATGGCATTCACAGTCAGCTCCTGAGGGTGCTGGCAGTGTTCATTGAGAAATATCTCGACCCGTGCGCGCTGTCGGATGTTTCAGCCTCGCACCTGTTGACTTTCTTCTTGAGGGATGAAAGCCAAATATATTATAACAGCTCGAATCTCGCGTTTCGTGTAGATTAGGAGACCGTATAAATAAATATTAAAACAGTATTGTCTAGTGATTATGGCTGCCCCTCTGGGGAGTCTGTATCCCGCCGTTAAGTGCGCTTTGGGACACATCGGTTTCTAGCAAACACACTCCGCTCTGTCTGCCCCACAGGCTTGCGGCCAGGCAGCACTCGCGTCTTCACATCGAGAATCGTTTCGACCAAACCCTGCCGGAGAGCCGCTTCAGGGGATCGAGAATGAACCTCGAATAATACCCAAAATCAGTCTCGAGAGCCTGGTTCCCTTAGTAGAATATTTCAAAGCATGGCAAGACCTGCCAAATATTTCTCCTTGGGTCCTGCACACAATAGAGAAGGGTTACAGGCTGCAGTTTGATTCCGCCCACCGAAATTCAACGGGTTGGTGTGGACTGCAGTCGACCCAGTGCAGGGTCGGGTATTGGAAGAGGAAGTAAACTCCCTGCTGATAATGGAGGCCATAAAGCATGTTCCTCCGCCGGACAGGGAGTCCGGGTTCTACAGCCTCTACTTCATAGTTCCCAAGAAGGATGGAGGGTTGCGCCAATTTTAGATCTAAGGCATTTGAATCGGTCTCTGAGGAGATTCAGGTTCAAGATGCTAACTATTCCCATCATCGTGAGTCAGATCAAATCTGAGGATTGGTTTGTCACGATAGATCTAAGGGACGCATACTTCCACATACAGGAAGTTCCTGAGGTTCGCTTTCGGGGGCGAAACGTTCCAATATTGGGTTCTTCCATTCGGCCTAGCTCTCTCCCCTTGCACGTTTACCAAATGCATGGATGCAGCTCTAGCTCCGCTAAGGCTTCAAGGCTATCAGGGTGCTAAATTATTTTGACGACTGGCTTATTATGGCCCAGTCACAAGAGCTGGCAGTTCGGCATCGAGATGTCGTCCTTGCCCACATCCAGAGCCTGGGGTTGAGACTCAACATGAAAAAAAGCATGTTGGCACCAGCCCAGAGAACCACGTCCCTGGGAGTGGTGTGGGACTCGGTCATGATGCGGGCACAATTGTCTCCTGCAAGGATCGAGTCCATCCGGGTGACCAGTATAAAGCTAGGCCAAGCCATCACTGTAAAACATTTTCAGAGAGTGTAAGGGCTCATGGCAGCAGCGTCCAACATTTTCCATTCGGCCTGCTGCACATGAGGGCCCTGCAGTGGTGGTTGAAAACCAAGGGGTTTTCCCCAAGGGGGAACCCGTTCCGCATGATCAGGGTTACGCGCAGATGCCTTCGTTCCCTATCTACGTGGTTTCTGGTTTCTGTGAACTTTTAAGCTTGGTTTCTGTCCCAAGGCCCCTTGCTGGGAGCGTCATGTCGCGGAAAGCCGCTTCGACAGACGCCTCCCTCACGGGTTGGGGCACGGTCATGGATGGCAGGGCTCTGAGGAGCTTCCTCCCAGATCTCAGGGGTCACCACGCAGACAATGTGTTGTTGGTCTCCTACTTGGTTCATCAGGGGGTTCTGAAATCGCACCAGATTTATGTCCAGAGGTCTTCTTCATGGCAGAAGTCAGACCAGTTGCTGGTGTGCTTCGTGTCGCCCAAGAAGGGCCTTCCCACATCCATACAGACCATCAGTAACTGGGTCATTCAGGCTATCTCTATAGCCTATCAGCTGCGCAGCTTGCCTTTACCTTTGGCCGTGAGGGCTCATTCAACCAGAGGCATTCGTCCTCTAGAGCCCTCCTTTCAGGGGCCCCGATCCAAGAAGTGTGCGATGCAGCAGGATGGGCCACCCCTCATACTTTTACACTGCGTCCCTCCACCACGCCATCCCCTGCCTGGGAGCGACTTGCTTCATCGCAGAAGCTAACTCTGTTGTGTGCCGGCGTCCCTTTGTAGCTTCCGTGTATGCCGTCACATGTTATGTCATGATGCAGCAAAAATCAGGATTGGATTAGTTTCATTCAAACTTCAGATGCGTTACACTAAGTGTCGTAGTCGACGCAGTGTCTCGTTCCCTTCTCAGGGAACAAGGGTAACAGTCATAACCCGAGACATTTTCCTTAGCTTTTAAAACTTGTTACGTCTCTCCTCTGTATGTTTTAATTTTTTATTTTGTCTATTTTACTTATTTGTTTTTCTTGTTTTAAAATTTGTAAATGTAGCTTCTTATTCTCTTTTCGATCCTTGGTTATTTGAGCTTGTACAGCACTTTGGTCAGTCCTGTGGCAGTTTTAAATGTGCTTTATAAATAAAAGAACTGAACTAAGTAGCCCTCAGTTTCAATTGATCTTTGTCCGTTCTCATATGTTATGTTGGTTGCTATTCTCTTGCGTATCTCCTGTTCCTTTGTGCTCCTGCGTGTTTGTTGTTTTGTTTGTATTGTTAATAAATGTGATTGCTGAGAGGAGATCCTCCCTCAACTCTCCTTTGCTGTAACCTGATTGTGACAGCCGAAAGCTTGCATAGCACTGATATTTTGATGGAAAACTCAGCCTGGGGTGTCAAACTCAGTTCCTGGAGGGACACTGTCCTACATACACTGTATAAAAAAAAAAATCCTAATTTTACAGAAAATATTTTTACGTAAATTTTCTTTCATTTTAAATTGTACTCACAACTCTGTAAAATTACAAATAATATCTGTAAATTAAAAATACAGCTGTAATTTTATGTATTGTGACATTATTGACAAATTGCAGTAATTCACATTTTTTATACAATAAATTTACTGTATTTTTCTGTTTTCTTAAATTACATAAAAATGTATCTAAAATTACAAATTGAATCTGTAATTAAACAGTAACAAAACAGTTAAATGATAAAACGGCCGAATGACTGGCAGCCCCCAAAAAAAACCCTGTAACATTAAAGTAAAACATCCTAAATTAAATAAACTGAAAAACGCTGTTATTTTACAGGTATTTCCTGAATTATCACGATCATATACCTTCATTGTAAACAAGAAATCGTAAAATTTTGTTTTTTAATTTAGTTTTATATATTAGTATGTTTAATGTCACAAATTTTCAAATGACCCTTGTGATACTGTGGCATCAGTATTATGACAATCTGATATTCTGAAGTTAAAAATATATATATGATACAGAAAATGTTTTGAGCTGGGGTTTTTTTAGGAGTATAGAGACAACAAGAATCAACATATGAATCTCAACAATGGTGACAATCAACAAAACTTTTTTGTGACTTTAGTAGCTTGTTTGATTCTGTTATTGTTTAGTAGCTGATTCTTGATGTCTGTGTGAGTCTATATGATCCTGTCAAAACATTTTATGTATAATGACTTCATAATAATCTTTCAGAGTATCACAGCATAGTATTGGCTGCAAAATCAACAACTAAATATTTAATGAGTTAATCAGATATTAGACTTCAGGTGGTATTAATAAATCAGGACAGTACATGATGACTATCATCACTAAAAGTGACCAATATCATCTGATCTGAGTTTCTCTTAGATTCCTACCATAACAGACTTGTATCAGAGACACACAGTTAAAGCAGCCAGATAAACACTAATGTTAAAAACTGAGGGGTCAAGAGCCCAACTAAAGCAAACACTGATCACCAAAATGGTGACATCAAACTTAATTATTTTCAATAAAACATCAACTTCTAAATCTCTGTTAATTCTCAATAAGAATGTTAGTATGAAAGAAATAAAGTCTGGGTTGTAATAAGTGAAGTTGCTGAGAACTTGAGAGATCTGTTAGTGTTTAATGTTCTGATTTAAAGTGTTTCTGTAGTGTCTGTTTTGTGGGCCACCATTGAGCTGAAGAGTAGAACCTGTGCTTCAGTCCAGGATGAGCAGAGAAACACTGATTAAATGCTGAATGTTGCTTTATTTAACAGACAGTAACTGTGTAGTTGCTGATGCAGTGATGTATAGTCACAGTAAATCATGCATCTAGTTAACTGCAAGAGATTCACTTTTTACAGTGAATGTGTTTGTTAGTAAAAAATCAGGTAATATATGTGAAATAACCAACACATTCTCATCCTTTGGCGTCATATAGGTGACGCCATATGACATTTCGTCGAAATCTTACGCACATGGCATCCTTTAGCGTCAATATAACACGCACTGTTATGGGTAGGTTTTGGTCTGGGGTAGGGTTACGGTTATGACGCCCTGGGATCTGCGTCTCATATTGACGCTAAAGGATTCCATGTGCGTCGGATTTAGACGAGCGTCACCTGTATGACGCCTTGGGTTCTGCGTCTCATATTGACGCTAAAGGATGCCATGTGCGTAAGATTTCGACGAAATGTCTAAAGTGTCACATGTATGACGCCTTGGGATGAGAACGGGCTCGAAATAACTGTGTTTCTGTTGCAAAAGTCTTTTGCACTTTTTTTAAATTAGGATATTTGACATTCATTTTACAGTTTTTGAATGGGAGCCATTGCTGACAGACATGTGACCGTTTTTTTTTTTTTTTTTACAGTTAATGTGTTTGATCGTAATAATTCAGGAAATAGCTGTAAAATAACAGTGTTTTTCTGTAAAACATTTAAGGAAAATTTCTGTTAACGTTTTTTGCACTTTATTTAAATTAGGATATTTTACTTTATTTTTACGTTTTTTGTTTGGTAGCCGTATTTGACCGACATTGACCTTTTATTTATATATTTATTTTTTTACAGTGTAGTTTAGCTCAAACCAGCTGCAAAAACACATACCTAAACGTTTATAGTAATCTTGACGATATTGATTAGCTGGTTCAGGTGTGCTTAAATAGGGTTGGAGCTAAACTCTGCAGGACAGTCACTGTGGCCCTCCAGGAACTGAGTTTGACATCCCTGACCAAGGCAGTATATACAGTTTTCTATTCTGCTCCACTGTTCCTGAAGCATTCAGAACAAATGTGTTGGGACATTTCAAAAATGTTCAAATGAGTCCTATGCCACTGACTCAAGTGATGAACACTGGCCCAGGTTAGTCCAATGGAGAAAAGGCCAAACAACCACTCACACCTCAATGATTTTAAGAATGTTAGAAGAAGTGAAACGCAAATCTAATAATAGTACAAAATATGTGTATTGCTTATGGTGGGATTATGATATAAAATAGTTGTTACATTTTTATTGAGCCCATCAAGGTTGGAATACAATCTTTTTAACCGTTTCTAGTGGTTGATGGTTTCTCTTAAGGTGCTAGAATAAATATGCTAAAACGGTCCAATGCTATGGTGGGTTAATTCCAACAATGGTGGCAGGCAATAACAACATCAAATAAAGTCAAATAGCAGGGCTAAGAACAGTGGCCGATCCGTTTATGTTTGCAATCGTAATGAAGCATTTAAGATAAGGCAAGTGATTTTATTGCAGCTCAATTAGAGAATGATTGTCTTAATGGTGATGCTGGAATGAAAGCATGCTGTAGTGTTGGCAGTAACAGAGCTGGAAACTACATCTTCATTTAGAGCAACCGTCATCATATCTATATTTACAACACCAATAGAGCAGAGGGATTCCCTGAGTGTGTCTGTGAAATGCATTGTGTCACTGTTATTATTCAGGTTATTATAAGGATTTCTGAGATGATGAAAGTAATTACAAATTAAGCCATTTGAAAGTTGCATTTGAAAGTTCTTTGAAATGTAATCATCTTGGTGATACACCTTTGAAATACTTTTGATATTATTTTGGAGTAAAATTTTGGCTAAATAAAAAATATATGTATACCAAGAATATATGTTTTAAAAATATTTTTGGATACAAAAATTATTTGAATTATTTAGTGTTGCCATTTTATATTTTACAACCTATATGAACAAAAACATACTGGAGACAGCCATGAGCCATTTTCTCTTTTATCCTTATCTTGTGAAGAGAATACAATACCTTCCTGCATGTTGATTACACCACAATGACTTTCAAATATGAATAATAGTCTAAACGGCCTACTTTACTGCCTACTCACTGCCAAAACAAGTTTTAATTGAGAAACTGCATGTTCATCATAGAATAACTGTTTCAATATAAATTGGAGTTTTAAATAATTCTTCTTCCTTTTTGTTACAGAGATTGTTGACCCTAATACCATGTTACTATGATATATTGCATTCATGTACTGTGGTGTTTACATGGTACTTCAAAGAATAGCATTGTATCACCATGGTTTGGTACTTTCTTTGTTGCGGTAGTGAAAGTAATGTGGATGTGATATTATCTTTAGAGGAGTTTTCCCTGAATTTTAGCAAGTTGAGTTTGGGGTTGACCCACTTCACTGACTCTCTCTCTCTCTCTCTGATAGCGAGGCCTTGATTCTGTCAAATCTCTCTGGGTTCTGGATCAGCGCTCCAGTAGGTATCTCGGGCTATCAAAGTACATCTCTTTAAGTTTCACACTTTGCAGGTTCCTTTTGTTCTCCTCGCGCAGTTCTCCAGGGGCCTGTGGATTGAGTCTCAGCGCTCCGTATGGCTCAGGGCGAGAGAGACGCTCTACAGGGAGACCGATGCTTCAAAATTGAACCGAGCTTATGACCAAAAAAGTGGGGGAAGGGGGCAGTAAGGGCTTAGCGAGAGAAATGAGGGGTTCTTCTATAAAGAGCCAGAAAAGAACAGACAGAGAAGAGGAAGATGAGCTGTTGGGAGTTCAAAATGGTCATTAGATTCCTTCTTCTTCTTCTTTTTTCTTAAACCACCTTGTTGAATTTATTCGATCACAAATGGTTTAGATAAATCCTCCTCTTCAACCTCCTTCTGCATCTGATATCATCTGATATAATTGTTGTTGTATCCCAAATACTAGCGTACTGCATACTGCACTATACTGTATACTGGCAACTTTTTGAAACAGTATGTGACACAGTACATATTATGCAATGATAATAATTTCACTGTTGTCACTATGACTTTATGGCAGTTATTTTGTCTTTTCCAATTTTATGTAAAACATATAAAGTAATAAGTATTAAGGAATGTTAAAAAACTGATTATATAATTCTGATGATATCTGATGTTATTTTAGTGTAATTTATATACAGTCTTAATAAAAATGATTCAACCCCCATTGCAAACCAGGTTTATTGGCAAAATGTACAGACTTTCAGCTGTTTGCAATGAATAAATCAAACAAAGTAAGTTGAAATAGCTCAAGACAACAAATGTTTCAAATTGTTTCCCCAAATTCAACCGAAAATGCAACTTTTAATGACTTCTGCAATCTTTAAGTTGAAATTATGCAACCCCGTGAATAGAATCCCTCACAACAGCACAAATCTGCAAAACAGGTGTTCTCTCAAGCACACCTGATGCTACTAATCAAGGGCTTCATTAGTTGCACCAGGTGTGCTTGAGCTAGAACTGGCTAGTTTTGTTGAGTGTCACGTGTGACTGCATGTTAGAAATATGGCTAAGTCAAAAGAATGGTCCAAAAAGTTGAGAAGATATAATCGCCCTTCACAAACAAGGAACAGGATACAAACAAGGAACAGGATACAAAAAGATAGCGAAGGCACTAACTGTTCCTAGAGACACCGTTGGAAGCATAGTTCACACGTTCAAGGTTAAAGAAACAGTGGTTACACTACCTGGACAGGGCCCAAAAGCACAAGAAAAATCGGCTCCAATTTGCTCAAACTTATACAGTTAAATAAGCCACAGAAATGTTGGTATTCTGTTCTTTGGAGCGATGAAACAAAACTGGAACTTTTCGGCCCCATGGATCAGCGGTATGTTTGGAGGAAGAAGAAATAAGCATATGCTGAAAAGAACACTGTCTGCAGTTAATCATGGTGGGGCTCGGTGATGCTGTGGGGCTGCTTTGCATCCTCTGGCACTGGAAACCTGCAGCGTGTGGAAGGCAAGATGGATTCATTGAAGTATCAGGAAATCCTAGGAGAAAACGTCATGCCATCAGTGAGGAAGCTAAAGCTTGGGTGTCATTGGACTTTCCATCAGGACAATGATCCCAAGCATACCTCAAATTCCACCAAGGTTTGGTTTGCAGAAGAAGTCCTGGAAGATTCTACAGTGGCCATAACAGTCACCCCATATAAAATCTCTGGTGGGTTTTGAAAGAAGGCGGTTGCAGCATGCAAACCTAAGAATATTACTGAACTGGAGGCCATTACTCATGAGGAATGGGCTTAGATTCCTCAGAAACACTGCCAGAAGCTGGTGTCTGGTTATATATCTCGTTTGCAGTAGGTTATAAGAGCAAAAGGGTGTTCTACTAAGTACTAAAGATGCTTGCCATGAAGGGGTTGAATAATTTTGAGACTGCAGAAGTCACTTGTTGTGTTGAGCTATTCCAAATAATTTTGTTTGATTTGTTCATTCCAAACAGCTGTTGCCAATGTTGCCAATAAACCTGATTTGCAATGGGGGTTGAATAATTTTGATTACAACTGTACTACTATTACAGTTTTAGTTAATGATAATAAACCTGCTTCTGATTCATTTGTCACATTCGAAACGGAGGTTGTGGGATACAGTACCCAGCTCAATGTGGCCTGATGTATACTGAACACTATGGTTATCCGAGTATTCCATGCATAAAGAACAAGTACCTACTGTGTGCATTGTACATAATGCAGATGTATGCTTGCTAACAGGCATGCAGGATTAACTTATCTGCAGTTTCCTTTAAATTCTCTTTGCTCAGGTAGTAATCCATATTCCCTGTCATGCGCAGATATACACACGTTTGCCACCACGAAGACCCCGAGCTCAAAGCCTGCGGGATGATTTGATTTGCAGTGATATCTGAAAACGGCCTCATCGTGCTAACAAGATTAGCTTGAGTGCTTGTCTGTTTTCTGCACTGCAAATTTGCTGTCTGATTAAAACTGGCTCCGCTCTGGAGCGCGAGCTGGCCACTGGGACGGTTGCCAGGTAACAAGACTTGACTCCTGTTTGATCGGGCTAAAGGCTAACGTTACAACACGCATTACACACACACACACCTGGCCGACATGAGCACTAGAAATGGATATTTGCAGTATATAGTGAATGCTCTGTCATATTTGCATCCACTATAGTCCTTCTTAAATCCAAATTCTGTCAGGTTTAGCCTACAGGAGCACACTAACAGTTTCCAAATTCTTAAACAGGATGTAAGCCACAAAATGTGCCTATATATCGTGCATACTTAAGCACTCAAACCTTCCGTTTACCAAAGGAAACACAGTATTAATCCTTCATTTCAATTCTGCATTTATTCAATTGGATTATGTATGCATGGAAGCCTTAATGAGGATTTAAAAATGCAATTATTGCTTAAGCAAAAAATGCGACTTTTTTGATAAATGCTTCTATTAGCTAATAAATGGAGAATCAACAGACTTAGAAGACTGCCTTATTCAGGGCTGGAAATTAGCCCATCAATCATCCCTGGAGTTTGTTAACTATTTTCCCTTCACTGGAGGTCTATGTGTATACAGAATGATGAAATAAGCGTGAGAAGGGGGCGATGAGGAGGGGTGTAGGACAAGGGACAAATCAGCGACGATTACTCAGTCAACACTCTGTGAAGGATCTGAAGAGAAGACAGAAAGTGATCAAATTACACTAGACAAGGGCCTTTAATTATGGCATTTATTATTCATAAGGCCATGGTCGAGGGGCAGAGGTCAGAGGGTGTGAGCTTTGGAAAAGGTAAAAGATTTCAGGGTCTTAATGTACATTTGTATATTTTATGAGATTATTGATTACATTTTCACAGGCAATACAGAGTGATAGCTCAACCTGACCATACACATACTAAGGAATGTTTTGGGTGTAATGAAGCTGTAACAACTGCATTTGTGGTAAAATGTTCAAAATAAAAGCTCATTTAGTATAATTTGGTCCCTCAGTTATATTTTTTTTTCAAGCAAACATCATGGCTACAGTGAAACGTGGAAGTACACTGGGTCATGTACAAGGCTTTAAAAGCAGAGTGTCACATGTGTTCTTTATAGTTGTCTAAGAAAGGAGTTTTATTGTATAATTTTATACTTACTTTTGTAAGTGCCCTGTGTGCCCTACAGTCCTATGACTGTAGATATGGTATTTGCCTGGTTTATAAACAGTATTTATGCTGGTGTAATGGCTAGTCCATTATACTTTAATTTTAAGTATTTTACTTCAACTATTATTCTTTATAGTAAATGCATATAGTATTTATTTGTTTTTTTATGTTCATAATTGAGAGAGAGAGAGAGATGAGAAGAGTAGAACACATTTCTTGTGTTAATCGACAGCATGTTACAGTTTAATTTTATTATTAAATTAACCTGGATAATCATCTTGAGTTGAAAATCAGTTTTTCACTTCAAATATTCTTTTGTTTGATGCTCTTCTGCAATATTGAAATGCTTAATTAATTAGCACTGTTATTCCTGACTGCATTTTTTAGGTAAGTGTGTTTAGGTATTAATTACAGAAAGTATTATTAGTTAGCATTTAATTACACAAACTTGTTTTTTTTATTAAAAATAGCTATCAAGCAATCCTGTTAAATTACTTTTATTCAAGCATGCTTGAGGCAATTTGTAAATGACTGAATTTAAAAGATTTACTAAATATAAAACACACTGTCAAGTGAATACTGATATAATACTTTAAGCAAAGTAAAACTAGCAAATATTAGTACTTGTGTCAAATGTTGCATTTTGTCTGCTACATGAAGTACAACAATAATTCAAACATCCTTGAATCAAACAAAGAGATCTCTAAAGTGAATAATACTCAGATCAATGTCATGCACTAGTGAAAGAGCTGTGACTTTAGGCCGCCAGGACGTGCCAAACCCCTCCCGTCGACCCGCAGCGGCGCCCAGGCATAACAATAATGCCACATAATGGCTGGCGCTCAATGAGAACAACTCCCCTAATTGGCGGCCCCAAATTGTGTTTTATTTTGCTTCTGAGTTTTGAAATATAATCAGTTTGCCTAATTTTATTGCATTTCCTAATGATGCTTGCCCTGAGCAATTGTAGTGTGTGTGCCTTAGCAAACAGCGCGTGTCAGCTAGCGAGATTAATCTTGATTACTTTAGCCCATGATGAAGTAGGGTACAAAAATGCTCTAATTGAAGAATATTGCAGCATGAAAAGGTGATAGATAGACGGCGAGATAGATGTTCGAATCCATTGGTAATTGGCATACTATTTAAGTGATTAGCGCACAAATAGCTCAACAGGCTAAAAGAGGTGAAATACAGTAACAAACAAGTACAATCTGATTAATGATCCATTCTGCTGATTAGCTCATTATTTGAAGGGTTGAGATTCGCTGGCATAAAGCCTAGAACAACTGTCTAGCATTATAAAGATGACACGTATAAGTATCTAACAGTCCCGTAGGGCGCAAACTGTGAATTGCTAATCGTTCTTAAACGGTGATGGGCACAAATAGACAAATGAGAAGACGGTTATATACATTAAAAAAACAAAAACAAATATTATTTGGATTACAATGGTGTATTGCATGCGCAGTTGGGTTGTGATTTGTGTAATTTCAGTAGTTTTAGCAATAAAAATGTATTTAGCAAAGAAACTTCAACATTAAATATATGGTAACACGGTTAAATTGGAGTCCAATTCTCACTATGAACTAGTTGCTTGTCAGCATGCATATAGGATATTGGCTAATTATTACTTATAAAGCACATGTTAATGCCTTATTCTGCATGATCATATTCTACATCCCTTAATCGTACCCAATACCTAAACATAACAACTGCCTTACTTAATAAGCAGTAACTAGGAGTTTATTGGGGAAAAAGTCGTAGTTAATAGTTCTGGGCCTGGTTTCACAGACAGGGCTTAGATTAAGCCACGATTAAGCCTTAGTTCAATAAGGACATTTAAGCAGATTTTTCACATTTTCCTTAGAAAAACAAACATTACTGATGTGCATCTTGAGACAAAACAATGGCACTGACTTATTTTAAGATATGTAAGTACAAGTTGCTTTCAGTTAAAACAGCTCAAATATGCAGTTTTCCACAGTCCGCCGGATCCAGGCCGTATCCGGATCAGATGAAGGACCTGCGCCTGGACACGACGACAACGCAGTCCTGAAGTATCAACCAGTCTCTCCCCTGTGAAGGCCTCCTTCCCTTCCATTTACCTCTGTACAGATAAAACGTCGTCGGGATAATTCCAGTTCATGTGGCTACGCAGAAGCGATAAAAAATTCTGTATTATAAATTTTTCAAGGCTTGTACATTGGAACCTATTTCATGGTTTGCGTTCTCGAGCCACCAGGCACTGTTTTGTGCGAATGAGCGGCCGGATCGCATTAAGGGTTTTCTGTTAGAATGGTGTTGTGTTAGCGGCCCCTAAGTTAATAACTAATGATCGTTGCGACGGAAGTGAATCAATCAAAACTAACTTTAGCTGGACAATAACTTTATTCTAGAGCTGCTGTAAAGCCAAAACAATCTCTGTTACTTTATTTTCCTATTATCACTGTAAAGCTGCTTTGAAACAATCTATATTTCTAAAAGCGCTATATAAATGAGGGTGACTTGACTTGACTTTTAGTCTGGGATTAGGTTTAAGCCTTGTCTGTGAAACTGGAGGATAGTGAGAATTAGACCTTAATCTAAAGTGTGAACACATTTGTAAAATCCTTGCTTAAAGATTCTAACAAAATAAAAAAAATATGTCCAAACAGTTGCAGATATTGGTTGAATAAAGTCACTGTTAAATCATATATCTCTCTAAATTAAATCACTTTTTTTTATAAAAAAAATTATGTTAATTTATGTCTAACATTATGGACAATGGAATTTTACCTTTATTGCTTAGAAAAACAGACCAATTTGTAAATTATTTGTGGAATGCAAACTCTTTCTGAAATGTGATGGAAATGTTACCCATAGCCTACACAACCAAATATGCTCTGTCTGGTTTGACCATGTACATACTGTCTCGTCTTTATAGCAGAGCACAAATAGTCCGACATCGGCCAGTGGAAGGTTGTGGACGTAGAGACGTGATTGGTTTATTTGAGTGGTCATTCCGCACTTTAATCCTTGAGGGTACGGTGTGACCTTGGCTTCAATGTCATGAACGCTCTGGGTTTGAGGTAGAGTGTGCGCTCTCATTGGATAGTTGTCTGAGAAGGTGTTATGAAGTGAGGTGACATATGCTGAGACTGAGCTTTTATTAATGCTGATCTCTGGTGCCACAGAGGTTTTGCTGAGTGCCGCAGTGTGACTGTGTGTTGGATCCTGTGGATGTTTAAGAATGTGTGTGCACTGTGGATTCTCTTGTCACTATCTCAGTAATGTTGGTTTGATACTGTTGTTTGGATATGTATAAGCATGTTAAGAACTGTTACGACAACAGAGCCTAATGTTGTTCTCCTCGAATTTGATAAAATGTGTGATTTAAACGCAGTGTTGGGGGTAACTCATTACAAGTAACTTGAGTTACGTAATCAGATTACTTTTTCAAGTAACTAGTAAAGTAACGCATTACTTTTAAAATTTACAACAAAATATCTGAGTTACTTTTTCTAATAAGTAACGCAAGTTACTTTGTTTTCCCCTTTATTGACTGACAGCTCTTCTGTCCTAATGTTGAGACAAATCGAAGTGCAGAGGCGTTGTGTGTAAACATGATGGTTATTATAGTTCTAGATTAAATGTAAGCGTGGATTTACACATCTCACTTGCACAAAAAAGATTCAATATTCCTCAAAATGAATAAAATCAGTGAAATTCAGAATCAGAACACTATGCAAACCTCCAATACCTAAATATGTTAAATAAAACATAACATTTTATGCATTTAATCTTTATTGACCAAAGTACTTGCTTCTGACCTCCGATTTTTCAGTTAAACCATAAGCAAAAATGACTATAGATTTTTTTATATGTTTTTATTGGTAAAGTAAGTGTTAAATTTGTTTCTCCTGCATCCTCTTCTTCTGTTACCCAGAACAGCAGCAGCTGAAAGGTTTGTTTGAGCGGCGCCCTCTACTTAACACTACTGTACTCTACTGTACAGGAGTAAATCTGCATTTCCTTCAGTCTGAGGCTTATTATTTCACTTTTGGTGTGAAAGGGTCTTTACATTTGCCCCAAAATATATCTTTTTTGGTACAAAAAAACAAGCCCATCCCAGGTGGAAAAAAAGTAACGCAAAAGTAACGTAACACATTACTTTTCTAAAAAAGTAACTAAGTAACGCAATAAGTTACTTTTTAACAGAGTAACACAATATTGTAACGCATTACTTTTCAAAGTAACTTTCCCCAACACTGTTTAAACGTATTGTAAGTTGTTTTGTATTAAAGCACCTTTCAAATGCATTCATATAAATCTACAGTGGTTTTCATCCATAACAGAATGTCAGTAAGGTGAGGTAGGGAAGTATCTTAATCTCTAAAGCAATTTTATGTTATGGTTTAATACATGTTTCATTTAAGTAAAAAAAAAACGTTATTTTAAAAAGTATTTCATTAATTAAAGTAAACTTGCGAACTTATTGCCTTAAAGGATTAGTTCACTTCAGAATTAAAATTTCCTGATATTTTGCTCTGTTGCTTCAAAGGGCTCTACATGATCCCAGCCGAGGAATAAGGGTTTTATCTAGCGAAATGATTGGTCATTTTCTAAAAATAAAATAAAAAAGACAAACATTTGTGGTTTAAAAGTACATACATTTTGTTTCAACTGACGAAAGAAAGACATGAACATCTTGGATGATATGGGGTGAGTAAATTATCAGGACATTTTAATTCTGGAGTGAACTAATCATTTAACTCTTTCCCGGTCAGCGTTTTTTTTTTTTTTTTTTTTGCCAGCCAGCGCCAGCACTTTTGATAATTTTCACAAAATTTTCATGGCCCCCAGAATACTTTTTTGTTATATTTGTTGTATGGAAATCTGATCATACTATATTTTGAACAAAAAAGCAGAGAAAATCAAATTTTTGTCAAAGACTATTCAAAAATATGATCAAAACATACAGTATATCGACTAGATCCTGTCCATCAACACTTCCGATGCTTGCACAGTCTTATACCTCTTAGTGGGTTTGACATTTAATTCGGTAACATCAGGCAGTTTTGTCCCAGTTTTTATATGCTGTTTAAAGTTTGATGATTGCGTTAGCTTACATGAGCATAAGCAATGCTTCTATCGCTAGTTTCCACTTCTTCTTCGCCTGTGTTTTGATACAGAGATTCGGTACTGTTTCAGAAGATGCAATATAGCGCCCCCCTACCGTATAACAGTGAAAACATGGATTGCCGGACAATTCTGTCAACGGTGGGGAAGCGTGTCATAAATGATGGAGATTTTCAACAGTTAAAGCATGTTCCTGATCAAGCCTGATATATTGGTAGAGTAGGCTATATGTTAAAAAACAAATCTCTCTAACATTTCATTAAATAACTTATTTCAGTCAGCTATTACATCATGGAAATGATGTGTATAATTATGCGTATAAGTAATTTATAGCTACAAAATGGTCTAAAATATTGCATCATTTTGCAGTATTCATCAGTGCATAATTTATGCTCTTAAATCTATATTTTGATAGTAAGAAAACCTGCAAAGCAAGAAAACTCTGATAAAGACTTAACGCTTGTGTCAAAATTCCATTGCATCAGTGATTCTGAACGGAAGGATAGCACAATAAATAATAGTAAATAAAACCATAGTGGCGGTTAGTACAGTGATGTTTCTGGTAGTATTACGTTCGGTCACGCTCAGCCTGTTGTGTAAATGCAGCAGCCTGTCACAGCACTGACACAGAGTCGACTCCATTATGCTCTTTAGAGTTTATTCGTCTAATTTAGAGCAGCAGACTCTAGCCTGGGATGATCTCCAAGGTTGCTGTCGGGATGAATTTTATGTCCTTGGCTTTTGCATCTTTCTGCAAGCCTGTCACATCCACTCAATGCTGCTTGGCACACCAGCCAGGACCTCTGGCATGCTTGGTATTATTAGAATATTGATACAGCCCAAACACGGGGGAGGCTGGGGAAGAGTGCTGGTGATGGTGACGGGATTTCTTTCCAGTCTTTTTGCATAATTTTCCCCTTCACCATTAGTATATGCATTCTGCACCGCTCCATGCATTTTAATTAGTGATTTTTTACAGCCTCATCCTCTCATTAAATTAATTATTAATTAAGCGAAAATATAGGCATGTTTAATGCCTTAATTATCTGAGAAGGGTTTTATGTTGCTTTGGCTTCTGATGTTGGAGATGAGATTCCTCTTTTTCTATTTAAACCGCCTTTCTTTATAAAACAAATCCGTTGTGTAGTGTAAGCGTATACTGTTTGTATGCCAAACACTGAAAATCTGGTTGCAATTGTAATTCTTTTTAAAAATTCAATTGTTATTCAGATTATTATGTTTGTTGTTGTTGTTGTTGTTGTTTTATTTTACACAAGCGGAAAAGTACAAACGTTTGGCTCTCAGGACTTCTTCAGTGAGAGATTTGTAATTATTTTGACATCAGAACCTTTTTGCCATTTAAACAAATGCTTTATTACTATTTGAATGCCCTTAAAATGTAAAAATAATAAAAAATATTTTAGCTGCCGCAGTAAGTTATTTTTTTTTATTCTGTTCCAGACTAGTTACAATGCTAATACAACACATAAGACATTAATATAATAATTTATCAAAAGAACCCAATTTCAATACATAATAACTTTGCACTACTTGTTCTAGAAGCTGTTGCCGATAAGAAGTGCAGTCATGGTGTCTGATGGCAGTGCGAATTACAATGATGAGAAAGTTGATTATCTGTGAATAAAGCTGGCAGTGAATTAGCGTAATTCATTTTCTTTAATGACACTAGTGTTTTTGCAAAGCTCCAGATTAGCAAACTAATGCATTGTTTACTCATAGAGATCACTGGCCGTCATACAGAGCTGTAGAGCTGACAAACAGGTCTGAAATCACATGTGAAATAACTATTATAATTGATAATCACCTAAATCTGACATTTAATCATTTAGCATATGACTTTCCATTTTGCCAATAATATATTAGTTAGCATTTGGAAACAATTGATTGATTGTTTTACAGCCCGTGTTTAGCACACAATCTCTATTATCCAGTCTACTGTTAGTTAATACAAAATAATTTGTAAATTTTTGTCACAATTTAAATACAATTGAATTTGAACATTTAAAACATTTACTTAGACATGAATAATTTTTGTTGGACTTTTTTCGTTTACTTGGAAAAGTATTACACATTTATTCTTAGAAAATGTTTAACAGATGTTTTTAAATGTAATAAACAAACAAACACACAGGTGGAAATGTGTGAGTATAGATTGTAAATAATGGGCATTACCCTTCTGTTGAATATTTCACACATTTATTTGTAATGTTAAGGAAATCCATTTCCAATGTGTAGCCCATGAATTCAGGAAAAAAGGAAACACAAATTGAGGGAAGTTGTTGGGAAATTCTAATGTATTTACAATAAAACATACAATAAAGAGTTGGAAGGTTAAATTATTAAAAGGCTATTAATATAAATTATTAATCATAAATTTTGTGCAACATTTTGTTGTATTTCCACTTTTACACACGATAACAAAGCACATCTGAAGGAGAATTGCTGTGAAAGAGCCTAAACTTTCCCCAAGTCTTTTCTCTTAATTTTGAAACTTCCCGGGATCGTCCACACAAGAGGTGGCAAAAATGCAAACCTATTTTCAATAATTGATTCTGTACTTTAATTGAACAGCATGAGTGAATGACATAGCTCATTAGTTCCCTCATTAGTTAATTATCGGAGAAGTAGGACAAGTCAATAAAAGTGAAGGCAGTAAATTTCAGTGCTAATTAGTTGCGTTCCCTTGGAGACATATTTAAAGGCAGATTAGTTACCTGAATGTCCCACAATGAAGCGGGTGGAAGAAAGTGGCAAGAGCACGCTAAGGTTAGCTTCAAATCATCATTAAACTAGAATGACGATACATCCAGTGCTGTTACAGAAGATGGACTGGGAAGGCTTCAGATAGCACAAAAAAAAAAAAAAAAAAAAAACAGGACATGCAGGACAAAAGCATGTGACATTGTCACAATGCAGAGTGACTGGAACCCCATCCACAAATGTTTAACTGTCTTTTTAAATCAGGAACATATATCAATGTATGCACATATTTAATACTAATAAAGAACATGTAGCATGGCCCTGCAAATGCACATACAATTAATTTTGCATTCTTAACACTTTTCAGAATTTGAATTTGAAAAAAAAAAAGGACTCGTTGATAAGTACTTGTATTTTCTGTCTTTTCTCATGCCTTTGCCATTCAAAGAGTGGCACAGGTCACTGATTCAAATGATATGGTCTTATGAACAGTCATTCATTTTGTTTTGGTGTTAATGTGTTAATAAAATCTGTTTTGACAAACGATGCCGTGCCGTAACAGCTGTCAATGAGAGGGTGCCCTCTTCATAGGAGGTGTGACGCACACACTGGCATGTAACTAGACTAGGACACACACAAAACAAGGGGGAAAAACGCATCCTTTGACATGCAAATGGCTCAATGAGATACTTAACACCTGACATAGACCATGACTATGTTATTCATGCTTTTTTAATCAAACCGCTCACCCCTCCTTTGTCTGCCAGCTCTCAGCTGTATTCTAACGCGTTGGCGAGGGCGTTCTGGCAGGTCTTCGAGAGGCCGACGCCATGTGTCCCAGCACAGGAAGTGACAGAAGGCGGCCTTTATTTACCTTTACAGCCCCTCCGTGTCATCTGCTTAATCATGTGGCTAATCGACAACACTGCCTCCCCACTCGCACAGGCTCGGACAATGGAGTCCCATTCATATTTAATACAATGGAGCGTTTAAGTCATTGCACGCGTCTGAGGGCTGATATTGTGTCTCTTTTGTGGGAGTTCTCCGTAGAGACTCGGCCTCCACCCCCCCGTAACACAAGCATATGCTTCCACCACTGCTGTTAAGCAGCCCAGTGCAGCTGGACGCGAAAAACGTGGGATGAATGGACGAATTAAAGCGTTAATTCCCATGATTAATTCAAACGGTTAATTCAGCTTCGCTTTTCAGATTAAAAATGATCAAAACAAATATATACTTCAATGAATAATGATAGACTGGTGTAACTATGCAGCACACAAGTGAGGGTGTACGACAGGAGACGCTAATCTTCTTCCCGGATCTGTTTGAAGAGCGCAGTCAAATTCTCTTGTCTTCTGCTGTTGTCTATACCCTTTGAGAGAAAAGGATTGAGTTAGTGATGTCTTAAACAGTCTGTGTTTTTCGTCTGAGTGCACACTTACTCAGTTACTCAACTCAGGGGAGTATTTGATATCCTTTCTGTTGTTCCAAACCTGTATTCTTTTCTAGCTTTACCTCTGAGTGACTATTAATGCTCCTAAAACACGATTGCATAACATAAAAATAATCCACATGCCTACTGTTTTACACTATAATATGTTGTATTATATTAAGTCTTCTGAATCTTCTGAAGTAGTTTTGTATGACCCAGACCCAAATTTAAGTCATTATTTGCTGAAATTCTTCATCTCCATTAAAGCTCTGAATTCTCATTCTCCATTAGATATATTCAGACTGGTGCACCTTGTTTAGTGACTGACACATTGGATAATCAATTGTATTTGGTGTCAATGACGTCAAACCTGACGCAATGAGTAAACAAATGAGATTTGAGAACTACACTGAGATAATCAGTACATAACTTACATTTTTGCCTGTTCCTTCAAAATATTTGGGTTATAGCACACAAGTCTTTTGCGACTTTCATGATACTTTGATAATGTGTTCTTTTGTAATTTTTGTCAAGCTTGACAGGGTAACCACAATGATCTGTCAAGATTCTTCAAATGGGTTTGGAATGTCAAGTAAATAATGACTTTTTTTTTTTTTTTTACTATTGCTTCAAAGAATGAATTTGTTCAGTGGAAAAGAACAAGAATTGCAACTTTGTTGATGCTAGAGAACTAGAAAAGAAATACTTACCTGTCTAACTACTTATGTTAATTGTTTACTATGGTCAGCCACAATGCACATATCAACAGTCTTTTAGTCTTTGGTGAAATTTCTGCTCACTATAAAAAGTGATCAGTTGACTTAACTTAAAAAGAAAAATGAGCATACCCGTTGCCTTAAAATTATTAAGTAAATAAACTTCATGCTCAATCAAAAAAAAAAAAAGTAATGTGGTATTATCAGGTTCAAATAACTTATTTTTTTCAATAAAGCATTATGTTTATTTACTTAATAATTTTAAGGCAACAGGTTTACTTTTTTTTTTTTAAGTAAGTGACCTGAATACTTTTTACCTTGACTTTCTCCTGGAAGCAATTTAAAGAACATAAAAGACAAAGCTGTAAGAAGCATGACAGAGCCTTTAAACGTTCTTGATCTTAAGATTCTCACATTGTCCACATACCTTAAAGAAACCCAAAACACTTAGCCACAGTAAGGTGAAATTGTTTGTATGGGTCAGCAATTAGTCACCAAAGGTGGACAAGTGAACTTCCTCTTGCTACCCATTTTCCCCTTGGAAAAAATGTGAACAATAACTGTAAAGATAAAAGCAGAAGAGGTCATTTGGTGTGGGGTGGGCACATGGTCATAACATAGTTAGCATTAAAAGACTCAGGGCAGCAGAAGGTCACGCCGGACTCATCTCGCTATTCCGGGGTGTCATTCGTCAGGCTGAAATGCGCTCGGGTGAGAGGTAGGCCACTGGCCCGAGGGGACAGGTCCGGGGTGTGAGGACCCGGGCCTGATAATGGGGTTAGAGTGTGATGGTTATCAGAAAAAGCCTGAGATGTTTTCAGTTTTCAGTCCCCCCTCCCACCCTCTTTAAATAGCATTTTGGATTAGGGGTCAAGCACCACAGTTCCACTGGGGCCCTGCTGAAAAGGAAGGGTCCGTTAAAGAGATCTGTTCGCTTTTGTGTCTTGTGCCAACATTATTGAGAGACTGTTGGCACAAACACTTGATAAGTCTCACACTGCATATCATTTCTTTGAGTGGTTTATTTTTGATATGTAAGATTAACTAGTCAATTTTGTGAAAGATTTCTCAATAACATGTCTTCTAGAAGAGGATCGCCAAGAACATTGAAATAAGATTCCTAAAAGCTGTTAAACTAGAGCTTCTTAAACTGTATTCAAGCGTCATGATTTCGACCATCTTAAGTCTTGCTCTGAGACAGAACGGTTGCAAATAGACAGCCCATTCAGTAGAATGTCAGCAATGTTGGGCAATTCTTCAGGAATTCGTTTGCATTTCAAGCCTTTGTGAGCGAATAACAGCAGACCGAACCCTCTCTACATCTTCCCTTTTTAAGAGCGAGTCTTTTGGAGCAATGATAGTCCTTTGATAATTTTCCGTATTCATACAAGCAGGCTTAGAGAGGATTGTGAAAAGGCCTTTTGGGAAAGGAGTGGTCTGAGTTTGGTTATTTGCAGGACTCCCCCCATCTTGTTCGCTCTGTTGTACAATCTCATTAAAGCAGCCTTTTGTTTTGCCACTTTCTAAGCACTGATCTCTGGCTTAGGACGAGTCAAGAGGCCGAGACAGTTTGAAAAAGACTGCACACCACAAAGACAGGGCTTGTTCACCAATGCAGTAAGCCCCCAGTTCTTTTTCCTGGGCTCTTCAGAGAAAAAAAAGAGCAGGAGAGGTCACGAGGTGGCAAGATATCGTGAGAACTTAATGAAAGTTTTATAACTCTAGAAATGTTTATGACCTCTGCACTCACCAGCTTGTCCTCTCAATTAATGGTGGACTGTGCGAGAGCACATGGACCACAGCTGCAGGAGATCAAGGTAAAGAGCCCCTTTATACCACTCAAACATTACAACTGCAAAATATAATATGCATATTCTCTTTGTATGTAATTGTTGAGCGCAACTGTGACTGCCCCATTTATCTATCTATCTATCTATCTATCTATCTATCTATCTATCTATCTATCTATCTATCTATCTATCTATCTATCTATCTATCTATCTATCTATCTATCTATCTATCTATCTATCTATCTATCTATCTATCTATCTATCTATCATCTATCCATCCATCCATACATACATACATACATACATACATACATACATACATACATACATACATTCATCCATCCATCCATCATTATAATTATTCATATCTATGTATTTTATAAATCATTGAAACATTAATAAATTATATAAAATCACCACTTAATGTTTTATACTTCATGAATAAATTAACTGCTCAAAAAGCATTGTGAATTATGTTATTGAATCAGGCTGTTTTTTAGTGTGTTTTACATTTCATTATCTGGTCTCATTGTTAATACATAGCTATTATTAATACATAACATAACATGTTACATTTACAGGTACAAAACTTATGCTGATATGTATAATGTGGATCTATTGACAACATTTAAACATGAACATTATTATGTTCTTACAGCTAAAGAAATGTAAAATATTAACAAATATTTTATATCATAAATATATTTGTATAATTGCTCTTTTACCATATTATAGATACATTTTCGATAAACCCAAACATTTTTGTTTTTTGAGAATATAAAAAGAATATATAAAACGTAATGGGCAGAAATATGTTGGAAAATGATTCCACTTTTCCTTTGAGCTGCTAATTCCACTCCTACCTTTAAACCTACTCAAAACTGTTTCATAAAAGTATAAAGAAAAACCTAACAGATGGTTCTATTGTCAGTCACAGCATAGAATTATACTGGGAAAACGCCTTTTGTATTCCATGGCAAATACAATAATTATTACATGATACATAATGGTTAAACAATTACAGAAATGTTATTCGTTTTAAGTATTTTAAAGTGTAGCTTTATTATCTATGCAAATGTAATTGTACACAGTACAACCACACTTGAGGTACAAATACATACAAATTCTCATGAGATCATGTTTTCTTACCAGGAAACACAATGGCTGTCTTTTATAGCATGTTAGAAAGCTAGCATAACGTTACCTAACATTACTTGCAAAAACTTTTTTTTGGAAAAATATGAAAACAGAAAACAAATTGCGTGATCTCCTTTTAGGATTTGAGGTACTTCACCAAAATTTCAGCAAATAAACATGATCTCTTCCATCTAAGCATCTCTCTTGGAAAGTTTATACAAAAAAAAGATTTTTTGAAAAGAAATCAGTAGAGATTTTGAACGAGATTGTTACTTCAGGAACCATACTGTTGCACTCTATTAAATACTCAGTGTGAACAATTCACCAAACAAACGCGGCATACTTTTGCGATTATGTAGATGCCCTGTAAACGTCTAACAAAAGATGTAACTCAAACAGTTGACAAGAGCGCCGCTAACATATTAGGCCCGGCGTTCACCTGCCGAAATGAACATTAGCGTTAGTAGCAGGAGTATTACTATGTCCAATCACAGCATGTGACAGGCTTTATTGAATTATCCTTCTGGAGGATACCACAGCGGATCCATCTCCAGCATAGAGAGCAACGGAGGACCTGCCGTCAAACGCCGAGCAGAAATCACAGTCAGTCTGAAACAAATGACAGAATCTATTGCTCCGGGCCCATTCTCTCTCTCTCTCTCTCTCTCTCTCTCTCTCTCTCTCTCTCTCTCTCTCTCTCTCTCTCTCTCTCTCTCTCTCTCTCTCTCTCTCTCTCTCTCTCTCTCTCTCTCTCTCTCTCTCTCTCTCTCTCTCTCCCTCTCCCTCTCGCTCTCTCTCTTTCTGTTTCCCCCCCTTTCAGAGGCGATGGGGAAGCCATTGCTGTCCACAAAATATGATCAAACCCACGGCATAATAGGATTCATAAACATGCCTAAATACAATTTGGTGAAATGTATTTCAGGAAGAGACAATCATTTACAACTTCTGAGAGGGATTTGGAATAAGTATGTTTGTATGCAAATCCGCAACACGTTTTTTATGTACTGTGCTCTTGCAGTTCATGAAAGCACATTAGATTTATGGCAGTGCGTGTGCATAATTGCGGGGCTGGGGTGGGTGGATTTGTGCTGAGACCTTTAGCGGCTTTCATTACAGGAGAAGGAGTGTGTGTTTTCACGCCTTTAACACTACAATCCTGTTGAGCCCAATGCCATGCCGTATCACCCACCGCGGGCCGCCGCCAGCCCCTGTGATCAAACGTATTCCACTGGCATTAACACCCTTCCTTAAAGGGCCCAAGAAACAAAAGAGCATGAGACAAGGCTCCCAGAAACCTTTCGAGTGATACTTATAGAAAGCCGATCTGCAGAGGTGGGAATGCTGCCCTGCATTAAATATGCATCACATTGTACTGGGCTGGTTTTTCATTAACGACCTTTCCATATCTATGCTGTAAAAAAATGATAGAAAATAAATAAAAATGGTGGTTCAAGGGGCAACATCTAAATAAACTGCTTTATTCAAGTTAAGAAAATTATTATTAATTATTATGACCAATGCTTCCTGACTATATTAGGTTACACCCAAGGACGGATTACGGTCCTACGAGGCCCTGGGGCACCAGCCGCTTTGGAGGCCCCCTCATGTCCCCCCACACATCGGGACTTAAAGAAAGGGGGGAAATCGTATGTTATCATGTAATTGCAACATTGTATTTAATTTTGGCCAGTTAAAATGAGGGACTTTATATCAATGTTTTGTGATTTTTATATCTCTAAATAATGACTGAAAAATATAGAATTACATCTTTCTCTTCTTGTAATTTGCATTTTGCAAAAACGACAAAATATGAAATAAAGTGTACAATTACAAGAATGAACAACACCACGCGTTTAGAACATTGCAACAATGAAAACAAAACATCACAACATTTTACATTTGTACTGCCTCTTTTGTGAAATAACTCATTGAGGTAACAACGTTTCGCTTTTACAGGGCTTTTTTTTTTTTTTAACTGTTTGTTTGTTCTGATTGTGTTTTAAAAGCCTCTGTAATACACTGGGTGAAGTCATCCGCTTGCATTATGAGATGGACCAGATGCATTGCATTAATGAATTGCATATTCAGAATCGAAGGGTACCAATGAATGCAATGTGCTGTTTTGTATTTTACGCGCATTTTAACAGCCAAACTATTTTTAAGGGCTTATCAAACGTCCAGTAAAGGCGTCGTGAAACGTGAACAGCGTTCCATAAAGATTCGATAGTTTCTAAGAGAGCAAGCAAAAAGAGGAAAGGATTGTCTAGCTGTGGCTTTAAAGTTGGCATAATCTAAACATTTGAGAGTTTAATGTCATGAAATCTCATTTACAAACTCATTTACTACCAATAAAGGAAGCAAACACCTGCTCCATGCTCCTTAAACTCTGAATGGGAATCCGCATGCTTTTTTCCCCATTCCTCCGAGGAGCCGTTTTCCTCAATGTGGCATGAATTTGGGTGTCTGCGACAGTGGCCTCCATCTTTTCCTGTGACCCCAAGCTGGCGGCGTTGGAAGCAGGGTTCAAAGGCGCTCCCCGCAGCTTACATAAACCACACTCAATTGGCTCAAAGAGGAAACTCAATTTGCAGGGAGCTGCGCTGTAGACGTTTTATAGGGGAACTTTGAGTCATTAGGGCCATAGAGCAGGCCTGGCTCAAAGAGCAGAGAAAATCCACAGGAGACGGACGCTTCTTTTCACCTAAACTATTCTAATGAAAGCAAGAGAGAGAGAAAGACCGAGGAGGGGGGGGTGGGGAGAAGTTCTTCTGTGTTTTAGCGGCCTGTATTTTATTTGCCAAGGCAAGTGGGCCATGTTGAACCCTTCCTCCATGAAAATCTGCTTAGAAGCTGTAATCCCATCACGTTTGCATATACCCGTCTTCAGGCGTGGCTGAACAGGAAAAACAGCCAAAAGATGCTGAATCAAATTAAATACACTGTTGGTAGCGGTAAATGTGAGAGGTCCGCGACACAAGCAAACACGCCACGGCTGCACGTTCACCAAATCTACTTTAAGCTTGTCAAAGGCGGTTTATTTCAACTGGATTCTGAGACAAAAAAAACAACAACACATATTTAAATAAAAAGAAAAATACAATCCGACAAAACCTCCTTCAGATTGCTTTAAAAACCTAGAATTCACATTACTATATTTACTTATAACAGTGTGAGGTATTATTCGATAAACTTTTAATGACAGCATTCCGCTCAAAAAGGTCAGCAGCTCATCAAAATTAAATTTGAATTAAATGTAATTAAATTTAAATTGTTTGAAAATTACAATTGGATGAATATGTTATTGTTATTATGATGTCAAAAAAAATCTTCAATTAAAAAGAAAATTATATCATATTTTGTATCAAAATTAATCGAGATTACTGTATTCACATTTATCGATATTTGGCAAAAGAGTGCCCACATGAAGATGAATCAAAAGGCACTACAATATTATGACAGACTCACAGGCGTTTAGTACATTAAAGTATATTTTAAGTATATTTTGTTCTTTTTATAGCACTAAAAATAAGTCTATCACTGATCTACCTTGCAACAATTTGTATTTAATGGTAGTATTTGATGCTTCAATCCTTCGATGGAGGAATAATTACAGAAATTAGTTCGTCTGGGTCAGGGGATGTGGTTCTTGTTTTACAGTCTATGGGTTAAATTAATGTTTTGGGGTTTTTTACACATAATTTTCTTTAATTATTTTGTATTAAATTAATGTGCCCAATATAGAGAGTATTTTTACTTTGGTTTTTCAATTGTCCATATTTTTCATCCATTGTTATCTTAAAAAGGAGCTTTACACACATTAACCTTTCACCTGAAAGAGGTTTCTTTTCCTGACCCTCAGTACTTCCTCTTCTTTTGTTTCCTGCGTTGCCCTTCATGGCCCAGCCCCCTCCTTCTTTCATTCTGCCTCCATATATATTGCAGATTAATGACAGCTAATAATGTCTGATGTTCTTGGACGTTGGCCGATAATGAGATGCATTCCCACTGGGTTGCAAGGTGTCACCACTAACAAATTCTCCACTGCGGAGCACAATTAGCCTGCAAAGAGTCAGATAGAGAAGCCTAGCTCAGCACGGGCAAGACAAATCAGAGGAAACGGAAGAAAAATAATCCTGGAGAGAGAGTGAACATGGCAGGAGAGGACAAAACGAGACTGGAGAATATGGATAGGTTACCTTTATGGTAATATTATTCCATAACGGGCTGCTGGCAGGATTTCATTACACATCCCCACCAACGTTGAAATATTTTCTTCAAAATGTCAGCGTATGCAAATGAGGCTGAGTTCTCATTCCCATGTCATGTTTTGTTGAAAGTTGTGGCAACCTTACTTTCTCCTAATCTAATGCCGCTGCAATATATTCCAAGACCATCAATTAATGTTTACAACAAATATTATCTTATAACATGGAAAACCAAATATCAGGGGATTTTTAAATGTTTTTGCGAATATAGATAGTTCCTTTTATGCCTGGCTCTAAAGTAAATATGCTGCTAGATATTGTAAAACTGGTTCACAATCCATAGTGCTGTCATTTTTTTAGCATGTTTTTTTTATTTTTATGAATTAACAAAGCAGCCAGATTAGCACATCAAGATTATTTTAAAAACTTGAAAGAGTCATATATATGTTTTTGTAATAAATTCACCTTTTGTAGTTATGTTCTGCTGTAAATGTTTGCCCACTGCTTCTTATTCCTGGTCCTGAAGCAAACTAGCACTGCAAAAGTGATTTCTACAACACACTCTCGTGGCAATTTGTAACTATTTTACGTTTTGCAAATTAGCAATTAATAATTCAATAATACATCCAAAATGTTAAAAAAAAAAAAAAATTAATGTAAAAACAAAATGCAGTCTACTCCACTTAAATGAAAAGCTGCAATCCTGCAGATGCTTTCCATACTTTAATTCAGTCATGTTGTGATGTATCAATATTCTATTTGTCACGTGTCTTCAAGTGATTTGAATATGCAGAATCCACCAAGCTTGAAATCTGGAACAACGAAATTCGCATAAGCTTGTGTTTTCTGTATCTGGCATTCGCATGAATATGGATGGAAGTCAATGGAATGAAAAGTGTAGTGACTACACCTTAAATAGTGTTTTCTTGTGAGATTGGATTGAATTTCTTCCTTATCTGGCATACCCAGTCTTGGAAACTGCATTAATGAGCTTATGATAAACCAGGTGTGTTAATTGAGGGAGAGTTGACCAGGTCTAGTACCGGAATACTACAAGACCAACCAAGACTCTTACTTGGAAACCATGCTAAATGGTTTATTAGCAAAACTGGTATCAGTAGTGAAATTACTGGAAAGGTATAATGGAAATTCACTGATCACAACCAATTGTGGTATGACAATATAATAGCACACTGATATATAAAACGGGTCATGTGTGTATATACATATATACATATAGGCTATAAGACTGCATTACCACTAGCATATATATATATATATATATAGTACAGGTATCCTCTTATTGCAGACCGCAAGACAAAATGACAACTGTAGCACTATTTCACCATTTCTACAGTTTAATGTGTGCAGCACGTCAAAACAACAGAGCTGTTCACACCACAAGCACTCAGGGCCGTTTATGGTAATGATCATTTGGCGCTATATCCTCTACATTTTTTATCTAGAGCCAAAAGGGCTTCATTCAAGCCCTGTCCGCTCCATGCGTGTTTCTTCTCGCCCCTGCTAAAGGCGTAAAGCGCTACAAGAGCTGCAGATGACGCGGTTATTTTAACAACAGTAGCACTAACATGGTGAGCAAAAAAAAAAAAAAAAAAAAAAAAAAATATATATATTCTCTCAAACATACAGTATATGACTTGAACTGTTTAAACCAGCTTTGTGACAAGACGTTTTTGTATCTATATTTAGGATTAGGCCTATTAATCCGCATGGTAAGAGCATTTCATAATAAACAATGATATTTGTAGATGGCAAGGAAAAAACATTTAAACTTTGAAATGACTAGTTAACTTTGTATTCTGCTCATAATAAAATACTTTTGATTATATACATTGTTTGTTTGTTTTTAGTAAATACTTAATTTAAGCAAATGTAAAAATGCTCCTGACCTAACCCTGAACCCCCATACAGTATCTTTTACGAGTCACATGGCCTTCTGCCATACATAGGTATCTAAATGTAAAAATAATAATAGCCTGTTAAAACATCTGATCTTACCTATTAATAATCATATCCAATTGGGCTCTGATGATATATATATATATAAAAAAAAATTCTTTTTTTTTCTCAAGCGCCACTTTGGCACTCAGGATCCAATATCCTCATTGATGACTATTTTGACTGTTTCAGGTTTTATTATTTTTTTTTTGTTGTTGAAAAAGTTCCACTGCTGCCCAGATAGAAATATACAACTATTCCAAAAAATATTGTCAGGACCTCCGCAGGGAAGGAAATATAGAGACCGGACCTCTTGGAACTTTTAATGAATACCCTGCAAGACCTTGAGTAGGCCTGTATATATTCAGGGTCATAGTAGTATGACTGTGAGTATGTGATAGCATGACCGTGCAGTCCTTGCATACGGGCCTGTTCTGTCTAGTTGCCTTTAAAGTCACGTCCAGCAAGCGAGTCCATGCCAATATGAAATTTTTGACAGCAGAGTGTCTGTCTACCCTCACCCCAACTGGCAGACGCACATGAATCAGTCTGTCTCTCTGTCTGTGTGCCCTCAGCTCCCAGCGACCCGCGACAGACAAAAGCTTCACTTCTCATTCAAATATTCTGCCTGTGTCTGCTTCCAGAGCAAGGCAATCTGCTCCATTTGGGGCCTGACTGCCTGTTCCTGGGTAGCTTTGTTCTTTGGCGGCTTGAAAAATTCAAACAGCCGAATGCAGAGAGAAGATGGTGGAGAATTCCAATCGGGGTGGGAAGGGAGCCATGGAATCCCGGAATCCTGTATATTGTGTAGTATGTGCTCTCTCTCTCTCACTCTCTCTCCCTCAGTTGGGGGTCTGGTGCTCTGGTGAAAATGATATTGGCATTCTCAGCGACGCATTCTGTATGCATTGCATAATGCAACAGATGAGGATTGGGGCCAGCACTCTGAATTAGAGAACATCTCAGAGACGCGAACAAACTGTAAAACGCACAGATAAGTGCGAAGAGAAAGATCGAAGGGCACAGAGAAACTGAAGACGATTATCAATACAATTCATTTAAAACAGCTTAATGCACTCTTTACATTTCATCATCTCTATAATATAAGGTCTCTGAGAACAACGCTGGGAAATATTCATTTAAAGTTTGCCGAAGCCCGGCTCGCTTGCCTTGACTGTGTCTGAATTCTTCTCAAAAATAAGAAGTTAAAATAATTTACTTCATTCTCATAACCATAGAAGTGCACATCATTTGTTATGAGCTAAATGCGTGCAATAACATAAGAAATCAAGTTAAGCAGCCTGGGATGTGTGATTACAATACATTTGCATGGAGATTTTGGCGCCTTCATGAAACCCATCTACAATATTGCAATAGTACAGAGTGAAAAACGCAAAGCTCGAATTCAATTATCATGTGGGTTGGAATAATCATAATGTTATTGGAAACTCAATTACGGAGGCAACCCATGTCTGAAAATTAGCTGAACTTAGCTAAGGCAAGTCGGCCCTGAATTCATCAACTATAGATTATCACAATATTGCATGTTCACTTTGATAGTGGCCAAAGACAAACAGGCATCGCTAGCTTTCCGGAGATATGCGTTTTATTCATGAAGTGTCACGGCCTGAGGCCTCGCGTCACAGACGTAGAATTAATTCTATTATTTTATACACATGCGGATAATTGTACAATGTGATCTAGTTAAGAACGATATTTTCCAAAGTGTGTTTACAATATATCTATCTATTTATTTGTTGTGTTTTATTAGTAGTTGTAATAGTAGAACTAGTTGTGGTTTAGAGACTGGTAGACTGCATGACCTCTGTTTTGAAATGACGCCTTTCTCTGATCAGTACACACCATGACATTAATATCATATATAAATGGTGTTCGCATATTGGAGGTAAATTACTTTGAAATTAAACACCAGACTACAGGTCATGCAGGCAGTGTGAGATAAGAAAATTAATTTGTTTAAAAATATTAATGGAAAATATTTCAATCTCAGCAGGCCATATCAGCACAAAACGGCTTCCCATAAGACTTGTGGCCTCTGATTTATATTCTGAAAACGACCTCACTTGCACTGTCTGCATTGAGAAAGATATTTTACGGTATTGTTTACTTAATGGTTAAACATAGTGTAACTGATCCAGTGTGGCCACGGTCTTACTGCTGTGATGTGCGCCAAATGGAAGTCGTTGTTATTATCAATAAATAAAAAAGGCTTTATTTTGATGGTACCCTTTAGATATTCTGTTGACTATACATAACATTGCACCTACATTGCATAAAAAGAGTTAGCAGATATTAAGCAGACAGTCCACTAATATTCTAATGAGAGTTAGTTGACATGTAGGTGCAAAGTTACTTATAGTTGACAGAATGTATAAAGGGGACCATAAAGTATTATAAAGTATTACCAAAACTATAAAGTATTACCAAAAAAAAAAAAAAAAAAAATGCCATGTTGATATTCTGATGGCATTCAATATTTCCACATTGAATGTTGGGAACTACTTTTGCTTTGGTTTAAGTCATGTGGTGCAAACTGTTTCAAATATGTACTACTAAACTAATAAATAGAGATAGATTTTTAAAAAAGACAAACTACCATTAAAAAGTTTGGGGTCAGTAAGATACATCTTTTACACATTTAAATAGTTAAAAAATATTTATGTTTCTATTCATTTACATTCTATTCATCAAATAATCCTGCAGGGTTTCCACAAAATATTAAAGATCATGTGACACTGAAGACAACTGAAAATTCAGCTTTGCCATCACATAAATAAACACAATTTTAAAATATGGTAACATAGAAAACAATAAAACAATAATTTGCAATAATATTACTTTTTAATCAAATAAATGCAGCCTTGGTGAGCATAAGAGACTTCTTTCAAAAACATAAAAAAAAGTCTTACAAACCACAAACTTTTGAAATTTGATGATTTTGTTGTGATGACAAAACATGACATGTCCTGATTTTAGACTATACCTGGATGATGTAAGAATGATTTTCATGATGACTTGTTTTTATTTATTTACTGTTGTTAAAGTTACCATTGTTGTGTTGGTTTAATTGAGTAGGGGCAGGGGTTGTTATTAGTATTCTTGTTTTAATATTGCTATAATCCTCACTGTCGTATTAAAAATGCTTTCCACTGCCCGGGAGAAGGAACTGTAGCATCCAGAGACGATTAACATTGCAAAACGAGGTCCAGCATTCACAGTGTGCTAAAGCTAGCCTACAGCATGCACAGGTCAACAGCCAGCCAAACACACGGCGAAACACGCTGCAGGTCTCGGGTGTGCGAGTGTGTGCACATGGCAAACTTTACGAGTTGCTTTGCTCTGCTCTCCGACTGGCTTGCCATGGGTTTTTTCCCCGTATTGAAGATGGTGACAGCGCTAAGCACGGAGCAGCCGGCAGACGCTTCAATCCGGTATTATCAGGGGAGAGCACATTGCCTCGCACAAGGCTTTAATTTATTTGTGCCTGTTTCAGCCCCAGATTAAAGTTTAATTGGCACACACTGGCAGCTCCCAAGTTTTGACTAATTCTCCTTATCGGGAGTCCTTACTGAGTGGCTGAGGGCAATGCGAGGCCCACACACACACACACACACACACACACACTCAGAGGAAGTCAACGTCGTAATTCCTGTTTTTTCTTCTACCTTTTTTAATTGGACAACACGTGAATACCCTAGACAACTGAGTCAGTGTGTGTCTGTGTGTCTATTTCTTTGACCTAAGCCATGCAATTAGACATGCTTCATATTATTTACAGCAGAATATCATGAATGATACACATGGAGACTTACTGTGACAAGACAACTTCTTTTATCAGCTAGGCCGTACGTTTAACATCTTCAGTGTGTGGAACTAGTTTTAAGAACATTTTATGAATTTTAACAAGTAATGAAGGTATGATTCATCTGTTTTGCAGCTTGGCTCTTCCTGATGTGTGTGTGTGTTGTGCGGTAATCTGCGCATTACTCATTTTTAAGTGCATTACTGTAGGAATGATAGTCGCATGTGTTTATGCCAAAGTGGAGTGTTTCCATATATAACACACAACACGTATTACTGTCACAAAATGACAACAAACTTAAACATGATGGCTAATATTGGCATTTAACACGGACCATGGTTTGGCTGCACAAGCTCAATATGTGAATGTGTATTCATGCAAGACATTTTTTGTCATAATTTGTAGTGAACGCTATGAATATGGGACACACGGGATTAGAATGATATCTCGAGGGAACCAGGAGGGAACCTACAGACAACAGCACAAAAATGTATTTCTATGTACACAAAAATACACCCAAAGACATATAATTTTATGTTTCAATCATATAATGGATAGTCTATTTTTAAATCTATGCGTTGTCTCATGTATTGATGCAAAGGACAATGTGAAACAGCATTTGAAATGCATTTAACTTAACTATTCAGTGGGAAACCATATACGGCAGTATTTGATTTTGTCCCTCAGGATTTGATTTGATTGTGAAGAGCACACTTTATTATTGGTTAATATTATTTCCCCCCATCCATACACAGCCTAGTGATTCCAGCAGAAACAAGTCATTTCAGAGGCGAAAAAGTTATTACATTTTTAGAGAAAGATGAAGACAATATATACATATATATATATATATATATATATATATATATATATTGACCTTTTATTTAAACTTTATTCATAATTAATTGTTTTAATCCATTTTAAATTCAATTTCCCCATTTTATTTTTATTTTTCATGCATTTTTTTGTGGTCTATTTAAAAAAAAAAAAAAATCTGATTGTGTTCAGAGGCCTGGAACATATAAACAGTAAATGAACATACAATCTTATTATTCAAAACTATGAAATATGCCATATGAATATATGCTTTACATATTTTCTAAATTAATGAACCAATCTGCCAGTGCAAAGAAAAACAAAATGCATAGATTCACTCCTACACTGCCTGAGCGTGTAAGGCACACACACACACACACACACACCTGTATTAACCAGCCTCACCTGCCAGGGTAAATCTGGGATTATGCCAAACGCACAGGTAAAACTCTCTCACTGCGCCCAGCTGGGGACCCGCGCTGCCCTAATGCAAATAATGTGTTAACACGCAGTCCCTGAACGCATTATCGCTCACTGAAACCTGCCACTATACTGCTGCACCTGTGGGAACACTGCACATGTGTGTGTACAGAGAAACCTGGAGCGAATGAATGTACAGATGCGGGGTGTGTTTGGATGGCTGTTTGTGTGTGCTAATGTGTCTGGAAAGCCTCTAGGACTCAGGGGTCATTTCCACCCCGCTGGACTCTGAATTAGCCAATTATGCCACTTTGATCAGTCTGTATGGTCACTCAGGCTGAAAGATGCCACAGCACCAGGCAGACGGCCCTCTGGGGGAGGAGAACTCCATGCGTTTGAGACGCACACTGAGGGAATGTTTCCTGTGGATCTGAGAGACGTTCGTGAAATCCAATGAAATGTCCTCCAAGCATCAGGCCTTCTTACATTGGCACTGGAGGCTTTAGCTTCAGATCTGTGAACATCTTGTCAGTCTGGTTATGGTCACTTGTCTTCAATGAAACCTGTTCTCTGAGAGGTTCTCTCTTAATCACAAATGACACCATAGAGACATTAAGTGCCCAAACTACTCAAAGTTTATGAACGCAAATGCTTCTATTCAACACATGCTTGATATTGCAATTCAACCTTTGCCACAAGTGGCGCTGTAATCAGTTTTCTCTTTCAGAAGAAAAAGAAAAAAGATTTTTTTAATGGGAATATTGCTTAATACCACATTTCATCCTGTTAATATTTGTGTATTCATTTAATTCAGGGTGTCCCAAACGTGGATGTGAGAGGGTACTGCATGAGGTTTGTGAGTTGATAAAAAACTAATAATTAAAGAAATTGAATGCAAAATTAAAATAGATAAATAGGGCTTCACAATTAATCAAAATGTAATGGTAATCGTGATATAATTTAGTGCAATAATCAAATCAAAGGTTGCAAAATAAAGAAGTGTATATATAGCATTGTGTTCAATTTACAAATTCACACTCCTCATGTTTAAAATGCTGCTTCTCACAAACTCCATCTCTGCATGTGCTGTTTAACACACATTTGAACACTATGTCGGCACTTGCTATTTATTTACATAAATGCATAAATTGCAAAAATGTTCATGAACAGACGTTAACAGCATTTCACCAGTATTCCGCCAAAATAAAAGCTCAAGGATTTGAAATGTTATAAGCTCGAAGGTTTGAACGTTTGAAAGTGAAGTTTTTAAGACATCTGTATTGTAACTTGTAATTTGAAATAAAATTGTTATAAATTATCATTTACTTTGCAGTACAATTGTAATTTACAAAAGTCTTAAATTTCTTATAATAAGAGTTAAAACTACTACTACAAATAATTTCATTTTAAATATGTTTCAAATAAAACACTAAAAATATATATTTTATCTGTTTACTTGAATGTCATGTGACCATAATCAGAGAATGTGAGAATGGGTGTAAATGTGCTAATGTATTCAATTATTGAAATATTACCTTCAATATTACCTACCACCTACTTAAGTCTCACGGGGTACTTGGCTGAAAAACGTTTGGGGACAAAAACCAGTTCCTTAATTGTATCATCATCCAGGAAGTAACATTGTTTTGTAATTTATCAAGTATTAACATTGATTATCAAAATATGGTATATATATATATATAATTTACCGTTGTGTACATAATCAAAATTAATCAAATGTAAGCATTTGAGCTTGAACAGAGCAAATTTTATTTAAGTGTAGTTTTATTACAGCACAAGTATATACTCATTTTTTCAAGTTACAGAAAAGACTGCTACTATCCCATATTTTTCTCTTAAACACCCAGGTGAAAACCACCTGAGGACATGCTACCTGTACCATTTGTCCCTCACTGTGACAGAAATTCTCTTCTACTGTCTGTACGGTGACTGTCTGGGGTTCATTTAGAGACAGCAGCTCTTCGAGAGAGACTTGTGCCCATTTGACCAAGCCGAAGACTCTGCACGCTTCATGTGCACTTCCTCTTAAAAGCATAAATGCCTCAGGACTTCCTTCCTCACTGAAACAGACCAACTACACATGATCATTCCTCAGCCAAGACATTTGCAACAGATGGTGAGATAGTCCCAACGCTGCGGCCAAAACTGCATTTGCCAGTTATGGTAACAAACTGTCCTGTGTACAGAAGCTTTATCCCTGGACTTGGCCACTGTCCTCTCTCAGATATCCTCACTCATGACGATTACTGGCAAGATCAGACTGCGTGCTTGAGGGCAACATCTTCAAGAAATTATTATCATTATCATTATTGTTACATTTTGTTAACATAATCTGTGTAAACAGCTACAGTACATTGTGCATTAATATATGATGCTGGTGTTGTGAGCAATGAACATGGATGAGCACAAAAAATACTTCAAAGAATGTCACGGGTATGCTGGAAGGAATCGCTAACATAAAACATGATAAAATATAGGCCTATATTTTTATAATTTTTAATACATTTTATTTTTATTTAAAACGTGTTTTTGGTAACACTTTACAATAAGGTTAATTTGTTAACATTAGTTAACTAACATGAACTAACAATGAACAATACAGTATTTGTTACATTGCAGTATTTATTAACCTTTGTTAATGTTAGTTAATAAAAATACAACTGTCCATGTTAGTTCTCAGTACATTAACTATTGTTAACAAATACAACCTTTGATTTTAATAGCGTATTAGTAAAGGTTGAAATTAATATTAACTAAGATTAATAAATGCTGTAGAAGTAGTGTTTATTCTTAGTTCAAGTTAACTAAGGTAGTTAACTAACGTTAACTAATTAACCTTATTGTAAAGTGTTACCCTTGTTTTTAACCATCTATTGTCATGATTGACATTAATGTTAACATTTATTCATTTATTTAAGTATTTCTACTTAAATGTACAGTATATGTAATTAAAATATGTTAAATAGTATTACTATTTTTTTTTCATCTGCATACATAAACACATAACACACTTGGGTAATGATGACATTAAACTGAATGGACAAACAACAAATATCACCACCATAACAAAGAATGACTGTCATATTCTGATACAGTTTTCAGCAGATTACACTCCTCAAGTGTTGATTTTTATTTTTTATACCAAGACAGAATTACAGTTCACTGTTGCACAGAACTGTTTATTATACTGCATCTCTATATAATGTCATTTAGTAGCAAGGGATGTAACATAACATTCAAGTTTCTGGCCAGTGAATAACTCATATGATTGCAATGCCCTCCGTGTCTGTAGTGGTTACAGTCCTGTAGGGTAAAATATGTGTTAAACTGAGCATAGGGCATTTCATAAAGCTTGTGTAAGTCTGATTAATACAACACAGCGTGAATCAGGCCACAGTCCAGTGAACCTGCATGTGGAGTCTTATCTCTGAACATGATGCCGTCTTGAGTCTGTCATAACCTGAGCTCTGTTGGGAGCTTTATGATGGACGGTTCGGGCTGCTGCTAGCTGACAGCTCACTTAGCGTGTTTAAGAGTTCTGATCGTGTATTCACCTCCACACACAAGCTGACCTGATGCTCTCTGACACACTAACAGTGCGGCCCATCGGTCCTGCTTAAGGTACTAAAATACACGTACACAGACACATCAGCTCTACCTACACGGACACACTCAAGTCTAAAACACTTCTTGACTGGACAACCTGCTGTGTGTCTACGACTGTCAGGTTACTAGAAGGAGCTGTGCGAAAGGAAGTCCACGGACACAGACAAAGATGTTGATTCACTGCATACAGACTCCAAAGTCCTTAAAGGAGAACTCCGGCGCAAAATGAACCTTTGGTCTAATAAAACATTGGTACCTAGTCAACCGTTATCTGAGATTTGTTTTCATGATAATCGAATGTAAAGAGTTTTATCTCTAAAAACTGTTTAGCGTATAACGCTAGTAATGGGGGCATCTATTAAGTAAAAAGAAATCGCTAGTTTATACCACTAACAAGACTCAAAATAGCCCCACACTAACACAGTAACATAATGAGGGTCCCTACATGCAAAACGAAGCATTGATAACTTTGTAAGTGTACAGACCGTTTAATAAGAAGATAAAGATAAAGACAGTCCACTTCGTGTATACAGACAGGAGTTCATGAATGGCGTTCGTGGTTTGATTAGTCGAGACTGTTTTCCAAAGATGGTTCCTGTCTTTAAACACGAAGTGGACTGTCTTCATAAAATATCTTCTTATTAAACGGTCTGTACACTTACAAAGTTTTCAATGCTTCGTTTTGCATGTAGGGACCCTCATTATGTTACTGTGTTCTTGTGGGGCTATTTTGAGTCTTGTTAGTGGTATAAACTAGCGATTTATTTTTACTTAATAGATGCCCCCATTACTAGCGTTATACGCTAAACAGTTTTTAGAGATAAAACTCTTTACATTCGATTATCATGAAAACAAATCTCAGAGAACGGTTGTCTAGGTACCAATGTTTTATTAGACCAAAGGTTCATTTTGCGCCGGAGTTCTCCTTTAACACTGACTTGAGAGTTTGTAAGTATGACATAACTTCTGTTTATTTGCATTTGTTTAAAGGATGCATATAACACCTTTACTACAAAGTAATAGCTAGTGTTAACATAACACATATAACATGCATTTATCCCCCTTATTGCAATGCAAGTGGCTTAGTTTAAGATAAACATTTAGCAATTTTGCACACTTTTTGGTAACTCTTTACAACAAAGATATGTTATCGATAGTCTGTATTGGAGTCTTTAACTAACATGAAATAAAAATACGCAATATACTTTTACAGCATTTATTAACTTTTGCTAATTGCTTGATAAAACATGTTCATGTAAGTTCACAGTGCATTAACTCATGTTAACAGATCCAGATTTTGGTCTAAAAATGTATTAGTATAGATTGAGATTATCATTAAGGGTAAATGTACACGACAACTATATTGAAATGGAAAAGATTTTCCTGTGTTTTCACGAACAGACGACAACGTTGTCAAAAGATCCCCGGTCACATGGATCCGCAAAAACGATTACAAATGTGTTATGAATGCCATGCCAGTAGTTGGCGATGTCACTTTGTAAAGAAACACTTTTATTTGGGTGTAATTACTCAACCCAGTCTCACGGCAATTCGTGATATGGTCACGTAATTTAATCTATTGATTCGTGACACGGGCACGTTTATTTCGTTATTTTCGTGATATCAGCACGTTTTTTTAAACTAATGTATTTCAATGGGAAACATCTTTCGTGATCACAGCACGATTATTTCTGCCTGTCAGGCTGCAGCAGAGAAGCTGTTTAATCAACATTTATTCACGAGATCTTATCATGGTTTATGTATTTCTTTTAATTTTATTGTTTCGGTCTTATTGCCAGGGAAGCTGGATTGCTTTGCTGTTTATTGATATTTTTAAAAGTATATTTTATCAGTAGGAAATCGCGCTGAAACAGGCTCATTCCGAACACATCGCGATATTTGGCATTAGTTCACGTGTGCCGGATGTTGGTAAGTAGTCGTAAATACGCTGTCCTAATAATGTTTGATATAGGCTAATGTATTTTCTGTTTGTCGATATTAATCAGATTAGATCACGTTCAGTCACTGCATCATCTCCACGGAGGCTTTGCGTTTCATTGCTTTCTAATTCAAAACAGGGTGATTAAACACTGTCTGTCACTTGATGTTATAGGCCTAGAACTGCAATCAGTTAATCATATTCATATCAGGTTTAAAGTAGTACAATTAGTACATAATAGTACATATCATTTGTATAAATATACTTGACTTGACTTGATATAATTTGTAGTAGAAGCACAGTAAAAACAACACTTACCATGCTTTTACCATAGTAACATTAGTTTTACTGTGATACAGTACTTATTGTAAATGCACAGTAACCACAACACTTACCATGCTTTTAATGTTTAATACTGTAATGTAACATCCTATATTTGTAAGTTAAATCAGTACTTTTTCCTTGAAATAATCCTATATATTATAAATAATGATATTTTCTTTTCTCTTTCTTCAGCTGAAAAGACCAAAAGAGCCTTTCGGACTCAGTCAGCTCATTATTGTTTGAGGACAAGTAAACCGAGGAGACGGACAGCTGCAAAGGCAAATATTCGCAATGGTATGTGTTGGTTTTAACCCTAAATCAAACATTTTATAAAAGCATTTGTTGTTTCTTAAACCTTTTCTTACAAAACCCATAGCCCAATCAGTACGGACATAGTCTCAAAGTCTTAATAATTCACAAGATTTAACAAGTTGTCAAATTCGTACGATACTCGTACATATTTGTATAGTATACTCGTACAAAAACCTGCAGCTTTTACTCCTAGTGCTGTCATTGGCTACTGCCTCGATTCCTGTACATATTTATCGCGATATTTGTAATTCAGTTGCGCTCCTTCTTGGAAAGTAGTCGGATGTCCCACACACTGTCAGAAAGTTTATATTAATTACATTGTATTCATTAAAATTATTACAAATTG
The DNA here is from genome assembly GCF_029890125.1 of Rhinichthys klamathensis goyatoka. Classification (NCBI taxonomy): domain Eukaryota; kingdom Metazoa; phylum Chordata; class Actinopteri; order Cypriniformes; family Leuciscidae; genus Rhinichthys; species Rhinichthys klamathensis. Next base: position 12,461 of record NW_026606607.1, on the reverse strand, counting down.
GTCCCTGTCTGTTCATGTTCCACTGATACATGATTTCTCTTCACACCTCATGACCTTCCTCTGTTTGCAAGAGTGGAAAAGCTCATTTGACTTGTCACATGACATCATATATTCGATTATTTTGTAGTAATCAGATCAGTTACACTGCTGATAACTGTCCCATTTGCATCTAAATCATGTTATTTTTAAAAGGGTTCATATGATTATTGCTTGCTATTAAAGACATACTTTTATTCATAGAAATGCCCACATATCAGTGAATTTATTACATAAAAATGCTTTTACCATTTAATTATGCAACTCTCTTTACAGAAAATATCCCAAAGTTATGGATAAACTCACAACATCATCATCAAGTCCTGGGCACATTGGGCAACAAGTGTCCTCCAACGTATTCGATACGTGGCCGAGTTCTCCACATCTTCCCATGGGACACTGACATTCTTCAGGTCTTCGTGAAACATCTGTCTCCATTCCTTGGTCTTCCCGGTCTCCTGCGTCCTTCTGCTGGTGCCCACTTCATCACTGTCTTTGGGTGTTGTTGTTTGGGCGTGTGTGGGATGTGTCCAGCGAGGTGCACCCTTTGCTCTGTCACAGTTTCTGAAAGTCTGCATGTGAAGTCCCACTCCTCCTCAGGATCTCTTTAATATATGCAGAACCAATATTGAAAATAATTATTTATCTTTTTCCATATTGTTAAAGCATTTTGTTTTCTCTTTTCAGCTCCATAAATTGTACTTGATGTCTGCCTAATGCCTTTATCAAAAAAGTGTCAGTGCTCATCAGGTGTTTTGCTAAAGGATATATTCATTGCCATCCATTAGTCATGCAGTGACATGATGCAATAGACAAATGTATATTTCTGCAAGTGTATATAGCAGGTGTTTGTCCGAACAATTGAAGATAGTGAGAGTGTTCAGGAAAACCTTTGAAAACAGTCAATATTTCTTTTTGGTGCTGAAAGAGTATTACAGAAATGACACACTTGACTGACTGGACATTATTCTGTGAGTTTGTTACGTTTGTCTTTAAACAGTTTGACATTAAATATTGGAATATGCTTTCAAAATTGTGTGCATTCATTGTACTTTTGTTAAATTTATTTGAATATAATTGATATACCTTTGATATACTATACATACACTGTAAACCATAGAAGCACTTTAGTACATGTAATTATCTTTAATTAAAACACTGAAATACTACCCCTGCTGTAGGCCATTGCTTAGAATACAGTTTCTCTTTCAAATGTATTTATGCATTAGTATTTAATCAAATAAGCAAATTTGTGTCATTGATCATGTGAACTCGTTTTTGGATGGTAACCACACAAAGAAGTATTTTTTTTTAAAATATTAGTTTTTTTAATTTAATTAGAAGGAATGTATGTTTAAAAGCACAAATATTCAATATTTAAGTTATCTATCCCGGAACCGGAAGAGATCTCTCATCATTTACCATAAATGGGCAAGTAAGTGTGACGCATCTGTTCAGCTGGGTTGTTATTGGCTGTGACTTTATCGCAGTACTCACTGTGATTGGACTATCATTTAACCCATATAAAACGGCGCTTCATGTTATAAAGTATGTTTTGGTGTTATTATTACGTTAGTTATACAAGTAAGTTAACTATAAAGTGCCTCTATTTTGTGAGAAATTACTCCTTTGCCGAGATCACAACCCTTACCCTAAGCATGTCTGCACATTTCAATGAACTACAGCACCATGTTTCCTGTTCCATTGATAGAATGACAGAGAAATGTGGGTAATGTAGTTTAAAACGTTTTGTAATGAAACAATAAATGTTAAATAAATAATATCTTTAATGGGCAACTGGATATCTAAATTTGTTCATTGTGCAAACCTTTATGACATAAATGAGGGACAGGCTGCAATTTGATATTTTACTGTGAGCACTTTTAAAATAACCTTTTTGCCAGCTTTACATATATGTCTGAAAACTGTGCCCAACATTATTTAGTAAACATAGCATAAGCAGTTGTCCTGCCAATTTTCTCTTTGATACACTAACCGGACTTTGAGTTACAGCCATTTAAAATGTGCATTCTTTTGCTCTTCTGGGGGGCATTGCTGGGCTCCTGGGGGTGGAAGGGCTGGACAATCTACACAGATCTACACACACTATTACTATTACACAAAGATAATGCACCATTTAGTAAAACAACAAAAAAACAGTGCCAACATTTCCTTTTCACCCCCTCTTATTGTTTCTTATATGCCTGACATTAGTAATGTATACGCTTTCATTTTAAATGCAGTAGATGTACTAGAATGATCAACATGGATCATCTTCAATTATACTTGAAGTGTTTATAGCAAGATAGCCCACTACAGCCTCTTGTTATTCACATAGCTTCCCTTTATTTCACTGAAAACTGGCATACATGCAAGTATGTGCAACTTTTGTTGCATTGTCCCAAATATCATTAACAAGATCTAAATTTGTATGTCCTAAGTAAAAGAATCATGGTAATTAATTATGTGTAGTTGTTTTTAAATAATTAACTAAACTAAAGAAATAAGAAATAAAAATTTCTCAAATAAAATTATATTTACTGTACCAAACACCACTTTAAATACACAATATTCACGATACTTTATTCCAACACTTTATTGGAGGACACAGCATAAAGTAGCATAAAGACAAATGAGATTCAAGATAAATAAAAATGTGTCTTAAAAAATACATTAACATCATATTAATCCATTCACAGCTGCTGAAGCCACACAAATGAGTGCCAGAGAATCCTATCCAGTCACCTATGATACAGAAAACAGATTTGATATTGTGTTGGAAAATAATGATTCATTATCACAGCTAAACTGGTTTCTTGCTCTTCCCTGTACATGTCTCTATCGTGTTCATGTTCTTCTTCCTCGTCTAAACAGTTTGTTCAGTTGTACCCTACAGTACAAATGATGAACAGAATATGTGATCACTGATGTGGTTTAGATCTTTCTCAACCAGAGGAAGAAGTCTCAACATCCCATCGTCAGGCGTTCTCCAGTCCTGGTCTGAAAGTAAAACAAAAAAACACAAACAATTCAAATTAAGTTGTGTAATGGACAGTCAGGTCAGCTTATATTCTGTGTTATTTACAGCAGTGATGGGCTACTCTGGCCCTCAGCGTCCACTGTGCTGCAGACTTAGCTCCAACCTTTAACCCACGTGCCTATTGTCTACAAGTAAACCTGAAGACTTTGGTTAAAAATGTCAGGTGTGCTCAATTAGGGTTGGAGATAAACTCCCCACCTCAAAAAGGAGAATGCAAGAGGGCCAGAGTTGCCTGTTCCTTATTTAAATTTACAAAGCAGCAGTCAGTACATTATATAATATACACATTGCAGTAATATATATATATATATATATATATCAGCACATAATTTAAGCTAAGTACTGAACAAAAACAGTTTTACACATATCAACAGCAACCTATTTTAAAAGATCTTTTAGAATGGCATGGTCTCTTTTGAGCCTTTGCAAGTGATGCTTGATTTCTTTCAAGACAACATACTCTTCTGTTTTGAAACAACATACTTGTTTCAAAAGCTTCACTTGGTCAAAAACCAAGTGATAACCTGTACAATGTAAAATTGTCAACATCAAATTATGTACTACATATTACAGCAGTTTCAATACAAGACATACCAATGGACTTGTGCACCTTTCTGTCTTCTTTGGGCACCAGATGTTCCTTCCTCACCCCAAACAAAGGACTTATTCGATTAGCTTGTCACGATATAAGGACAGGTCTTCCTTCTCTGCAGTAAAACAAGAAAGTCTACTTACTCTATGTGCAATTACTATTGTTCTTGAAACATAAATTAAGAATAAGTTAATCTACCATACGATTCAGGAGAGAACATTTGATGAGTAAATACTGATTGAAATATTGTAGAAACTTTACCTGGGAAGGGCTGATCCCGGCATGATTCACTGCCGTTTCAGCTCTTGTGAGGGTTGGCTCTTAAAAGCGCTGCTGAGTTTGATATTGTAGAGCTTTAAAAAAAAAAAGGACTAAGTAATCCTGCAAAACAGAAAGGAAGGTAATTTTAATACATTACATGCAAGTAGTCAGTTTATATATAACTGTAGGATTTATTTCTGTAAAGAGTGTTGCATAATTAAATGTTAAAAGCATTTTTATGTAATAAATTCACTGATATGTGGGCATTTCTATGAATAAAAGTATGTCTTTAATAGCAAGCAATAATCATTTGAACCCTTTTAAAAATAGCATGATTTACATGCAAATGGGACAGTTATCAGCAGTGTAACTGATCTGATTACTACAAAATAATCGAATATATGATGTCATGTGACAAGTCAAATGAGCTTTTCCACTCTTGCAAACAGAGGAAGGTCATGAGGTGTGAAGAGAAATCATGTATCATTGGAACATGAACAGACAGGGACCAATTTGTAATAATTTTAATGAATACAATGTAATTAATATAAACTTTCTGACAGTGTGTGGGACATCCGACTACTTTCCAAGAAGGAGCGCAACTGAATTACAAATATCGCAATAAATATGTACAGGAATCGAGGCAGTAGCCAATGACAGCACTAGGAGTAAAAGCTGCAGGTTTTTGTACGAGTATACTATACAAATATGTACGAGTATCGTACGAATTTGACAACTTGTTAAATCTTGTGAATTATTAAGACTTTGAGACTATGTCCGTACTGATTGGGCTATGGGTTTTGTAAGAAAAGGTTTAAGAAACAACAAATGCTTTTATAAAATGTTTGATTTAGGGTTAAAACCAACACATACCATTGCGAATATTTGCCTTTGCAGCTGTCCGTCTCCTCGGTTTACTTGTCCTCAAACAATAATGAGCTGACTGAGTCCGAAAGGCTCTTTTGGTCTTTTCAGCTGAAGAAAGAGAAAAGAAAATATCATTATTTATAATATATAGGATTATTTCAAGGAAAAAGTACTGATTTAACTTACAAATATAGGATGTTACATTACAGTATTAAACATTAAAAGCATGGTAAGTGTTGTGGTTACTGTGCATTTACAATAAGTACTGTATCACAGTAAAACTAATGTTACTATGGTAAAAGCATGGTAAGTGTTGTTTTTACTGTGCTTCTACTACAAATTATATCAAGTCAAGTCAAGTATATTTATACAAATGATATGTACTATTATGTACTAATTGTACTACTTTAAACCTGATATGAATATGATTAACTGATTGAAGTTCTAGGCCTATAACATCACGTGACAGACAGTGTTTAATCACCCTGTTTTGAATTAGAAAGCAATGAAACGCAAAGCCTCCGTGGAGATGATGCAGTGACTGAACGTGATCTAATCTGATTAATATCGACAAACAGAAAATACATTAGCCTATATCAAACATTATTAGGACAGCGTATTTACGACTACTTACCAACATCCGGCACACGTGAACTAATGCCAAATATCGCGATGTGTTCGGAATGAGCCTGTTTCAGCGCGATTTCCTACTGATAAAATATACTTTTAAAAATATCAATAAACAGCAAAGCAATCCAGCTTCCCTGGCAATAAGACCGAAACAATAAAATTAAAAGAAATACATAAACCATGATAAGATCTCGTGAATAAATGTTGATTAAACAGCTTCTCTGCTGCAGCCTGACAGGCAGAAATAATCGTGCTGTGATCACGAAAGATGTTTCCCATTGAAATACATTAGTTTAAAAAAACGTGCTGATATCACGAAAATAACGAAATAAACGTGCCCGTGTCACGAATCAATAGATTAAATTACGTGACCATATCACGAATTGCCGTGAGACTGGGTTGAATTACTATATCTCAAAATAAATATCAGATTAATATACTGTTTTTAATTGCAAGCAATATGTGTACCAAATGAGAAGGTTCCCTGTATAGTTTGCAGCATTATTTGGATATACTGTATATAAGAAAAACCAAACTATCGGTATCGGCTGATAAATTTAATATATGTGCATCTCTAATAATTACAAGATACCAGCATTTTTATAAATATATTATAGCATGCACACTGTGGATAGCTATTGGTGTTAGTTGTTAAGATTATAAGGACAATATTGGATTGGTTCTTCTAAAATGCGGTTCTATAAAATATTAAAGTGGTGTAGAAAACGAGTAAATCATTTTTTATTTTATTTTTTACATTTTGCTCACTCTGGCATGCAATGTGGAGATGATGGCCACAGCAGAATGCTTCTTGTCCTGAAAGGATGCACTAAGGCACTTACATGTTTATTGAGCTCCACTTCCTTTCATTCTCTTTATCTAAAGCTCTATAAAGGTCTTAAAAAGGTTATTTTGATGAAGGAATGGACATGTCCCTCTCATTCTGTCTATTTAGGAGCAGAGGAACAAAGTGACGTGACATCACGCACATATTTGCAGCATTAAACCACAAGCGCCTCCATTAAGACACAAGCTTGACTTAGTTTGCACAATGTGATAAGGCCTGGCCCATTTTCATGATGCTTTTATAAGCTTTTATACAGCTGCATGCTCCAACATCCTCAAAGTAGACGGATTAAATGTTTGTGTGTGTGTGTGTCTCGCGCATCCATTGTACGCCAACACACTTCAACATATTCATTTCAATCCCGGAAGCCCCGTATGTCCCCGTCGCCCCTTCAATGCTCCTGCTCAATCCAATATCAGCGATGGCTCTATTTTTGGAGCGCATTGTTTTAATGCAAATTATAACCATAAAACCCAGCACCCCATTCTGTTAAATTAATAGAATTACGAAAAAATGTAATGATAGCAATTAAGTCTTGAAAATGCAAATTTTATAGTCAAGGACGATTACCTCATTTATAGGATGTGTTGGAGAGATGCCAGTGCCGAGGAATACAGATCCCGGTTGCTCTATGTTACATCATGACGGATGTTTGCCGTGAGATTGCGCACCTACAGACGCAACAAACAAGCAAAACACGCAGCTCTCACAATTATTCCTTACTGCATCTGCTTTATTTAAAACTAACTGACAATAGAACCGACAACTGAGTCAAAAAAAATACAAGGTAACACTTTATTTTACAATGTCCTTGTTACATATGCTACATGTAGTTACCATAGTAATAACAGTAAATGATGCATAATTACATGCTACTCAACCAAACCCTAACCCTATAGTAAGTACATGTAGTTGCTTAATATTACTCAGTACTTAAATATATAATTACACTGTAACAATGACACCTTAAAATAAAGTGTACCCAAACACAACAAGAATTATCTTAGAGAGCGATGATCGAAGGAGAAAATGATAAAACACAGCAGAATGAATGCCACAGACAAAAAGCACACAAATAAAAAATAGGCCACAGATTATGAATAATTACAGCAATGTGCAATCTCTCCATATTTTAGTCGACGGTGTCAAAGTTTGGTGTCAACCCTCTCTTTGTTATAAATAAAACATTTCTTTCAACCTAACTGTGGAAATGACATTCAAACGCTGCGGTGATAGAGAGCCAACAACGTTTACGTGGGTGAAATACTCACAGAAGTTAATTATCGGAGAAAGGGAGAGGCATAATGAAATGAATCTTTAATGACTCTGCGTAGCTGTAACCTTTTCTGAGCTCTCTGCCTCGCTAGCAATGTTAAATCACCCAGCATGCAACATTCTGAAACAGCTACATCTGCAAAAATCAAGGCCTATGTGCAGTTAAACATATTCAAGGAGGGGGTGGGGGTATTTTCCTAATGATTTTGATTTTGTTCTGTGAGATTTTTAAACATTGACAAAAAAGTTCATATCTATCAAGCTTTGATAATAGTTAAATTCAGCCTGCAATGACTTGTTTTATCTCAAAAAATATGGTTTCTCCATCATTGACTGATAAACGAGATGGGTTTGTACACACAGGTGCAAATATGTGTTCAAATGCAGTCGAAATGTTGACATTGTACATTGTCAAGTCTGTATGAATGTCTAAAAAAATACATTTGTACACTTGACCTACTAATACAAAGGAGATCGCCCTGCATTACTACAGAATTCCCGGTCACGTTTGCTAGTGGAAAGGCGTCTTTAGCAAACAGTCAAGACGGATTCTATCACCTCAGTCCCAGCACCAACACAACAATACAGACTGCCACAAGATGATATAAGGACGCTATTACAGTGAAGTTGTAAACCTCCACACGCTTAACACACTATCATAATAGAATATTGATTATATAAGGAGCCGACCCCGCTACCCTGGACTACAAAGCATGAAAGGTCATTTGGTGGGGGAGAGTAATAGTGCAGGAGAAATATACTCCACTGGCTTTTCATTAGATTTTTGTCAGATATTGTGTTGTGTGAGCCTGCAACAAGAGAATAATTCTTAGCGTACTGTGAATCAGAAAACATACAGACAAAATTCATGATATATATTTTGTCTTTCTCCGCCTTTACTGTAATCGAAAGCCAATGTCATGGGAACGGGGCCGTATTTCTTGAGCCGTGATTCAGAAGGTTTTGCGAGTGAGAGAGCCGCAGTTTATCTAATTAATTTTGTTCATCGTACTGTGTTGCACGTGGCATATGCTTTCTTCTGCTCTGTTTTTAGTCATTAATTTAGCTCTGCAAACACACATGCTGTACTATAGTGCAAATCCACATCTGTCCACATCACCATTAGTAACAGAGCGGCAATTTAGAGTATTAAAGGCTGATCGTAGCATTTGGGAAATGTGCTACAGGAAAACAATGACAAATAACCGCACTGCATGCAAACGGAGCTACAAATTACACTACGCGCAGGATACAGCCATGCTTGATTGAAGCAATTTAATGTTTTCTTAAAAAAAAAGGAAGAATGGAGAAAGAGGTCCTGGGAGGACAGTTAAGAAAATTACTTTTTAATCATTTGAGTGGCTGGATTCATCTGATGAGCCTGGGACTATTGGCAGACATTATGAAGAAGTTGGTCTTTAAGTTTAGGAAATCTCACACGTTTGGCATACTGTGGGTGCGTAAAAAAAGTGTGTAATTGTTACCTTAACATCTGATGCTTGAAAATCAGAGTGATTTAGTTGCATTATCATATTTTTCACTTAATAAAAAAACAAAACAATAATGATGTAAGGAAATTAAGCTGAAGGATTTGTATAGTGCACATTGACCATGAAAGGTACAGTACATGTGTCTGCAAAAAAATCTCATCACGTGCATTACATGCACATTACAAAGTAACTAATTCCATACTGTGTCATTGCCGGCCGCAAACTCCATGAATTTATTTTTTTTTCTTTGGAAATGTATTCATGAAATTTCAATATTCAATGAAACAAGTCATTTTTTAAGCAGGGTGCAACTATGGCATTTCATTCCTTATGCCTGTTTAAGACAACATGTTATTTCAGCCAAATAAATAGCCATTTGTCTTATTTGCAACCCTGCTGTCTGGGTTGGCTAATTGAACAGTGGTTACCGCAGTGGCTTTTTTGTTCCACAGCAAATGAAACTGCCAGTTTAGCATCAAAAATAATCAGTTTGATGAGTATTGTATACACTGGCAGCTCTATGTAATGCAGTATTGATCGCAGCTGCAGCTGAAGCACTGGTCACAGAGAGAGAGAGAGAGAGAGAGAGAGAGAGAGAGAGAGAGAGAGAGAGAGAGAGAGAGAGAGAGAAGAGAGAGAGAGAGAGAGAGAGAGAGAGAGAGAGAGAAGAGAGAGAGAGAAGAGAGAGAGGGAGAGAGAGAGAGAGACTGATTATTGGCTGTTGATGGATTCTGCTGTGCTTTTATACTGTACGTCTCTTTGCTTGCACCCAATCTCTTGCTGTGTACTAGACAACACATTTTTACAGTACTAAAAATTTGGATTATACCAAATACCTCTAAAGATCTACAGTAACAGTTGAATTAAAAATATCTTAACAAATTGTTCAGCAATAGCTGTGATGCAACATTGAACATTTTGCTTTAACACATGATGAACATATAATGTATGCATATACAAGTTTTTTTTTTCTTTCTCACAGTTAAAGATGAGGTTGAACGACAACACGAAATGCCATTCACAACCTATTTTACATAATATGACTAATTTCTATCCAAGGAGGAAAACATCATTTTTTAAAACTCTAGACACAAAACTCACAACCGATGATCAAAGTGCACACAATTTTTCATTTCAAAACACTTTCAAAACATGTTTTCCAATTGCTTGGATACATTTTGTTGACTGAACTAAAATCATCTGTTCAAAATGACACAACATCAAATCGTTACCACTTCAAAATGCAGTTCACAATTACAAGACAACTGTTTATTCATTGCATTACAATGATCTAGCCATCAATTGAAATAACAGCTCAATATGACAAGACATGTTGCATTATTCTTAATATATAATTTTATGGAAACCGCAGACAATTTTCCATTTCTAGATATGGTTGGATACAAGATCCATTGACACCAATGTCCGTGAAAAGTAAACTAATAGGACTAAATTATCTATGGATTTATATTTTATTATCATTCTTTTTCAGACACTGCTTCTATGGTCACATATACCACTTTTCCATATGTTTTCAGATGTGACACCTTTGGTGCTTGATGTCAAATTTGGCACAGTACATTTCGACATGCAAGACTATGTGCGTGATATTTGAGTTTGGGAGTTGAGGCGGGTTTTCAGTTAATGATGACTTAAATTTGGGCCAAAAAACAAGACATATGGACTACTTTTACCAGACATGTATTGGGTTTCCTGGTGTTTAAAGGCCATTTTAGAGCTTTTCCCACAGTCACTATGTGACTATTCAGTGGAGTGGAAAAGAGCAGCGTGAGCATAATGCTAAACATCTCCTTGTGTTTTCCAGGTGAGAAACAAAACCACAGGTTTGGAACTACATAAATTACGACAGGGTTTTCATTTTTGGGTGATCCAACAATTTAAATGTCCTGAATCAAGTTGGCATGTACAGAGATGGCAGCCATGATGGAAGCCATGAGGATACATGACCAGATTGGATCATGACTCTCATATTGATCGCAGTAACAAACACTAAAGAGCGCTGGTGTAAAGGCAAATCACCTCCATGCACAAGTGAGTCCATGGGAAGTGAACGGAAGGAAGTGCTCAATGCAATCAGCATGTTTTTGAATTAAAAAGCATGTGTTCATATGTTAGGTCTTGTGGACTTGTACATGTGAGATCTGAAAATCGTCTAAATATGCCGATGTGTGCATTTTGCAGGCGTCTGCGCCGGCGGGTGTCTGCAAGCATAAATAAATGAGTGTGTGTGCTGCAGGCTGTGTTTCCTCTGTGGTGTCCACATGAAAACACCTCACTCTCTCACATAAGGGTTCTGCACATGGAAAAATCAATAGAATGGTGATAGAAATACGCAGCACTCGTTCCCCAGGTAAAAGATTGATCGGAGCTCCGCAGAGGATCTGCCCGAGCTCCAAATAATGGTTAGAGGCCACCGACCTCCAAATCTCAGAAGAAAACACACACACACACACACATACCAGTCCTTCAATAATTATAGCATCACATGACTGAACAATGCTTTATTTAGACAACACATACGCATTGGCAAGCAGTTTTGGAAATGCTATTTTTAAAATTAGATCATGTTTGAATGTTTTTCTTTCGAAGAAATTATTTCGAATTTTGAGTTCAGAGGTATATAGATGACTTCTGAAAAGTCTTTTTTTTTTTTTTTTTTTTAGCCCAATGTAAAAACTATATTTGAACATTTAAACTCATTTTAAATTGTGAATGTTAATCATGTTGTTAATCAGTTAGTTTCCACTTTTCCATTGTTCATCATTAGTCATCAAATCCTCACTGTTATTCAGGCCGGTTGGAGACCGTCTGCAGACGGTATATTGCATCACAGACCTATGGATGAACTCATATGAATATTTTCGCATCATTCACACATCACGTCATGCTACAGGATGAGAACACAATGATCTCATAAAGGCGAAAGAGATGTTGCCTCCCTTTGCGTTATTATCCGATGGAGTCAGTGTTACTTTAAGAAAATTAGTCATTTACACTTTATTCAATCTCATTTGACATTGTATTTGTTTATGTACTGTCAGTTATATTCTCATCCAATTTTTCTGGACCATTTCCAATGGACCCTTGATTCTACACCAATCATGTGCATTGTTTTGAAAGATAGTTGTGTCTCTTTAGTGCCTTTTGTTTTATTGGAGGTATTAGGGTTAATGAAAGGATAAGATAATAAATGTGTGCTTCAAAGGATGCGCTAGCAGCACCTCTAGTCCATCAGTAAAGCGTGCACACTTTGAGTGATGACTTTCCTACAGGAACCAACAGCTGTATGTGCAAATCATGCATATAAATCAATTACCAGAGCCTATGTACTTTAAATGCACCCATTAATTAAGCAATGTCAGATACAATGGAGCGTGAAGTTCATTACATTTTTAGCATTCA